>NW_025223399.1:327801-485792 GCF_014066325.1 Apis laboriosa | reverse complement strand
ATAGAAATATTTAAAATATAAAAGTTTCACACGTGTAAGAAATCGATCGAACATCGAACTCGAAAAATCGTCTCGAATTGTTAGGAAAAACACGAGATATTCAGAGAGGAAGTTCGAAAGAGATACGTCTATGAGACACGTTAATTTTTATTTTATTCGATGGACGAGAGAGAGAGCGCGCGTATATCTGTTTATATTTGATTACACGGAGAATCATAAAAAAAGAAGAAGGCTGGTTAACTCGTGATTTTTTATGTTTCAGCAAAAATGTGTGAAAGCGCGGGCTCTGTACGACAATATAGCGGAAGCTCCGGACGAGCTTGCTTTCCGAAAGGGCGACGTTCTTACGGTGCTGGAACAAAACACCGCTGGCCTCGAGGGTTGGTGGCTGTGCGCTCTGCGGGGTAGACAGGTAATTTACCTCCTTCAACGGGGGCTACTTTTACTTTTTCAACGAGAGGTTGACTGTATTTCGCTTTATTATATTCGAGAAATGTTCGAAAGTGGCTTTGTCGAGATTGGATCAATTTTTCTTGAAAAATTGGAATAATTTTTTAATTGGAATAATTTTTGAATTCGTTCAGATAGAGAGCAAGAAATTTCTATTCCTATCTCAATTTCTCTGAAAATGATTCTGGTTCGTTCGAAAGTGGCTTTGTCGAGATTGGCAGCAGTTTCGTTGATCAATTTTTCTTGAAAAATTGGAATAATTTTATAATAATTTTTGAATTCGTTCAGACAGAGAGGAGCAAGAAATTTCTATTCCTATCTCAATTTCTCTAAAAATGATTCTGATTCGTTCGAAAGTGGCTTTGTCGAGATTGGCAGCAGTTTCGTTGATCAATTGTAATTTTTCTTGAAAAATTGGAATAATTTTGTTGAATTCGTTCAGACAGAGAGGAAGAAATTTCTATTCCTATCTCAATTTCTGCTTTCTTCCTCGAAACTTACGATTCCGTCAGGGAAATGACTCTGATTCGCTCTTTATAGTTAATTGACCCACGGTGGATTAAAGTAACAGCGGGATGGAAAACTTCATCGTCGCATCATCGACCACACTCCCACTCCGGAGAGTATCTCGAAAGATTTCACAATTGCCCCAGTTGACGATCGAACAGCCACTTACGTAAACGTCCTCATCGAGATGATCGCGTGACGCTCACTCGCGAGAGCCTTTTCCTCGGCCGCCTCTATCAACAGGCTTTATCACTCTATTTCTAGACGAGAAACGCGTGAAACGCGCCGATGTATTTTATTCTCACTCCTCCAACCTTGCAACGCGACTCGATCTTATTAGACTCGTGAAAAACGAAATCGAAATAAAGATCGATCGTTAAAAAAGAATTAGAGAGATTTAGATACTTTGTGACAAAGTAAAGTGATATTTGAATAAGATTTCGTTGTAAAATAAAATAATATTGGGAAAAAATTAGATACTTTGTCACAAAGTGAAATAAAGTAATATTGGAATAAGTTGAAATAAAATCAAAATAAAAATCGATAGTCAAAAAAAATTAGATACTTTATGACAAAGTAAAATAAAGTGATATTGGAATAAGCTCTCGTGGAAAACGAAATTAAAATAAAGATCGATCATCAAAAAGAATTAGAGAGAGACTTTAGAGAGAGATAATACTTAGAGAGATAATACTTTGTGACAAAGTAAAATAAAATGATATTTGAATAAGCTTTCGTTGTAAAAAAAAATAATATTGGGAAAAATTAGATACTTTGTGACAAAGTGAAATAAAGTAATATTGGAATAAGCTTTCGTGGAAAACGAGATCAAAATAAAGATCGATCGTCGAAAAAGAATCAGAGAGATTTAGACAAAGTAAAGTAAAGTGATGTTGGAATAAGCTCTCGTTGTAAAATAAAATAATATTGGGAAAAAATTAGATACTTTGTCACAAAATAAAATAAAATAATATTGGAATAAATTCTCGTGAAATAAAATCAAAATAAAAATCGATAGTCAAAAAAAATTAGATACTTATGACAAAGTAAAATAAAGTGATATTGGAATAAGCTCTCGTGGAAAACGAAATTAAAATAAAGATCGATCATCAAAAAGAATTAGAGAGAGACTTTAGATAATATTTTGTGACAAAGTAAAATAAAATGATATTTGAATAAGCTTTCGTTGTAAAAAAAAAGTAATATTGGAAAAAAATTAAATAGTTTGTGACAAAGTAAAATAAAGTGATACTGGAATAAGCTCTCGTGAGCAAAAACCAAATAAAGATCGATCGTCAAAAAGAATTAAAGAGACTCAGATATTTTGTCACAAAGTAAAATAAAGTGATATTGGAGCTTTAAGCTTTCGTGAAAACCAAAATAAAGATCGATAGTCAAAAAGAATTAGAGAGAGAGAGAGAGAGAGAGAGACTTAGATAATACTTTGTGACAAAGATTAAAATAAAGTGATATTGAAATAAGCTCAAGACGACGAGAATTACGACGTTGATCGTCGAGACGCACAGACTTTCATCTTCTCCCCTCCCTCTCTCCTCCCAACACATGACACGGCATTATTATCGCGGAAATGGGACGTTAGAGGCACCGTTACAGACTTCGATCTTAGATGTTCATCTACTAGCCGGCAGAAGAATGGAGGGGGAGGGGGGAGGGCGCCACGTCGAGCGCGCACCGCGAACGAAAGACCAGTACTCGAACGAAAGATCTCTTTGACAGAGATCGTTTCCGCGTTCGACATCTGCTCGAAAGATTTCGAGACTCCGTGACCTGCGTCAATCCTCGTCTACCACCTCGTCTCTTATCTCTTACACACACCATTTTCACGAGCCGCTGCGTACGGGAGTCTCTCTATTCGAGGAAACGGACGAATGAGAAGCTTGGAATGCGGAGGAAGGATGGCCGAACGGCGAGGTCGTAACTTGTCGCTAGGTGGATTTATCGGGACGTGTGGTTAACAGAGACAGAGAGAGAGAGAGAGAGAGAGAGAGAGAGAGAGAGAGAGAGAGAGAGAGAGAGAGGAGTTTATTAAAAAAAATTTTCTTTGAACGAATCGATGATCCGAGTTTCCATCTATTCGAAGCTCTGGAAAATAGATACACTTAAATACATCTATTTTTTTTCTTTTTAGAGCGAAGCGAATAGAATGTAACGATAAAAATATACGACGACAGGACAAGTGATTACGAGTAAAACGAGCGATTGTTAATAAGATTGTTTTATACCGTACCACTGTGCTATGTTATGTTTTCAAATATTTGCTTTGACTCGCCATATAACTCGTCGTACTTTGCTTTTAAAACGCATTGGTCATCCTTGGAAGCGCTCTTACGTTTCACTGCACATAAAACCGTACACTGTTCCTCGAGCTGACATTTAGCCATCGTTTGACGTAGCCGCATTCCTCGCATATCTTTCTTACCGTATAATCTTCTTTATATATATATATATATATATGTGTGTGTGTATATGTATAACGAGCACGACATTCTACGAATCGCGTACGCGATTTCTTCGATTGAGAAAGATTGAGAAAAACAATGGAAATAAATTTCGTTTCTCGGTATATTAATTTCTGCGCGAGAGATGAAGTTGTCGTTCGTCGTCGAGAGAGGGATACCACGTGCATATGGCGCTCGTTGGAAAGGAAGCGTGGAGGGGGAAGTGGCTCGAGTTGGAGATTGGAAAACGGGGTGCGCTACGAGGTTTACGACGAAATGTTACGAGTTTCGCAGCTGGGACCCGATGCGCTGTTCCTTTATTTACAAGCCGTTGCGTCGCCAGCCACGATAAACGCATCGGGCGATTTGTGTATATATATATATATATATATATATATACACAAAGTATACAATATAATATATATATATATATATTATTTTATAATTGATCGTGTGCGTTGAAGCGATTCTTTTTTTTAATCGAATTTTTTAAATTAACGTGGATCGAATTATAAAAGTTAATGAAAAATTGGGGCGTTGCGTTTGATTAAATTCTTTTTAAATTGAAGCACGGAGTGTTTTGTAAAATGCTCGTTTAATTGGACGCATTTTTAATCATTCGTTAAAAGCCTCTTGCGCGCGTACATCTCTCTTTCCCTCCGATTTTTATTTCAAAAAATCGATTCGAAAGGGAGCAGCGACCCTTTGAACCTTCTCGATATATTTCATCGAACGCTTCGGCTTGCAATCGAGAATTTGAGCGAGTCGACCGCCAATTATTCGAATCGAGGAAAGTTGGGCAAAAGCTCGAGCTCGCTCGTCCCTTGATATACGCCTCATTGACCTCTCGAGATCGATTTGTCCGCACGAAAATTAACGGCAGATGCGCGTGCTCGTGAACGATCGAAACGCGATCGCCCCGCGTGTTTCCACTTTTCTCCAGCGGAACGGAATCGATAGAATCCATAATGGAGCTCTCCTCTGTCACTGTTGCGCCGTTTTCGTCAGCAAATGAACGGTTTTGTAGAGCTCGGCACACAGAACATCGGCCGGCCTGCTACGTGTTTTTCGAACGTGGTGTTGCAGGCGAACGACGATAGTCGTCCATAACGTTCTCGATTACGCATATTCCACGAATATACAGCGAATGTTATTGATTATTATTATTAATTACTATTAATTGTTATTATTATTAACTTCGTTATTTCGTTATATGCGTTGAACGATTTTTACGCGTGCTCGATCTGGAAACAACGAGAGATTTCCATTCGACGTATCGACACCCAGCCTCGATTTCATTCTCCTTCGGATTTTTCCACTGTCACCGCTTTTCCCCCCCGAAACTCTGAGATATTAGGAGAGATTCGACAGCTGTGCCTGTCAGGCCTCGAGAACCCATCGTGTAATATATTGCTCACGAGCAAATCAAATTTAGAGAGAGCCAGAGAGAGAGAGAGAGAGAGAGAGAGAGAGAGAGAGAGAGAGAGAGAGTTCTCGTTTCGATTAATTGGAGCTTCGTTTCCTCTCGCGACATTTTGGAGTATGGATGATATTTCTAGCAGACAATCGAAGCTCTAAACGTTGTTTAACGTTTCCTCCTTCGAGCTCGACTCGCGGGATTATCAGTTGGCAGATAATACGCGCGAATCGATTTCACGGGCCGTCGCTTTGTCACGTGAATGCGTCCTTTTCGAGGGATAATGGGATCGTCGAATGGAGGGGGAAGAAAAACTTGTTATTTGCATCGGGCTCGATAAATCGACTCGTCGATGGAATCAATTGGAATCGTTTGGAGATACGATCGTTTATAAGGGAGGATCGACGAAGTGATTAATTCGTTCGATATATTAGGATTAATAAGTTAATTTAAATCTGTACTACGTATTTTTCAATAAATAATCTGATATGATAATGATGATTGATATGTCGAATTTTTTGAAAAAAAAGAAATTAATAATAAGTTTTTCGAGAATAATGGACTCGATGGAATCGTTTATAAAAGAAATGATTAATTCGATATATATTAGGATTAATAACTTAACAGGTTTAAATCTATACGATACTATGAAATAATAATGAATAATACGTCGAATATTAATTTCTTAAAAAAGAAAAAAAAAAATTAATAATTTTCGAGGGACAATGGAAAAGAAAAGAAATCTGTAATTTTCGATAAATTGACTGGTCGATGGAATCGGTTGGAATCGTTCGGAGAAATTTATAAGGAAGGCTCTGTATTTTTCAATAAATAACCTGATAATAATGAACGATAGATCGAATAAATTAATTTCTTGGAAAAAAAAGGGGGGGGATTTTTATTTAAAATTTTATCTTAAAATTTTTATTTCCCACGATAAATATTCTCGAATAACCTTGAAACATACAATATAATAAAACGTGCAACGCGTATATAGTTTGGCATGCATGGTTCCGCGATATTAAGTCGTTATTATTCCCTCCGGTTGTGCGCTGTTATTGCAATATATATATATATATATATTTTCCTTTTTACTGCCCAGGGCATCTGTCCAGGAAATCGATTGAGACTTCTGGTCGGCCAATATGATACAGGGGGTTGTTTGGTTGGCAGCAGGCCTGACCTAACCATTTCCGAAGACGGCATACAGAGGCATGGAAAACGGCGTAGCTGGCACGTTCAACCGAACAGGGTGAGTTATACGATCCCATTATTAAATTCATGGGGCACAGAATATTTCTGTATTATACACGTACGCGCATGCGTCCCACGCGTCTTTCGCCAATTCAACTTTATCGTGGTATTCACTTCGTGCGAACGGAAAATTTTCAATTTCGCGTCGATCGAACTCGAATTGGGTGCGAATTTAAATATTTAAAGATCGTTAATCAATCGGAAATTAATTTGATAATATTGAATCGAATTGAAAAATCGACGCTCTAGATACATGCGTATCGTTCATTTAATTATCCGTTTTCATCGATTCAACCTTCTCACTCAAGTGTACATATATTCAAGTATTTTTCAGTAAATAATATAATTAATATTTGACGTAGTTGGTATCTTCTCTCTGTAATTTTATCGAAGTGAGGATGTTTAAACGTCCATATTCGATTTAAATCTGTATAATATTACGTATATGTATTTTTCGATGAAACGTGGTTAATATTTCATGTAGCTATTTTCTCTCTGTAATTTTATCGAAGAGAGGATACTTAAGTATCTATATTCGATATTTTTCCAATAAATAACATAATTAATATTTCACGTAGCTAGTATTTTTCCTTTGTAATTTTATTGAAGTGAAGATACTTAAGTATCCATATTCGATATTTTTCAATAAATAATGTAATTAATATTTCACGTAGCTAGTATCTTCTCTCTATAATTTTATCGAAATAAAGATACTTAAATGTCCATATTCGACATTTTTCAATAATGTAGTTAATATTTCACGTAGCTAGTATCTTCTTTCTGTAATTTTATCGAAGTGAGGATACTACTAAGTGTACTATATTCGACATTTTTTAATGAATAACGTAGTTAGTATCCGATAATAAATGATACATCATTCACTCTTATCTTCTTTCCTTGTTTCAATTCACCTTCTCACTCAAGTATCCATGTATTTTTCAATAATAACATAGTTAATATTTCACTAGTAGCTAGTATCACGTATCTTCTCTCTAATTTTATGGAAGTGAGGATACTTAAGTATCTATATTCGACATTTTTCAATAAATAATATAATTAATATTTCATGTAGCTAGTATCTTCTCTCTGTAATTTTATCAAAGTAAAGATACTTAAGTATCCATATTCGACATTTTTCAATAAATAACATAGTTAATATTTCACGTAGCTAGTATCTTCTCTCTGTAATTTTATCAAAGTGAGGATACTTAAATGTCCATATTCGACATTTTTCAATAAATAATATAGTTAATATTTCACATAGCTAGTATCTTCTCTTTGTAATTTTATCAAAGTGAGGATACTTAAGTATCCATATTCGACATTTTTCAATAAATAACGTAGTTAATATTTCACATAGCTAGTATCTTCTCTCTGTAATTTTATCGAAATGAGGATACTACTAAGTGTACTATATTCGACATTTTTCAATAAATAATATAATTAATATTTCACATAGCTAGTATCTTCTTTCTATAATTTTATTGAAGTGAGGATACTACTAAATGTACTATATTCGACATTTTTCAATAAATAACGTAGTTAGTATCCGATAATAAATGATACATCATTCACTCTTATCTTCTTTCCTTGTTTCAATTCACCTTCTCACTCAAGTATCCATGTATTTTTCAATAATAACATAGTTAATATTTCACTAGTAGCTAGTATCACGTATCTTCTCTCTAATTTTATGGAAGTGAGGATACTTAAGTATCTATATTCGACATTTTTCAATAAATAATATAATTAATATTTCATGTAGCTAGTATCTTCTCTCTGTAATTTTATCAAAGTAAAGATACTTAAATATCCATATTCGACATTTTTCAATAAATAACATAATTAATATTTCACGTAGCTAGTATCTTTTCTCTATAATTTTATCGAGGATACTTAAGTATCCATATTCGACATTTTTCGAATAACGTAATTAGTATCCGATGATAACGAATGAATCGGTAGAAAAAAAGGAATGGATACGAACGATACGTAGAATATTTCTAAAAATTATTCCTCTTCTCTTTCCTCCATGATTTTTATAGAAATTTCAACAAAATCGAGAAATACTACGTTTTAAAACCCAATTTCCTCCCTCCCCCAATTGTCCATTTAAGCGGTTGATCCAATCCAATCGTCCAATCGTTTCAAGCTCGATGACCGACTCGATTCGACTCGATCCACCTCCCCTCTCCTCTGCTTCAGCAGCTGCCATCTCTCGTTAATTTATTCGCGATTTGAAAGACGCAGAAATTCATAATAAAGTCCACCCCTCGCCATCGATCGATCTTATACACGCACACACACACGCACACACACATATATATATATAAACGTCCACAATGGCGACGTCGGTTCCATTGTGCACCCCCATCTCGCCCCCTTATGTCGCCCCTGGCCCGCTGTCGAGACGAGGGATCTGTCAAAATCAGCTGACTACCAATTCGTTCGCAATGCTCGTCTGCCATTGCCATCGCTTTACTGCCATCTGTCACCAATTTAATGAATATGCATCGCGATCCGATCGATCCACCCCTTCGATTCCTTCGAGGAGGGGGTTGAAAAACTCGCGGTATAGAAAATCGATTCTCCTTTTTTTCGATACACCGTACGAAGGGTGTGGTTTCAAGTAGGTGTATAAGTGGGTATATACCCCGATTCGTAGGGTTGTGCGATGGTTATAGATACACGGAGAGGAGGAGTTGGATTGGACGAGGGAAATATGAAAGAAATTTTCTTTATTTTATCGTATAGAGAGAGAGAGAGAGAGAGAGAGAGAGAGAGAGAGATTGTTAATATTTAACAGTCGATTTTTCCTTTGTCATTTCTA
Source organism: Apis laboriosa (assembly GCF_014066325.1). NCBI lineage: Eukaryota > Metazoa > Arthropoda > Insecta > Hymenoptera > Apidae > Apis > Apis laboriosa. The sequence goes on along the minus strand of NW_025223399.1, from coordinate 476,875 downwards.
TTTTCATTCGAATTAAGAAATTGGGTCTGATTGCTCTGGTTTCTCAATTGTTTCAAATACGTGCAATGCCAATTGAGTAAAGTTTACGTTTAACGGATCAATTAATCACGATGAATTTAAATTGTCATTAAGAGGCTGTTTTATTATCGTTGCATAATTCGCGACCGGTTTATATTTCGCGCCCTTCCCCCCCCTCTCTCTCTCTCTCTTTCTCTCTCTCTCTTTCCCTCTTCCTCACGGAGGAAAAAATCTTCGAGGTAGAGGGAAATTATTCGCGTGGATTGGACGTAAATTCGCAATTTGGTCTAATTTCGAAGAAACGAGCGAGACAGGAGCAATATGATAATAAATATCGCGACAATTCTCGCGATTAACGTTCCATATTTTCATTTCGCTTGCTGGTTAACATCTGTCGCGTGTTACGTAATCAAGATCCCTGGAAACGGAGCGTTGAAAGCAAATGTTTGATTTGCATCGAACGTGGACGGATTGATAAATAAGCTATACTTTTTTTTTTTTTTAATCATATTCGCTTTTGTATCGATTTCTTTCGATCTATTCGATCGATCGTTTTCGGAATTGAAATTAAAATCGTTCTTTTCAATCGTTTAAAAAAATTTAGGAAAATATATATATAATTCTATATTATGAATAATTCTAGATCTCTAGTTTGCTGAAATTTAAAGATATTGAAATTATCCGTTTCTGAATCCGTTTAAATAAATATTTCGTTTCGTTTCTTTATATATATATATATATACGTTTTCAATTCTAGAAAATTTCGTTCGCGTTTTCATCGAACGAGAAAAAATATTTCGTTTCCATTTTATTTCTGGCGAAACAAACGTATTATTTTATCCGTGATATTTGATTGCGGATCGTATTAAGTACGGCACACGGTGGATGAACTGTTTATTGTTATATACTGTCATCGTTGTTTTTCTGGCCATTGAATTTCCGGCCGAGTATCCATCATACCATTAGCCATAATTCACTTTATCCCTCTCATACCAGACGTATTTAGAAAGCGAGCGAGGGTCGCCGTTCTCGATATTTTTCGCATACTCTCTTAACATTCTTAATCGTTCGTTATTGTATCATGCCTCCCGTCCATTTTATCCCGTGCATTACATAAAAAAAAAAAAAAAAAATTGATAAGAGTTGATATTTCGTTGGAGGGAAATTATTCGCGAAATTAAAATAATTTTAAATTTAATTTTTCTCTCTTTCTAAAAGTTAAATCCGAGAATAAATTGTGTTCAATTTATTAAAGAATAGAACAGATATTCTTGGACCGTAAATTATAAAATCGGTTCAAATGAAAGATAAATTTTTATCAAAAAATTCTTTAGTAATTTTCAATAGAAGATAACGTAAAGTAAAAGCTTTATAAATAATTTTAAAATGTTCAAACTGTTTTAATTTTGAATTAGAAAAAAAATTCGATGAAAAATTCAATAAAAAATACCGTAAAGTAAAAGATAATTTGATAATTTTAAAATTTAATTTAAATTAATTTTAAAATATCGTTCAGCTTAAAACAATTATTAATCAACATTGGAATTCGCGAATACGAGAGAAGAACAATATTCGAAGAAGAATAAATTTTTAAATTCGATTTGTCATAAAAATCATCGAATTTCGAATTATCGTCCAACATTTGTTTTCCCTCTTCGCCACGGTTGCTCTATCCTCTTACGTTTTTCAACCAGTTGAGCATTGAAATCTTTAAAGTCTCTATCCCGAGCAGGGACCGACAGCCATAACTCCAGCCCTGCTCTTTTATGCGACGTACATTTTGGGAGGAAAGGGAATGGAAGGAAAAGAAGAACGAAACAAAAGAGACGCCTCCACGGGCAAACATTTGTTATTCAAATACCGAAACAAATAGCTACACGGCGAATGTCAAAAAGTTGCATACAACCTCGACGTTCGAAATCGAACGAAAAGAATCTCCTCTCCCTTCCCCATAATTTATATATTTCTTCTAAAGTTCTCTCTAAAGACACGATCGATGCATAACTATCCGTTAGAAAAAATATTTTTCGAAATAAAAACTGCCAAAAAAAAAAAAGAAACTCGAAATCGATCAATTTAATTCTACCCAAAAAAACATCGATCGCAAACTCTCTTCTCCTCCTCCCCCATAATTTATATATTTCTCTCTGGACTCTAAAGACACGATCGATACATAACTATCCGTTAGAAAAAATATTTTTCGAAATAAAAACTGACGAAAAAAAAAGAAACTCGAAATCGATCAATTTGATTACATAAAAAAAAAAAATTGCAAACCTCTTCCTTCCTCTCCCATAATTTATATTTTTCTTCGGTTCTCTCTGGATTCTAAAGACATGATCGATGCATAACTTTCCGTTGAAAAAATATTTTTCGAAATAAAAATTGACAAAAAAAAAAAGAAACTTGAAATCGAGTTTCGATTCAATCAATTTAATTCCATCCAAAAGACATCGACCGCAAACCTCTCTCTCCTCCCCTTATTTATATTTCTTCGATTCTCTCTGGACTCTAAAGACACGATGCATAACTATCCGTTAAACAAATATTTTTCGAAATAAAAACTGACAAAAAAAAAAAAAAAGAAACTCGAAATCGATCAATTTAATTCCATCCAAAAAACATCGACCGCAAACCTCTCTCTCCTCCCCCTCTCCCTTTTTGAGATATCAATTATCCGTCCGCGAAAGGGAGCGAAGCAGCAAACAATAGCCGTTTCGACCGATCAAAAGGGTGTCTCGTCCAACAAAAATATCCATTCTTCGCTCAAATTACTCCGACATTCGTGTTTCCATTATCGGGAGCCAAGCAAGCTCCCTCTTCTTTCGAGCGAAAAGCGAGCCGAAGAACGAGGCGAAGAGAAGAAAAAGGATAGGGCAGGAAGAAACTTTCTTCCCCCTCTCCTCCTTTTAAACCATCGACTCGTGCAAAAGAAGCGGAAAGAGAGACAGATAGAGAGAACGGAGAGATATAGATTCGAGTTTCTTGTCGGAGTTGGCATTTCCTCGGAGTCTTCCTCCTCCTTCTCCTCTTCTTCTTCTTCTTCTTCTTCTTTTGTCGCTGCGATCGAGCCTCGCTTTTTGCGAACGGGGATGGGGAGAACGAGCCCGCATGTGCGTCGACAGAAATACGAGCGGGATACGGTTAAGGGTCAACGCGTTGCGTACGCGGACAAACTTCCTCGAAATTGCTCCTCTGTCACTTGCCGGCAGAAGGCTGCAGGTGTTTGAAACGGTCGTGGAAACGGTATCTCTCTTTCCTTCCTTCTCCTTTTTATCGTTGTTATTATTATGGTTATTGTTATTGTTATTGTTATTACTATTCGAGGCGCGTGCCTCCTCGTCCGTCCTCGATCCTATCGCGCGCCAAATCTTGCCTCCGTCTAGAGAAGGAGAGGGAGGGGGAAGGGGAAGGAGGGTCACCTTCCTCTCCCTCGAAATCTCTCTCTTTCTTTCTTCCGCCAAGGTTTCTCGCCATGTGGAACGATGAACGAAGCGTACGCATAGCTTGTACTGCAATCGTTCTCCTCCCGAAAGATTCGTAAGAAAAGAAAAGAGGATAGTTTTAATTCTCATAGTAGATAGTTTAATTTTCACGCGACTGGTAAATATCGCTGTTTCGTTTTTCTTTTTTTTTTTTTCTTGAGTTAAGGAGAAGAGAAGAGAGGGAGAGAGAAAGAGATATGTTGTTTCTTAAGCGCGGGTTACGAAACGCCACGTTGAAACGCTCGTTTTAACTTTAATGCAAAACCGCGTTATCCATAATGTATAGCATCGTTCGCTCTCTTTAATGAATACATTCATGGGTTAGAAATAATGGGACGGGTATTTATGGGACGACACCCGAACCAAATTCTTCTTCCCCCCTTTATCTATTATCTTCTTATCTTTGAATAATAATATCTGCAACGTAATTCAACGATGAAATTTATTTATTTATTTATTTATTCGTTAAATCTTTTCTTTAATTATTCATTAAAACTCAACTGTTTTAACACGAATAAATCCGTTTCGCGTTTTGTCGAGAAGCATGTTCTTTTTTCGACAAAAATCGAGACATTTTTCCAGTTTTTTTTTTTTCTTTTCTTTTCTTTCTTTCTTTCTTTCTTTCAACGGGTAGCATACCGTCGCACCCTTGGAACGATTTACGAGAAGGCGATCCCGAAGGATACCCTTACATGGAGCTTCCCTTGTTTCGTTCAACGCGCAAAGACTACCAGTGTCCTTATATGTCCGTATAAGTCCGGACAATATCCACTCTCCTCCACTCGCCGCTCCTATGTATACGTGTATACGACAACCTCTCCTCTTTCTTTCATTTCATTTCACTCTCCCCTCCCCCTCTTCTCCCTCGAGAAGAGCGCTCGATACTCGAAGCCCCCCCGATTAGAAAACGAGCCGCGACTCGATTCTATCACAAATAACTTCCTAACCATCCGCTTTTCTTCTTTCCAAGTTCCAAAAGATTTTGTTAATACAAATCAGGCGTGCCAATATAAATCAGATTATCCGATTTCGTGCGCACAGATCGACTCGATCTCGATCTTTCTGCCTCGATTTCTCGAACGATCGTCGTTCTCCAAATTAAAATTTTCAAATTTAATAAATAATCTTTTACCACTTTTTCTGTAAAAATAGAATGGCGCGCAAATCGTAGCTTCGACACTGATTTCCCAAGTTGGAACCAAGCCATATCGCTTGAACATTGTCGCATAGGGAAATTGGAAACTCTCAGAGCGGTCGTCTTTTTAAAAACGAAAAGAACTTTCTATCACAAATAACTTCCTAACCACCCGCTTTACTTCTTTCCAAATTCCAAAAGACTTTGCTAATATAAATCAGGCTTGCCAAGGTACGAAAGTCTATCCTTTTCTTTCTTTCGAGAATTTTCTTTTGAAATTCGGATTAAATTCTCTTTCTTCCAACTCGATCCTGATTCACCTTCTCTTCTGACATTTATCTCGAAAGTTCACATATATACTTACTAGTTATTAATTTTACTGGCAATTTAAGCCGGCTAATATTTCCTAATCGAGAGAAGAAAAATTACCCGTTCCCCTTCAGCTCTCCCCAACTCTCGGTTCCCATGTTTCGGCGCGGAGGAACAATCCCGCGACGCGGTGCGCGAAGCGGAGTCATCTCGATGGAATGCGCGGGCAGGGCGGTTCGGCTCAAAGAAGGGCGGACGCGTCTCATCGCGTCTGCCGTATCCGGACGTTTTGTCTTGCCTTATCTTCTGCCTTGCCCTTTCTCTTTTTCTCTTCCATGGATACCCCTTCCTTCTTGGAAAACGCTTACCTTTTTTATCACCGTGTGAAAATCCGCTCGACTCCTCTCGATTCGACTCGTGTTAATCTTTTATCGTATACGTAATGTGATCATTTGAAAATGTTTACTTTTTAAACAAGTGTGTTATTTCTTTCGAAAGAAATGGAAAAAGTTCAATTTCGACGAGATTATATTCGAACGATTCGAATGTCGTAAATGTAAAGATCGATCGTGGGTATATTATTTTGTTGGTATAACCGTTTAACGCGCAATTCCGAATTACCTTCGCAAAGTTTATTCACCCAGAAGAAAAGGAAAAAGAGTCCCACGAGCCCCACTCCCGGCCAGATAAGCAACTCTCCAATGATTCATTACGATCCTTCGCGAGTTTCGCGCTAAGAAAACGAAGAAAACGAAGAGGAGGAGGAGGAGGAGGAGAAAGTAGAGGGACGCAAAATTTCGAAATTGAAAGAGTTCTGAGAGAAATTTTGGGAATCGTTTCGATGATGAAGAATATCATAGAAATTGAATGAGAATTTTCTTTTCTTCTTATTTTACAAGATTCTCGCCTTATTTTTCTCTTCGAAGAGGAGGAGAGAGTAGAGAAATGCCAAAATTTCGAAATCACGAAACTAAAAAAGTTCTGAGAGAAATTTTTTCGATGATGAAGAATATTATTGAAATTAAACGAGAATTTTTTTTTTCTTCTTATTTTACAAGATTCTCGCCTTATTTTTCTCTTCGAGGAGGAGGAGGAGGAGGAGGAGAGAGTAAAGGGACACAAAATTTCGAAATCATGAAACTGAAAGAGTTCTGAGAGAAATTGTTTCGATGATGAAGAATATTATTGAAATTAAACGAGAATTTTTTTTTTCTTCTTATTTTACAAGATTCTCTTGACATTATTTTTCTCTTGGCGTTCATTCCTCCTTTCCCTTAAAAATAGAAGCGAAACACGTATCCATACGGATACGTCTTCCGTATTATTCTTTTTTCTTCCCGTTTCTCTCGTTTCTCTTATCCCACATCACTTTCCTTTTCACTTTCGCTCCATTTTCCCCCCCCCCCTCCCTCTCCGCTCTCCTCTCCGCAGTTCTTCCCCTTCCACTCCGCCTGTTGATTCTCCTGCACCGTCCTCCACGCTTCCCCTCTCCCCCTTCCCCTCTCCCCGTGCCACGAGATAAAAAAGTCTAAAGAAACAATAAATTTAAAGCGGCTCGATCAGATGGAGAGATTAAGGGATATAAATTCTCGTCTTGTTTCTTTTCTTTTCTTTTCCCAAAAATTGTCGCGAATCTGATCGATTTGGACGAAAGTTTATATATACACGCAATTATAAATATAAAATAAATTATTGAATATTAAATAGACACAAAATGGAGGGATTAAAGGATACAAATTTTCCTCTTATTTCTTCCTTTTTTTTCCCAAAAATTGTCGCGAATCTGATCGATTTGGACGAAGATTTATAATTATAATTATAATTATAATTATAATTATTTATACGCAATTATAATTATATATAGACGCGAGATGGAGGGATTAAGGGATACAAATTTCCCTCTTGTTTCTTCCTTTCTTCCAAAAATTATCGTAAATCTGATCTGATTTTGAAACGAATTTTTATATATATATATACGGAATTAAATAAATTATATAGACGATATAGAGATAAAAGAGGAAATTTCTCGAGATGAAGAATGGAAGAAGGAACGAGCAGAGGCGGGATCCTCGGCGGTCGGTGTCGCGTGGATATCACGACCGGTCGAGGCGAGTGCAGTATTAACCCGACGGGGGGGGGCAAGAGGAGGAACAGGAGTGTTCACGACGTAGGCGAAAGTGGCTTCGTGCTCGGGCGACGTTAAATAGAATAACCAGATCGTGGCTGGTTCGGGTCCCTCGGCCGGTAACGACCAGTAACGTACGCTAACTTAGCGCATTAAATTCACTTTCGAACAACAAACGGCGGCCGTTGACGTAGCCTCCATTTCCTCTCCCTTCTGTCGCGTATCAAAAATCTCGCGGATGGAAAACGATCGAGATTTCATCGAATATATCTACGGATTCGTTCCTTTCTTTCTTTCTTTCTTTCTTTCTTTCTTTCTTTTTTTTGAACAACGAACACGATCGTTGAACGTCGCCCTCGTTTCTTCTATTATATTTTCTATCAATAAAATTCCATGCATTTCAAAATTTCGTGAAATTTAATTTATTATAAAATCAGATGCGTGGAAACGAAATATCATCGAGTAAATCTTCCACAGATTCGTTCCTTTCTTTTTTTCTTTTTTTTGAACAACGAACACGATCGTTGAACGTCGCCCTCTGTACTTTCTATTGTAACATTTCATGCATTTTAAAATTTCGTGAAATTTAATTTATTATTTTAATTTATTATAAAATAATTTACTATAAAAAATTATATAAAAAGATGCGTGGAAACGAAATATCATCGAAGTAAATTTTCCACAGATTCGTTTCTTTCTTTTTTTCTTTTTTTTGAACAACGAATCGTTCGTCGTTTGAACGACGATCGTTGAACGTCGCCCTCTGTACTTTCTGTTGTAACATTTTAAAATTTCGTGAAATTTAATTTATTATAAAATCAGATGCATGGAAACGAAATATCATCGAAGTAAATTTTCCACAGATTCGTTTCTTTCTTTCTTTTTTTCTTTTGAACAACGATCGTTGAACGTCGTTTCCTCTCTTTCTATCAATAAAATTCCACGCATTTCAAAATTTCGTGAAATTTAATTCATTATAAAATAATATAATTCATTATAAAAGATGCGTGGAAACGAAATATCATCGAAGTAAATCTTCCACAGATTCGTTCCTTTCTTTCTTTCTTTCGAACACGATCATTGAGCATCGCCTTGAAATTTAATTTATTATAAAAGATGTGTGGAAACGAAACGCGCGTACGAGATTTCATCGAATAAATCTTCAGATTCGTTCTTTCGAACAACGAACACGATCGTTGAACGTCGCCTTCGTTTCTTCTGTACTTTCTATCAATAAAATTCCACGCATTTCAAAATTTCGTGAAATTTAATTCATTATAAAATCAGATGGCAAAAATTATCGACAAATTCGTTCTTTGGCAAAGATTTAAAAAATTCGTTCTTTCGAACGACACGATCATTGAACGTCGCCTTCCTTTTCACTTCCGTTCTCTACACTTTCTATATTCCACGCATTTCGAAATTTAATTCATTATAAAATCAGATGGATGCGTGGAAACACGCGTTCGAAATTTCATCGAATAAATCTTCCACAGATTCGTTCGTTCGAACAACGAACACGATCGTTGAACGTCGCCTTCGTTTCCTCTTCACTTCTGTCTAACTAATATTCCATGCATTTCGTGAAATTTTTTATCGTAAAATCACGCAAATGCGTGGAAACGATCGACAGATTCGTTCTTCGACAAAGATTTAAATTCGTTCTTTCGATCATTGAACGTCGTCTTCGTTTCCTCTCCATTTTCTATCATGTATCAATAAAATTTCATTTTTCAAAATTTCAAAATTTCAAAATTTCGTGAAATTTAATTCATTATAAAATCAAATGTGAAAACGAAACATATATTCGAGATTTCATCGCATAAATCTTCCACAGATTCGTTCTTTCGATCATTGAACGTCGTCTTCGTTTCCTCTTCATTTTCTATCGTGTATCAATAAAATTTCATTTTTCAAAATTTCAAAATTTCGTGAAATTTAATTTATAATTTATAATTTATAAAATTTATGATTTATAATTTATAAAATCAAATGTGGAAACGAAACATATATTCGAGATTTCATCGCATAAATCTTCCACAGATTCGTTCTTTCGATCATTGAACGTCGCCTTCGTTTCCTCTGCATTTTCTAACTAATGTTCCACGCATTTCAAAATTTCGTGAAATTTAATTTATTATAAAATCAAATATGAAAACGAAACATATATTCGAGATTTCATCGCATAAATCTTCCACAGATTCGTTCATTCGATCATTGAACTTCGTTTCTTGCGAAATTTAATTCATTATTATAAAATCACGCAGATGGAAAAATCGTGCACGTTCGACAGATTCGTTCTTCGAACGTTTAAATTCTTTCGACCAGCGAACACGATCATTAGCCATCGCCTTCGTTTCCTCCGTTCCAAATTTCGAAAATTTAGATATCAACATCCGGCTAACATCAAACATCACAAACGAATTTACATTCCCGTTTCGAAATTTCATCCGTAAATCTTCCATCCACAGATCCATACTCCTTCTCGATGAGAGCGCAATTATTTACCGCGCAATTATTATTCCATCCCTCCCGACCATATCCAACAGCGAAGAAGGAAATAGAGAGGAATAGAGAGAGAGAGAGAGAGAGAGAGAGAGAATTCATCGGGAAAATTCCGACGGGGGCGAAGGGAGAGAGGGAGAGATGATGATACAGAGAACGACAAACCCGATCGCCGGAAGTGGCGGCGTGTCCCGGATGGAGGAGGGACGCGTTTCACGATTCCAAACCACCACCGTCCCTTCCCACTCCTTCTTCTTCAACGAAGAAGGAAGCCTGCGCGCGCAGGAAAGAGAGCGGCAACATTCCTCGATTCCTCCGCCCGGGGTGACGAGATCTTAAAACCATCACTGTCGTCGCCCGCGAACTGCCGCTGCACCGGCTGAAAATGGCATGGAAAAAGGAGCGCAGACAGAGAGAGAGAGGGAGAGAGAGGGAGAGATCCGTGGACGCGGAAAGGAGGGAGGGAGAGAGAGAGAGAGAGAGAGAGAGAGAGGAGAGGCGTCTGGGCGTGGGCCGAGGTCTTTAACGGGGCAGTATCAATGAACTGCGAAACTCGTTTTCGCGTGGGATTATATCTACTCGGTCGGTAGTAGCACGTTGATGTATCGCGTATAGATAGATAGATCGGAATGAATCGTGAAGAACGCGTATAGAACGCGTATATGTATTCTTGTGCCCCGACTCGTTCGAGGGGGGAAAGAAAAATCTTTGAGATCTCCGAGTTACCGACGTGGGTGAGTCGGTAAACGGAAATGCGTAGGTTACACAGGTGAGGTTCGTCGAACCTCGCGTATCTCGCCTCGTTACGTCACTCGGCAAAAATTGAAATCGTCGATCGGGTAACGTAACAGGTAGCTTTTACCTCGCTTTGATACCTTTGATATCTAAATATCGCGAGTAGCTGGAAATTGAAAATGAAGTATTCACAGGGTAGTAAAGAAACTCTTTTTCTTCGAAAGAAATTATTAGATAATTTTCTTATCTCGAGTGATCGTACGACGCGTTTTTTTAAGAAAATTTTGTAATTAAGGAACAAAGAAAATTTATTTGTTTATTTATTTCGATTTCTATGCTAAATTCGTAACGTATTTTACGTAGAATTCGCAGCGCGTTGATTTAATGACAGAGAGGAATAACGATAAGAAGAAACGAGTTGATATGATTGTCGCGGTGAAAGATATGATATTTAACGAATTTTAAACAGATTTACGATAACTTTAATACTCGAATAAAATTTCGACGAAAGTCGAACGATACTTCGAAAACCTCGTTTCTCTTTATGGAAAAGAAATAAATAAATATTCGTAGCAGAATACTCACCGATCCCAATTGCTTCGAAAACAACGTGACGAGCATCGCAGTTCATTGCACTCGAATAAAAAACATCGTTTTTTACGAAACAGCCTCTTATTAAACCGATAAAAAAAAAAAAAAGAAACAGATATTATCCGCGGAAGAAAAGAAAATGGCGGTGAGCCTTGTTCGAGATCTTATTATCGACCGAGGCAATTTACGCGGAGAATCGAATTTTCTTATCTCGCCTCTGTACACTCTTATCGCCGCCATTTTCCATTCGAATCCGTCGCGATCGCCGCTCCTCTCTTCTCTCTCTCTCTCTCTCTCTCTCTCTCTCTTTTCCCTCTTTCTCGAGGCTCGAAATAAATTGCTCACCGTTGGTTGAGCAAAAGTAATAATTAACCGCCCGTGTAATCGATGAAGATCGCGTCAGAGTCGAACTCGGCTGTCCTCGAGACTCACCTCGGTACGGCATCACCGGTTCGATGCTCGGCCAAGGATCGAGATTCTCGATTGGTGATAAAGAATTGGAAGAAAGGAGGAGAGGAGGAGCGCAATAATCTCTCCGATCTTTTTGCATTCGCACAACCCGCACCGATAATTATTACCGCGCCGCGAAAATGTGGCGTTCCCTGTTTACCGCGCCACGTCCTTCCTTATCGATCGGGAAAATGATTAAACCGGGGATGGAAAATGTTTCGCGATAATGGCGCGACCAATCGCGTTCGCGGATTCGGATCGAAACGTACTTCGAAGAGAATTTGCGCAGAAAGACGAAGAATGCTTTATCGAATTATTCCTTACAAATATACGGTATTATCGTATATTTCAAAAGGATAAAATTGTTTCGAGAGTATTTTTATTTTTTCTTTTCCTTCTTCTTCTTCTTCTTCTTTTTTTCTCAAGCGTCATATGTCATCGAGTGTAACAACTTTCTTCATTCTCAATTTAATATTAATAAAAAAAAAATCATTCTCGAAAGCAATAAGTAAATTACTCTTGAGTATAATGCGCTTTTAACTGTGCGCGGATAATATTTCTTTTGCTGGTTAATTTGCAAAAAAAAAAAAAAAAAAAAAGAATAAAAATAAAAATAAAAAGAAAGGAAAAAAATTAAAATTGCATAAACAAAGAAAATTCTTTTCCCTCCTGTTATTTTGATGTCTTACTTACTCACTTACTTATTTACTACTGAAAGGACAAGTGTTTTTTCAACTCGTGCGTCTTAAAATAGAAAAACGTAAAAATATATATATTTCATAAATCCCCCCCTAATATTTAAAATACCTCGTCGAAGGTAATAAATGAGAGGAGAAGTGTCTTTTTTTAAGTCTTTTCCCGCTTTCAAAGGCCGGTTACGCCATTCCCTCGTTCACGGGAAACTGAACTTAAATGTCCCTTCTGCATAATTCTCCATCATTCTTCGTCGTAAAAAGTTACTAGTTCGCAAAAGTAGCCACACTTTCTTTTCTTTTCCACCGCGTCTTCCTTATCTCGCCTTAAGTATCATTGTAATTCCTCCTTTGTCTCCTTTGCCCGTGTAAAATCCTGGTTAATTTACATTTTTTTACTTAGAACTAAATTAACGAGGCAGCCGGTCGAACTAAAGTGTCTCTTTCTTACGAGGGGGGGGAGGAAAACGTCCTCCGAGGAAGTTGCGCGCTTTTCGTTCGAAAGTCACAAGAAAGCCGTTACTCTCTTTTCTATTATCCTATTATTTTATCATTATTATTATTTATATTTTCTATTATTCTTTACTTTACATTCTTAAAAAACATCCACTTAAATGTAGACGCGATTATTAGATATTACAGATATACATGCCATATAATTTGGTTAACTTAATGGAAAATTAGATCGCCAATCAACATCAAGTTAACCTGATTCCAAACCGATGCGAAGCCTTAAGTTAGACGGATCAAGTTAGACGCTTGGAATAGTAGGATAGAAAAATCCTTATCGCTCGGTGGAGACAAGCCGAAGGTCCTGCTCCGTGCAGAAAGTTAGAGAGGCTCCTTTCGCGTTTCCATGGAGACCGTCTTTCTATCTCCTCTGTTTCTCTTATCCTCCTCTCTCTCTCTCTCTATATATACATATATATATATCTATCTACACACACACCCTCTTCTCTCTCTCCTTTCTCCTTTCTCCTTCATCCATCTGTTCCGTTCCACTCCCCCCTCCTCCAGTTTCTCCGCACTCCCATTTTCCCTCCTCCTTCGTCCAATCCCCATTTTTCTCTGCTCTCTCTCTCTCTCTCGCGCATGGGGGTCGGTACACGCACACAGTTGGCGCCGCGACGCTGGTATCGACCGACGCACCCCCTCCAGGGGTGCACCTCGTGCCAGGCCAACCATCCACCACCCCCTTTTTCGCTTGGAAACCAACCTCACCCTCCTCGTCACTATCCTTCGTTTCCCTACTACTGGTCGTATACGCCATAGTATACTACTACCACCGTCATTGCTACCACTATGCACCATTCGATTCATAGCGGGAGAAAGAGCGTGAGTTAGTGGAATCGCGTGGTTGCTTTAATTCACGGTGAGCGAAGGGAGGGGGGGGGGGTGTCACGACGGAGGTGAAAACGCTCCTTCATATTTCGGGAAGCGGAACGTGTTGACCGTCGTTGACCGTTTTCAACGTGCACACCATCGCTCTCCTTCACGCGTGCGTGATTGCGGCCGAGAATCGGCGATCAACCTGTTTGGTTGTCGCGTGTATGATTTTGAAAATTCATTCTATTTATTATCCTTAATTTAATGAATTTTTCCAATAAATATTGTACTAAAATTTTTTGTACTAAAATTGTATTAGAATTTATTAAATCGTGTGTCTACCGATTTTGAAAATTCAGTGGGAGAGGAAGGGATTGTGTGCAAAAAGGGATGGAATAGAAGTTTTTGATGTAGAAAGAATTTAGTTTCAGGAAATGGATGCTATTTATTATCTTTAATTTAAAGAATTTTTCCAATAAATATTGTATTTTATAAATATTGTATATTCCAATAAGTATTGTATTTAAAATTTTTAAGACGTGTGTCTTAATCGATTTTGAAAATTCAATGAAAGGGAAAGGGATCGTGCAAAAGGGAAGATGGAATGGAAGTTTTTGATATAGAAAGAATTTAGTTTCAGGAAATGGATGCTATTTATTATCCTTAATTTAAAGAATTTTTTCAATAAATATTCTAAAATTTGTGTATTAAAATTTATTAAATCGTGTATCTACCGATTTTGAAAATTCAGTGGGAGAGGAAGGGATTGTGTGCAAAAAGGGACGGAATAGAAGTTTTTGATGTAGAAAGGATTCGATTGGAGGAAATGAATGCTATTTATTATCTTTAATTTAAAGAATTTTTCCAATAAATATTATACTAAAATTTGTATATTAGAATTTATTAAATCGTGTGTCTACCAATTTTGAAAATTTAGCGGGAGCAGAAGGGATCGTGTGCAAAGCAGGAACAGAAATTTTTGAAATAATATTGTTTCAGATCGTAGAAAGAATTCAGTTCGAGAAAATGGATGTTATTTATTATCCTTAATCTAAAGAATTTTTCTAATAAATATTCAAGTATTAAAAATTTATTAAGTCGTGTATTCATCGATTTTGAAACAATGGAAGAATCGTGTCGAATAAAAATTTGACTTGGATATTGTTTTGAATGTTAAAAAGAGTTTAAAGTTTAGTTTGATAAATGGATGCTACTTTTTATTCTAAAGAATTTTTCCAATAAATATTGTATTTAAAATTTGTTAAGTCGTGTGTCCATTGATTTTGAAACGATGAAAGAATGGAAATTTGACTTGGATATCATTTTGGATGTAAAAAGAGTTTAAAATTTACTTCGAGGAAATGGATGCTAGTACTACTTTTTACTCTAAACAATTTTTCCAATTGTATTAAAACCTGTTAAATCGTGTATCCACCGATTTTGAAACGATGGAAGAATCGTGTCGAATGGAAATTGGACTTGGATGTAGAGTTTAGAGTTTGGTATTAAAACGTGTTAGATCGTGTGTCCACCGACTTTGAAACGATGGAAGAATCGTGTAGAATGTTGGAAGGGTTGTTAAAACCTGTTAAACCAATGTCTGTGTCCACCAATTTTATAACCAATGAAAGAATTATTGTATATTTCCTTGTATATAAAGATTTAATTTAGGATTTAAATGGAAGGCTAACTTTAAAGAATTTAAAGAATTGTTTCCTGTTAAATGTTTTGACAAGCTTAATCTCTTGCCGATATAATTGAAACAACTTCGAATCGCGTCGATGGAAACAATTATCTTCTTCCTCTCGCGTGTTCCACCATTCTTTCCCAAGAAGAAGATAAACGAAATCTTGGTTGCCTTTTCCATCCCATTTCTTTCTTCGAACTTGCTCTATCCTGGGTAATCCGGTTCGAATCTATCGGACACATTGAACCGATTCCGTGAAACGGATCGGCAAAGTATTATCTCGTTAAAACGTTTGCAGAAAAGAACTTCCCTCCATCCGTTCCGTTTCCGTTTAAATCAAGATCTGTCGGTTCGTTATCCCTGGGAATGCAAATAGTTTCACGCGTTTCGCGCCACAGTTTGGAAATCGAAATACGAAACAGAGATCTGTAAGCTTCTCCATCTTTTCTTCGCGAAAAAGAACTTCTCGATGGAAGTAATTCCAACAGAGAAACGAACATTTGAAATGGGAAGTATGTAATAAATATTTGCATAAGAATTTGCATAAGAATCTTTAAACTTGTTAGATAATTTGATTGATTCTCGAGTATATAATAATTCTAATACATTAGATAAAATATTATTTCAAATATTTCTTTTTAGTATTACAATCACGTTATGCACTCTATGTATGTAATAATTCTAATACACTGGATAAAATATTATTTCAAACATTTCTTTTTAATATTACAATCATATTATATATGATGTATATTGTATTAAAATGTTAAATCGTGTATCCACCGATTTTGAAACAATGGAAGAATCGTGTCGAATGGAAATTTGATTTGGATGTAAAAAGAGTTTAGAGTTTGGTATTAAAACGTGTTAGATCCACTATGTCCTCCGAATCGTGTAGAATGGAAGTTTGACTTGGAACGATATCGTTTTGAAAAGAATACATATAATAATTCTAATATACTGGATAAAATATTATTTCAAATATTTCTTTTTAATTTACAATCATGTTATATATTCTATGTATATAATAATTCTAATATACTGAATAAAATATTATTTCAAATATTTCTTTTTAATTTTACAATCATATTATATACTCTGTGTATATAATAATTCTAATACACTGGATAAAATATTCAAACATTTTTAATATTACAATCATGTTATGTACTCTGTACATATAATAATTCTAATATACTGGATAAAATATTATTTCAAATATTTCTTTTTAATATTACAATTATGTTATATATTCTATGTATATAACAATTCTAATATATTGAATAAAATATTATTTTAAATATTTCTTTTTAATATTACAATCACGTTATGCACTCTATGTATATAATAATTCTAAGATATTGGATAAAATATTATTTCAAATATTTCTTTTTAATTTTACAATCATGTTATATACTCTGTGTATATAATAATTCTAATACACTGGATAAAATATTCAAACATTTTTAATATTACAATCATGTTATGTACTCTGTACATATAATAATTCTAATATACTGGATAAAATATTATTTCAAATATTTCTTTTTAATATTGCAATTATGTTATATACTCTGTGTATATAATAATTCTAATACATTGGATAAAATATTATTTCAAACATTTTTAATATTACAATCATGTTATATATTTTGTGTATATAATAATTCTAATATACTATATATATTTCTTTTTAATTTTACAATCATGTTATATATTCTATGTATACAATAATTCTAATATACTGAATAAAATATTATTTTAAATATTTCTTGTTAGTATTACAATCACATTATGCACTCTATGTGTATAATAATTCTAAGATACTGGATAAAATATTATTTCAAATATTTCTTTTTAGTATTATAATAATATTTTGTACTCTGTCTATATAATAATTCTAATACATTAGATAACATATTATTTCAAACATTTTTAATATTACAATCATGTTATATATTCTGTGTATATAATTCTAATATACTATATATATTTCTTTTTAATTTTTCAATCATGTTATATATTTTACGTATATAACAATTCTAATATATTGAATAAAATATTATTTTAAATATTTCTTTTTAGTATTACAATCGCGTTATGTACTCTATATATATAATATATATAATAATTTTAAGGTACTGGATAAAATATTATTTCAAATATTTCTTTTTAGTATTACAATAATATTATGTACTCTGTGTATATAATAATTCTAATACATTGGATAACATATTATTTCAAACATTTTTAATATTACAATCATGTTATATATTCTGTGTATATAATTCTAATACACTATATATATTTCTTTTTAATTTTACAATCATGTTATATATTCTATGTATACAATAATTCTAATATACTGAATAAAATATTATTTTAAATATTTCTTGTTAGTATTACAATCACATTATGCACTCTATGTGTATAATAATTCTAAGATACTGGATAAAATATTATTTCAAATATTTCTTTTTAATATTGCAATTATGTTATATACTCTGTGTATATAATAATTCTAATACATTGGATAAAATATTATTTCAAACATTTTTAATATTACAATCATGTTATATATTCTGTGTATATAATTCTAATATACTATATATATTTCTTTTTAATTTTTCAATCATGTTATATATTTTACGTATATAACAATTCTAATATATTGAATAAAATATTATTTTAAATATTTCTTTTTAGTATTACAATCGCGTTATGTACTCTATATATATAATATATATAATAATTTTAAGGTACTGGATAAAATATTATTTCAAATATTTCTTTTTAGTATTACAATAATATTATGTACTCTGTGTATATAATAATTCTAATACATTGAATAACATATTATTTCAAACATTTTTAATATTACAATCATGTTATATATCCTGTGTATATAATAATTCTAATATACTATATATATTTCTTTTTAATTTTACAATCATGTTATATATTCTATGCATATAACAATTCTAATATATTAAATAAAATATTATTTTAAATATTTCTTGTTAGTATTACAATCACTTTATGCACTCTATGTATATAATAATTCTAAGATACTGGATAAAATGTTATTTCAAATATTTCTTTTTAGTATTACAATAATATTGTGTACTCTGTACATATAATAATTCTAATATACTGGATAAAATATTATTTCAAATATTTCTTTTCAATATTACGTTATGTACTCTGGAAAGGAATTTCTTTAAAAGAAACAAAATGAAGTCTTTGCTGAAGAGAAGCTTATCTCCTTCACTTTTCCATTCGATTTACGTTATTTCTTCTTTTTCTTTTCTTCTATCTTTTTGCGAGAATCGAAATCGAGCGAGTGTCGCGGAAAAACGGGATAATTGAAGATCAGTCGATGGTTTATAATTAACAAGCGAAAACCTGAACATCATTCTTGAGTCGTGATCTCTAAGAGAGTAAATAGACAGGAGGAGGGGAGGGCAACGAGTGAGAAAATACGGGAAGACGAGTTGGGATAATTATAGAGCTTGCTCATCGCATATTAATCGATGGAGGATAATTAATGATCATATGGAACAAGTCGATCAAGCGTGTAAATTTAGATAATTTTTTAATCGTTCCAACGATTCCGATCACGCAATTGTCGTCCCGAGTTTATTGATCGTCGATTATACTCGTTGATTAACTTTATCGATTTTTATAGGAAAAAAATTTCTTTTCGATCAGAAAACGAACTTTTTTTCTTTTAAAACGTAGTTTCGATCTCGAGTTCGATGATTCGCTAATTCAAAATTATGAAAATATCATTTTCGTTAAAATTGCAAAATTTAAGTATAGAAGTTTAAAAAAAAATCTTTAAATATGTCTAAGAAACCGTTTTACGAGTAAAATTTTGAACCTCCTGAGAACTTTAAGAAAATTTTTCTGAGAAACCGAAAAAGATTTAATTATTGAATATTTTTTTTCAATAATGAATTTGATTATTAGAACAATATTAACCGTTTCCTATTCTTTTCTTATAATGCTAGTAATAACTAATAAATATATAATGATTAATCTGGAACGATACATGTATTATTAATATATATATATATACATAGTAAACTTTGAAATTCCTAATAGAGAACTTTATAACCGGGTCAGGAAATTCTATTACGATATTCAATTATAACGAAACCGTCGCGATAAATTCTTCACAGTCTCGTTTCCCGGCTATTCCTGGAACACTTTCACTCTGCCCTCTTAAATTATGAACGAACGATGCTCGAAATGATTAACCGTAAAAATGCTTACTTTCCGCCAAACGCTTCCGGAATGTATTTTTTCATTCATTTTATCAAATTACGAATAACAAGTGGAAATTTTCCGAAATACAGGAAATACTTTGCGCCAACTCTGGTTACACTGGATATCTTTTTTTTTCTCTTTTTTCCTCGAGACGTCGAGTTGCGTATTGCGGTTGAACAGGGTGCGATTCAACTCGTAACAACGACACGTTTCATAAGCGAGGCAGACACGGATTGCGGATTCGAGCTTCGATAAACCCGACTTCCGATCGATTCCCCGACTTTCTCTAAATCTAAATTCATCTCTCGCGTTCATTCAACTAAAGACTAAAGAAAGATACTTTTATAAGAATTTATCTTATAAATATAAGTATATTTATTATTATTAATAATAATTCTTAATTCTAATAATAATTCTAAATAATAATTCTAATAATAATTCTAAATTCTTATAAAATAAGTAATAAAGTATCTTATAAATATACTTATATTTATATACTTATATTAATATACTTATATTTATAAGATACTTTATTACTTATTTTATAAGAATTTAGAATTATTATTAGAATTAAGAATTATTATTTTATCGAATTTATTACCTCGTTTCTCTTAAAAAAAAAAAAAGAAGAAGAAAAAGAAAATGGCGCTTTTTCTCGCACATCATCTCGGAAGAGATCGCTTCACAACTTTTTCCTAAATCCACTCTCGAAATCGTTAAAACTTGTAATCACAGCTCCAATAATCTACAACACATTCGAACATTAAAAGCTCTTCCCCCTCCACTCGCTTTTCCACTCGACGTTGCATCTCCCGGACATTGATCTTCCTCCACGACGCACCCCGTCACCTAATTCCGCTCCCGAATTAGGGTGTCGCATCGTTTCCGGCTCCAATCGTCGAAAACCAAAGATAATCTCGTTTCGCTCCCTTTGTTCGCACGCACCCTCTTCCCTCCCCCACTTTCGTCTCGAGATCGTCGCGTGAACCGGGTCCTAATCAGATTGGCCGAGGCGACTCCTGTACGAGTCACGTTCTATCCACGAGACGCGGAGCCCTCGAATGATCGAATTTGCAATCAGCAGCATCCCACGTCGAATGCATCCAATTCGTTCCCGTTCTCGGTACAAGGGATGGGGATCAACTTCCATGTACGCGTTCCGTGTAAATCGAATCGAATGGAAAACCTTCGTTTCGTTTCGTTTCGTTTCGTTTCTTTTCGTTTCTTTTCGTTTCTTTTCGTTTCTTTTCGTTTCTTTTCGTTTCGTTTCGTTTCTTTTCGTTTCTTTTCGTTTCGTTTCGTTTCGTTTCGTTTCGTTTCGTTTCGTTCGGGTGTCGGTTCTCTTTTTAGAGATCTTCTTTTCTTAAATATGGAATCAATCAAATCTAATGCAAAAAAGGATTTTTTTTGGATGTGTTCTTTCTTCTTTTTTTTTTTTTTTTAAATTAATCGAATCCAATGCAAAAACGTTTCGTCTCGTAGATACGTTCTTTTCTTGTGAAAATATAATTAATTCGTGTAGATCTTATTATAGTCTTATTATAATTCGTGGAATTTCTTTTCTTTTTTTAATCGAATCCAAAGCAAAAGTTTCGTCTCGTAGATACGTTCTTTTCTTGTGAAAATATAATTAATTCGATAATTATAAATAATATATAATATATAAATAATATAATAAATTCGATAATTATAAATAATTAAATGTAAATTTTATGCATGGACTTTCTTTCCTTTTTTTAATCGAATCCAAAGCAAAAGTTTCGTCTCGTAGATACGTTCTTTTCTTGTGAAAATATAATTAATTCGATAATTATAAATAATATATAATATATAAATAATATAATAATAAAAATATAATATAATATAATAATAAATAATATATTATAAATAATATAATAAATTCGATAATTATAAATAATTAAATGTAGATTTTATGCGTGGGCTTTCCTTTTTTAATCGAATCCAATGCAAAAGTTTCGTCTCGTAGATCTGTTTTTGAAAATATAATCAACTTGCGTAGATCCTATGTGTGAACTTTTTTTCGTGGATGACGTATTTTTTTTTTTTTTTTTGAAACTAATCGACTTCAATGTGTAAATCGTGTAAATCAATACGTAAACTTTCTTTTACGGATATATTCTTTCGTACATCTTTTTTTCTTTAAAATTAATCGTTTTCAATATGTACTCATGTAAAGATATATTCTTTCGTATATCTTTTTTTCTTTAAAATTAGTCGTTTTCAATGTGTACTCGTATAAATCAACACGTAGATTTCCTTTTATGGATATATCCTTTTGTACATCTTTTTTTCCTTTAAAATTAGCTCCAATCGTGTAAATCAAATCCAATGCAATAGCTTCTTTTCTTAAAAATCGATCAAACTTTAATGTATACTCGTATGAATCAAATTCAATTCATCCGATCTTCTTTTCTTATAAATCGATCAATTTCAATACTGCAAATCAATGCGTAGACTTTCTTTCACATTCTTTCGTGCATCTTTTTTTTTTTATTTAAAATTAATCAATTTCAATGTGATATAAATGAAATCAAATGCAAAAGCTTCTTTTCTCAAAATCAAATCCAATGGAGATTTCATCCGATTTCCCTTAAAAATCGATCGACTTTAACACTTTAATAAAATCAACGCACAAGCCTCTCGTTTCCGTGGATTCAGATGCGTAAAATTCATTCGTCCACGTTCGTAGATTCTCCCTTTCCTCTTCTTAAACTCCTAAAAATCGTTGCAACTAAACATTGGAATCAACGCAAACAACCTTCCTTTCCTCTTCTTAAACTCCTAAAAATCGTTGCAACTAGACGTTGGATTCATCCTCCTCCTTTCCTTCAAAAACTTCCATCAACTCTCGAAGCGTAAAATTCGTCCACCTTCATAGATTCTCCCTCTCCTCTCCTTAAACTCCTAAAAATCGTCGCAACTAGTTAAAATCGAAGGCCTGTCGTGAATCCCCCTCTCTGCCCACGGCTAATCTCCGCCATATTTATTTATTCGGAATAAGGTCGGTGAATCCTGGTAGGATTTTCAGCTCATCATCGTTTATCGGGAGGCGCAGGATCAACGACACGGTTGGATTACCAACTCCCCGATGGCGCGTGTGCGAGAGAGGAGGCCACGAACGAGGCTTTTCAGCCTCCATTGTTGTACTACGTCGGGGCTTCGTTCGACGAGGCAGGCGAACCGGGAGATCCTCGAGTGCCACTTTATCTATTTGCATGTTCAATTTCGTTCTTTGACGACAACCGCGACAGACGCGACAGAACGGCCATTGTTCTCGAGAACGTGACGATTCGATCGTGCATGTAAACGTACTTCGCGTGTACGTATATTTATAAACGTAGGCGCGATGATCGAGAGAGGTGACGCTTGCTTTTTTCTGCGAAGATCGATCTTTCGAGGATCGAGGAGAATCTATTAGAATTTTGATGTTATAGGGAGCAACGATGGAATAATTATTTAATTTATCGAGCGAGTCATCGAGTTTTCGTCAAAGGTAGAACAGTGGCGATGTAATTTGCGAAGAATTAATAATATGGACAATTAAACATAGAGCGGGAAATTTCGTATTAAATTTATCATGGAAATAAACGTTCGCGTTTTCATCGACATCCGGTTTTAAAATCGCGTTACCTTTGTTGTTTATTCATTACGAAGTAGCGTTCCCACTTAACGAAACCGTTTGGTCGAATAGCGTTAATATCGAATAAGCTGATGATTAACGCGGAAAGTAATCAAGCACACGTGACGTTGAAAGTACACTCGTGAAAATTGATTAAAAGATTTCTAAAATAGCGTGTCTCGAATATCGTGGACGATAACGCAGTGAAACGTTTAAAAAATTAATAAAGAAACAGAAATCTGCAAAAATTATTAACTTCATATAATAAATCGTAATTTATTTCTTCTTTAAGGAGAGAATTTTCTATATATATATATATATATATGGTAGCGCATTCACAAAACCAACTCTAAGCCCATTCCACCACGATCCAATTATTCCACTTACTCGCTAATCGATAGACGAATCTTAAGCGCTCCTCCTCGACCCCGTTATTTCAAGCAAATCGGCCTCTTCTCCGCCCGAGCGTCTTCGATCAGTTCGACAAGGGAGGGGGGACGCGAGGCGACAGTGTCAGTTGCTTAAACATCCTGGCGTAGAAATATCGAGGGGAATCTGGGTCAGTCCTTATCGTCAGCGCCAACCCTCGAAATAACGGGCTGCCACACCCCTTTCGCTGGAACATCCCCCGGCTAAAACTCCCGAGGTAGAAGGAGGAGGAAGAGGGGGAAGACTCGTCATCATCGATAAACCATGATCGAGCCACCGACCGCAAATCATTTCGGCCCCATTTCATTCACCGATCACGCCTGATCGTTGCCATGGCGATGTACGTACGTACGTATGTTGCCTCTCGAAACCGAACTGAAAAAAGACTATAAAGATAAAACACACATATACATATACACACGTATACCGGTGTCGAGTTTCGAAAGTCAGCTTTTTCCTTTGTTTGGTTTAAGATACTTTTGCGCTTCGGTCTTTAGGAGTAGAGAAAATACTCTTGCGGTATAAATAACAATTTACAATTAATATGAAAAATTATTGTCCATTGAATTCTCGATTTTCGGGATTTTCGTTATTCAATTATTTCGTTTTCACGAGCAATTTTATCTATCTCGTGGTGAAAGAATGAAAAAGTTATTTTCGTTCTTCGTTCTTCTTTTTCTTCTTTTTTATTTATCCAACGAAATTGATATACCATACAGGAATGAGGATAAGGCGCAGTTGTCACGCGGTTCGTAAACCATGGATAGAGGGAAGAAGAAAAAGTGTAGCACGCTTACGTATAACGCAAGGGTGAAGAGACTCTATTATTGTAAAGCAGCGGACGATGAGCCCAGAAATTGCGCTCCAGAGAGATGCATCCCTCTCTACCTGCCCTCCCTTCCCCCTTCTCTCCGTCCCTCTCATTTCACCCTCTCTTTCACTCGCGTTTTATCGACAAAATTGCATTTTCCCTTGGTTCAGCATCGCTGCCCGCCGGCCGACACGAACGTGCACGCGCACAAACACAAACTATAGATGCAACTATTAACGTCTCTACGTAAATCGATCGTTTCGAAAAGATCAAAGATTTCGAACTTTCGTCGTTAAACGTCCTTTCGATATTTCTTCAAATTTCAACCGTTTATTTGATTCTATCTGGACACGAAAGTGTTCCAGTCCATGGAACATCCTGTAACTTACTTTCACGTGCGCTCGCGGCTTCCACCAGACGAATCCGTAAATTTATCGTTTAAACTTCGATTTTATAATATCTCAATACATCTATTTTAATTTTAATCGTTATAAATTATCGATAAATTTTTTTTTTTTGTAAATTAAAGTTAAGTAATTACTTCGTATTAGAAATTTACACGATGCAATAATTTGTCAATGATTTTTTATATATTCCATGTAATAAGAGTCGAATATACGAAAGTAGAAACTTTCTACTTTTTTTTGTTGCCATATTTGATTTGCAAAACTATATTAAAAGTAATCTAGCCATTGATATTTATGGATATATTATAATATATATGCATTTCTATCTATTTATTATATTTTGAAGAAATAAGCAATAATAATATTCCTAATATGCAGTATGTCTTCTTACAATGCTTTTTTCATTTTATAATTTTCAATTTATAAGATGGGATTGTCGAGGACATCCTTTTTTTAAAATACCAATTTTTTCAAGTTCCAGTTTATTATATGTTCGTCAAATTCGAAGCGCTTTCTAAGTTAATTACTTGTTACAACTTTTTTCTACATCTGCCACGCAATTATTTTGCGCGATTAAGGCTTCGAATCACAAATATTTATATATTTTCCATCGATTATTATGTACTTTCTTTTTTATTCCATATTAATTAAATGCAATATTAATTTTCTTTTTACGTTTTACACGCATTTTTAATGAAACGATAAAGCGGTATCGTTTTCTAAAAATTTGAAACACAAAACTGAAAGAAAATAGAGTATATCTCATCCTTGCCTGGACACAAAGTTCCATTTAAGATCCAACGTAACCAATCTTCGTTCTTATATATAGGATAGTATCCTCGAGTTTTCTCAACAAACTATTGTCACGCTATAATTGTGATCAGACCGATGTAATTTCCAAGAGCGTTGAAAGTTCTCGGGAAGAATCGTTGCGAAGTTTCGAAATTACGAAAATTGGAAAAAATTGGAAAATCCTCGAAGGAAAGGGATCGAAATTGAATTGGATTGATTCTTCATATAAATTATATAAATATAATTACGTGAAAAGTGAGATTAGATCGCGTGGAATTTGTGGAAATGAATTAGGAATTTAAATACATTTAATAGATCCATTAATGGAAATCGTTCGAGCGTTAAGTATTCGTTGGCAAGTTTAAAAATAGATAAGATAAGATAAGGCTGAATAAAAATTGGCGTCCTGTTATTTCTATATATATATATATATATGCCCGCGCGTATGCTCGTTTCGAGGCATCGATAAAAATCGATCGAGTAAAAACCGCTCGGTTGGAATTTTATCCGTTAAGCTTAAATTTTTACAGACCGGCGATCCATAAAGCCGGAGTTCGTAAAATTGTCGACATTAATCTGTGCCGCCTATAAACGTGCGCACCGTGAAATCCTTTTAAATGCGCGCAGGCAGAATGAAAACTTTAATTGAAACGTCAAGCAATATACAATTAAAAACTAGGTTCAATCCCGAAGAACGAAGAACGATTTGCTATTTCTAATTTTCGATGAAGTCATCTTCTATATATATATATATATATATATATATATTATATTTTTAAACATATAAGAAACATAAGACGCGTTGAAAAAGTTAATCGTAGAATTTTTCAATCGTAGAAAATTTTCAAAAGAACGAAATTCGATTTGCTATTTCTAATTTTCGATGGTCATCTTCTATATATATTATATTTTTAAACATATAAGAAACATAAGACGCGTTGAAAAAGTTAATCGTAGAATTTTTCAATCGTAGAAAATTTTCAAAAGAAATTCGATTTGCTATTTCTAATTTTCGATAAATTCATTTTCTATATATATATTTTATATTTCTAAACATACAAAAAACACGAAGCGTTGAAAAAGTTAATCGTAGAGAAAATTTTTAAAAGAGCGTTCTAATTCAACAGTATTACAAACCTGATTAATATTTTATTGCATATTTTCTCGTTTTAATTCTTTCATCTCGCAAAAGGAAAGATGCTTTTCCTTATTTTTTTTTTTTTTTTTTCGAAGAAGAGTGGAGAGTCTCGGATTCGTTTCGCGGGGAAACTCAATTAAACGGAGTATTGCAATTAAGCTCTCGAATGGAGGGGGAGAAAAAGTTGAAGAAACCTCCTCGGGCCCCGCTTCGAAAATCGAGGGAAGGAGGGAGCAGTGGCTGATTGGCATTCGATAAATTCATTGGCAACTCGCCCTCTCGTTCAAATCTATGAAAATAATCCACCAATTTTTCTGAACGATCTTCCTTCCCCACTCTCCGTCCCTTCTGCAGTTAATTCTCTCTCAAGATTCAAGATTCTCTTGCGACGATGTTCAATTATATATATCTTCACGATCGAGATTCGTTTGGAATTT
This sequence comes from Apis laboriosa, assembly GCF_014066325.1. Classification (NCBI taxonomy): domain Eukaryota; kingdom Metazoa; phylum Arthropoda; class Insecta; order Hymenoptera; family Apidae; genus Apis; species Apis laboriosa. The sequence goes on along the minus strand of NW_025223399.1, from coordinate 449,891 downwards.
TATATATCGTGATATATAAAATAATATCGAATCTTTTTTTGAATTATCGACGATGAATTCGTTCAATTCGTGATTTATTAACGCGTGAAAATTTATGATTAGCGATTTATTGACGAGGGTTAACGCTACGATGCGTTATTGATAAAGTTCTGATACGATTTAGCATCATTCATCAACATGATATTCACAGCTCATTGATTAATTAAGGTTTAATGGACCGAATCTATTTGGAGGATGCATAGAATTTTCGTAGTGATCGGCAAAGCAATCAGAATATGCAAATTTTCTCAAATTATGGATTCTTCGAAGCCAATCCACGTTTTATGATGTATTAATATTATCGTTAAAAATTCGTTAAAAAAATATTTTCGATATATCTCACACGTCATGATAATTGAGAAGACGTTTAAAAATTTAAGAACGATAAATATACTTTTAATCCATAATAATTGTTTTGCTTAATTCGTTAAAAAAATATTTTCAATATATTTCACACGTACACGTCATGATGATTGAGAAGATGTTTAAAAATTTGTGAGAGAACGATAAACAAATATATATACTTTTAATCCATAATAATTTTTTTGTTTCCTTTATTTAATACACGCCGATAATTTTCGATCGATTATTGTATAATTTTCGAGCAATTGTTAATAATAATTCGATGATTTTTGCGCAGGTGGTGACGCCACAGAAATGCGGCGACGTGTACCTTTACGATCTTCCAGCGAGCCGAGGAAGTCCTGCTCCACCCTCCAGGCACGATTCACCCTTGAACTCGAATAACGAGCATTTACACAACTCAGGTGCGTAGCAACCCCTCATTTTGTTCCGCTAACGACGTAACAACTTCAATACAAATTCCTCAACCTCCCGCTGAAAGTAGAAACGTATTTCTAAAACAAAATATTCCTCGCAATATTCTTTTTATCTCTGCAACTTAATCTTTTCCTTCGTTCCGTTTATTAAAATAAAATAATCATTCATGATTATAGAATCAGATCAGACCCTTTCGATCGAGACTTTTAATATTTAAACGAAAGTAATAAAATAGAAAATAAAATTGTACATCATCTTGCTGGGTAAATATACGATATATTTAATATCCCCGTTTCAATATCGATATCTCGTTTCGGATAAATAACAAACACGTATATATGTATTTTCATTTATATCTACTCTCTTTTCGTGCAGAATCTCGTTTTCGCTCGCCGTACGTTTTATTAATTACGAATTGCGTTCTTTCGGCGCATGCGCATTGTTCCGGTTTTTGAACGCATCTGTTTCCTATTTTATTCTCCCGTAAGAAATCCAAACGTTGAACGTCTCGTAAGATATGTCCTTCGGTTCGAGAAGAAAAGAAATGTTCGAAAAAATTTTACTCTTTCGACAAAGCAATTATGTTAATCGGTTCTAATCGGTTGTTATTTTACTTTTGTTTATTGGACATTCGATTGGAAAACAAGATATTTCTATAGAAAGCGTTTATTGAGAATCGATATTTCCTCGAATGGGCCGAACCTCCCGGAATCCTTTCATTAAAAACGAATTGTTATTGCGAGTACAATTTCCATCTCCATTCAAAAACCAACAAAGGATCGTGAATATACGAACGCGGTCTTACAATATTTGCAATAAAAAAACTTTCCGCGCGCGCGCGTCTCAATATTATCGGAAGATCAATAATAACGTTGGTTGGAAAAATTTTTATTGTCCATTTGCGTAAGATGTATTGTGCGCCAGGTTATAATTCATAAGGTTGTGTTTCGAGAAAGTTAAATAAAAATTGCTGTTCGCACAATTGTTCGAAAGAGAATACTGGTATTTTTTTTTTTTCTTTTTCTTCTTCTTTTTTTACACGTAAAAGAAAAAAAAAAGGTATGTTTCCACACGCATGTTCCATCGAAAAATCTTAAGTCGAATCTAAGTTCCGTGACGACGAATCAAAACGACGGTGTGCACGATAATAAAGCTCGGTTAAATTATTTGAAACAGTTTACAATACCGTATTAATTTATTTGCCGAGTATTTCCACCGATCGAGATACCATTGTTCACGGTTGGTGAATTTTTTTTAAAAGGAAAACACGGGTGGAACGGGGTCAGTCAGTCGACAGGAGAACCGTGACAGGATCAGCAATCTCTAAAGATCGAGTCGAGGCCCCGCAAGATAACTTGGTAATTTCCTATCCAAATGCCTCTCCCCTCCTCTCGATCGATGTCCCGATCAACATACACACGCGATTCTTGAAAGAATCATTCGAAGATAGAACACGCATAAACAAGATATCTACACGGTGCATCCTTCCTCGTAAACGTGGATAAGAAAAAAAGAGAAATACAATAGATAATTGGAGATTTCTCTTTATTAAACGAGAAATTCGAGCAGTCGTTAGTCGTTAATAATCGTAGAGAAGTTGTTCAGAATAAAATATTTTTACTAATTACTATCAGAAACGAAGAAAAAAAAAAAGAGAGAGAGAGAATTGTTTACGAATAGATGATTAGCAACATATCATGGAGCAAAATTAAATTTAAATATCTCCGTTTTATGATCATTAGGATTTATTTTATTATTTACTATTGGCGGATTAACAGGAATTATATTATCTAATTCTTCAATTGATATTATTCTTCACGATACATATTATGTTGTTGGATATTTTCATTATGTATTATCAATAGAATAAGAAATATATATCTGCGCAGGCCGATACACGACGAGCAGCAGGAATTCCGTGGACAACGGTGGCGACGTGAGCGATTGTTACGACGTGCCACCACGAGCCATCCCCGTGATTCCATCGCCTGCGAGCAGTCCGAGCCCTGCACCTTCGTGCTACGACATCCCAAGGCCGCCTACCTCCTGCACGCCGATCTCGAACTGCTCAGGAGGATCGGGCGTGACGCCTCTCGATTGCTACGACGTGCCCAGGCCTCTGCAACCCCTCACCCCAAGCAGCTCGGCGTCCAGTCTCACCAACGATGGATCCCTCAGCGGATCGAATCGGTACGTGATTCTCACGGGATGCGACACGAATGGCTATCATCCTTTTCTTTGTTTCATCGTCGTCTAAACGAGGATGAAACGTTCGATGAGAGGGGTTTAATGAGTCGATACGTGACGATGATCCGGTTTATGGACGTGTCGTTTGTAACGTTGCCTCGATAACAGAGTCGTTTCCAGTGTTTTCTGATGATATTTTTCCTCGCGTCGATTATTCTTTTTCTTCTGTTCAGTTAAATTAAGGCACACGAACGATTATACCGACCGCGGGTAACATAAATTCGGTGTATCTTTGTAAATTTATTAAAAACGTATACGCAGCAGGTATTGTACACCTGTTTGCCTCTACAAACACGTGTAATAAGTGCAAACAAAATATTTTTATTAATTACTGTCAGAAACGAAGAAAAAAAAAAAGAGAGAGAATTGTTTATCGTTGAACAGAAATACGATTTTCGCCAACGTTACAAAACAATGAAATAAAATCACGATTAAATTACCATCTCCGTCAAAATTATTCAAGCGTTAAATTTCACAGGGGAGTATAAATCAACGGTACACGTTTCAACGTTAAATACCAGACGCGAGCCGCATTACCTTTATATTTAGCATCTCACCTCTTCTGTATAATCACGAGCTACGCTTTAGGAACTCTAAAATTCTTTCCTCGTAACTAGCCATTTTATTAACGGTCAATGCAATTGAAATTAAACCGTGTACCGTGTAGCTTTTGATGTTTTGGTATTTCGTTAAGGCAATTTCGTTTTTGTTTGCGGTAACTATCAGCCGTGAACGTTCGAGGCGTCAACATCGAGTACGTTGAACTTTATACGCATTAGCTAGCGTAACGAGACATGCGGCTGCTAGGAAGTGATTTATTTCTAGAGCTTGAACTTAAATACGGGACCTGTGCCAAAACAGCGGTCATTCCTACTACAATTTCGGAGAAATCGGCTCCGTTTACGGTTCAGAATAAGAGAACGATGATTTTTTCCCCATGATTTCGAGTACTAACTTTTAATATTATACTAATATTTATATTAATTTTATACTATTAAAATATAATGGACGAAATGATCGTATTATTACGTTAAAAATTAACGAGAGAATTATTTAATATAAACATCGTTAACTTACGTACGTTGCGATATTTGTTTGTTATTTTTATATAACGATGTTAGCGTAGTAACTTTCGCTTGTAAAATATTTTACTTTACTTTAATGCGTCGCCATCTGCTCACTCGAGCGTGAAACGTTTTTTGCCACCGTTTTGTCAGCCGATGCTCTCTCATTCCTCGCGAAACAAAGAAAAAGAAGTCGGGTGAATTTTATCGCTTGAAAAACCTGACCGTTCCAACCAGCCATCCAAACCCTATTTCCATTCGGTTTCAACTCGTTTCAAAGTTTTCCATTCGTTTAACCATTAGAGGGGCCGTTCTGACCACCGAGCGCTATTAATCAACGCCGACGGAAGGAAAGCTGGAGTAGAAATAATAGTTCCACCTAAAATATTTCGTGCAATTAGATGGATTAAAAACGAACGATGTTCAACGATCGAATAATATTTTTCAAAAATTGTAATTGCAAGAATGCTAAGAATATAACGATGCTCGTGAACAAAAGAAGAAACAGTACAGAGATTATGCTAATAAAAGGCGATTTCCGTTTCAGATCCAGCTTGGCTGCTCCGGATTACGATGTACCTAGATCGCGTCTTCCAGCATCCTCGTTACCGTCCCGGCACAATACGCCCGTGCCCAAAACACCTACACCTCCGCCCCCGCCGCAAACCCAGCAGATCTACGACGTTCCAGTCAGCAAGGAGCTTCCTCTGGAGCTGGACTCCGCTTTGGAAGGTCTACAAAGGCTGCAGAGCGAGGCGTCCGCCGCGATAGCGAGGCTATTAGGATTCGTCAGCCCCGTATGGAGAACGCCTCAGCGATTAGACGCCACGTTGATGGATCTTAGGCTCGCCGCCCTCAGACTCAGAACGTCTTTGCACGATCTGGCTGAATTTGCCGAAGGTAATCCCAACAGATTCTCAATCTTCTTCTATCTCTCTGTCGATTGCAATAATTGCTTAGACGATTAAACTATTGGATGCAAACTGAAGATCAAGATATTCTCTTCTTCAATAAAATAATTAATTAAATTTTAATGGATAAATTTCATCGTTGTATCTTACAACGCGTTTCGTCGTTGTAATGCAATGCTTGTTAACCAACGAATTTTTATTTTTCTTTTTATATATGAAACCTGATCTGATCTTCTCCTTCTCTTTCTTCTTCTTCTTTCATCTAACGATTATCGAAAATAAAATACTTTCCATTTCTCCAATTCTCAACATCTTGGAACAAAGCTGATCGTCAATTATCATAGAGAAAAATCTCTATTATCGTTCTCATTCTCTGCACGGATTTAGGCACACTTGGGAATGCGGGGAAAGCGCCGGACAAGGGATTGGCCACGAAACTGCGGCCCCTGGTCAAGGCTCTCCGCGACTCCGACAAGCTCGTGCAGGAAGCGGCCACCGAGCTCGACGCGATGGAATGGGACGCGAGCAAGCTGTGTCGCGGGGGTGGCGATGCCCCGACGCCGACTAACGGCCCACCTTCCACCATTTTGCCACCGGCGCAACCGGATCCGCTCGATCAGCTGATCGCGTGCGCCCGGGCGCTCACGGAAGACGTTCGTCAGGTCGCCAGTTTCATTCAGGTGAACATCCAACGGAACCACGCTTTCTAGCTCGGCACAATTGAGAAAAAGAGGGCTTTTATTTCCATGTTTGTTTATATATATATATATATATATATATATATATATATAGAGGAAATTCATTTCAGAGTAAATTTACAGAATTATCGAATTTTTGGGATACAACTTTTTTTACATAGATCATTGTAAAAATAGTTGAAACAATGTAATTTTATTTTTGTAATTAATTTAATTATATAATTTTTATATTTAATTTATAATTAATTTAATTATATATATTTAATTATATAATTTATATATTTAATTTATAATTAATTTAATTATATAATTTTAAAATTGTATAATTTTATTTTATAATTATATTTTCGTTGTGAGAGGTAAAAGAATTTCCTTGCTCGCGGGATATTTTTTCTCGTAATCTCCTTAAAAAAAACAATTATTTTTTCCGTCAAACACTTATAACTAGTAGTAGTTTTCATCTTAACACGTTGACTGCCCATATTCGGGTGACGCTTATTTGACTACTTATGAAGGATTTTCTTAGGTATTTGGAAAGATATTCTGCAGGGTGTAATAAAACTAAAATAATAAAAAAATAATTTATTAAAAAAATTATTTTGAATGTAAAATTTTAAAACATTTTATCCTTCGCGTTTGATTGGTCCGTTTATCGTCTTTTATCTGAATAACATAATTTGCATGCAGTCTAATATTTATATATCAGAATTATTTTTCCGATATTATGTTGACTTCGTTGAAGGTTTTGACAAGGTTTCGTTGTATTTTCAGATAATCCTAACAATTTTGCAGCTAATGATCCTCTAAATTTTCTAATTTTGAGGTATCACGAGTCTCGTGGTGATACGATTAAATAATAATTAAATAGTTTATGAATCACACGATTACCTGCTGTGACATTATGAGAATTTATATACAATCCACAACTAAGAAGTATATTTATTATAACTAGTCGAAGGGCATTCCACATATTATCCAAATTAAAATATCCAAAATATATTCAATACTATAGTCAATATAATTACTATTATCAATACTTCTGATGCGAGACATCTTGCGACTATCAACACAACTAAAATATCGGCAGAAGTACTGAAGTACACTTAACACTTTGACTGCCACGCGTGTTTCTAACCAAATCTCCTTCAGGCGCCACTGTATCAAGTGTACTTCTACGGATATTTTAATTGTTTTCATCATTTGTTTCCATTTGATGATAATAATTGTATTGACAAAGTAGTACTGATTTATTATATTTTGTATATTTTAATTTGAAAAATTTGGATAATATGATTGTCCTTCGATTACAAATAACAAATAACAAATATACTTGTTAGTTGTGGATCGTATATAAATTATTCGTGTGGCTTATCTGTTAGAGACCAGGGTCTCTCACAACATCATAGCAGGTAATCGTAAACTAATTATCGTATCACCATGAGACTCGTGATACCCCAAAATTAGAAGATTTAGAGAATTATTAGCTGCAAAATTGTTAGGATTATCTGAAAATACGACAAAACCTTGTCAAAACCTTCAACATAATATCACCGTTCGGAAAAATAATTCTGATATAAGTATTGAACTCCATGCAAATTATGTTATTCGGATAAAAGACGACAAACGGATCGATGAAACGCACGAAAGAATATAAAAAAAGACAACAACTTTTTGTCCAAATTGTCCGGATCAAGTTCAGCTTTGTATAGAATGTTTTAAAATTTTACATTAAAAATAATTTTTTTATTATTTTTATAACAATTTAATAATTTTATTACAGTACATCTTTCCAAATACCTAGAAAGATCCTTCATAAGTAGTCAAATAAGCGTCGCCCGAATATGGCGGCAGCGAACGTGTTAATTCTTTTCGTCATCCTCTGATAAATAATATGAAACTCGTGAAATTTGATCAGGGTAATTCGACGCTTCTCTTCAAACGGTCGTCGATCATCTCTACCGGGAGCAGTAACAATAGCGGGGCAGGGGAGGATTACGATTACGTGAATCTGGACTCGAGAGAGGTGGTGGCGAAGCAACGCGAGGAGGTGAGGGCGTCCCTGCCCCAGGAGCTTCGCAGCAATTACGATCTGCTGGTATCCGAATCGGACAATGCCACGATTCAAATGCCACCCACGACACCGACACCCATGGACCCAAACGACAAACAATTGTTGGCCTTCTACGCCGCCCAGGTGATCACGCATGGCAATCACCTGACTCACGCGATTGACGCCTTCATGCAGACGGTCGAGCACAACCAGCCACCAAAGGCGAGTAAACTTGGAAATCCGATTGGCTATTGTGTACCGGCGATTATAAACCGCGTGCCGTACGACGATAAGACTTCCTCTTAGTCGTAGTAGTTTAGGGGAATATTCAGACCGCTTGAAATTGGATTTGTAGACAAAAGGATTTGTGGAGGGATGTAAGATAATAAGAGGCGATGTAATAGAAATTGAATTATAGTAAGATCGAGGACGCGTAGTGTTATACTGGAATAATAGGAGGGATTTTTTTTTTTTTGTTTTTCAGAAAGAGGAATTTAATCGATCGAATTAATTAAAAAATTGTTTTTCATTGTTTTGTTCTGAAAACAGGTATTCCTAGCGCATGGAAAGTTCGTGGTGCTGAGCGCTCATAGATTGGTGCACATCGGTGACACGGTGCACAGAAACGTTATTAGGAACGACGTGAAAACACGCGTGCTAGAATGCGCAAACGCGTTGAACGAAGCGTTGAAACAGACGGTGTCGAAGACGAAACAGGCAGCCCAATTCTTTCCAAGCGTATCCGCCGTTCAAGAAATGGTCGACAGTGTTGTGGACGTCTCCCACTTGGCCAAGGATTTGAAGGTCGCGATAATTAACGGGGCGCAACAACCTTGAGCATCCAAAGATCAGGTCCTAATCTCTGACATAAACGAGGGGAAAGGAAAGAAAGAGGAACAAATTTGGATATATGCGAGCTGAAAAAGGATTTGTCGTTTTTATTTTGGAAAAGAAGCTACGTTGAATTCACGACACCTCTAACAAGTTCCTTGGATTGACTGACAATCCTAATGATCAAACAGTTACTATTCATTAGGAACGTATACGAACTGTAGTAGGAATGATAAAAAAAAAAAAAAAAAGGAATAAAAAATTTATGTCATAGATTATGTATTCATTACCGATTTGGTAGAGAAGAACAACTCATCCGTTAGGATATCGCGATGCTTAATCATCCAATCAAAAAGAGAGATAGAATCGTGAAGAAATAACGAAGAATGAAGTGACTAAATGACGGTAAAAATTACAATTCAAAAATTGATAGATTTTCTTGAATAAATATGATGAATGTAGATTAAAAAAATCCAAAATCTATTTTGGTTTGGATGATTACAAAGTAGATCTGTGAGAGTAGAAATATGAATTATTGATTGTTAAATCAACTGGACCAGGAAAGAAAACGCCAATTTGCTTTTTCGCTCGACTAGAAATTACATTCTTCCCTCTTGTTTGCAATAAAGAGTTCTCGAGGCCTATCGTTACTTAGATGTACGCAACTGCCAAAGCCACAGGTATATAGAACGTAAGGGAAAGCTCCTTTAAAATGAGCGTATGTTTCTAATGTACTCGAGAATATAGAGATCGTAGACTTTTCTAGAAAACCATGTAATCGTGTCGTACATTAGCTAGAGGTGTGGAATTAATTAAACGACGTAAAAGATCGATAGTATGTGTAGAATGCGTTCGAAATGATTCTCGAAACGTGTATTGTTTGCTTGAAAACGAGATTTATTTCGAACTTGATACGCAGTTGTCGTTGCCAGCGTGTTAATTATTGTTCTAGGTGTGTATCATGTGACGAAAACTTAAAAATAAGCAAAATATGAAACATTTTCATTTGCAAGTATGTTTACGATATATTATACTGCAACGAAAATATTGATTAATTTTAATAAGATTATATAAAATAAAAAAGAAAACGCAATAGCCTAATGTTTCTTGCAAAATGAACTGCACAAGGGATTTTTTTATATATAAGAATACTTCGTAACAGCAACGTTTATGGCATTAACCTTTGTACCGAAAAATTCGAATGCAAAAACGCTGTCTTTTTAGAGGCCAATTTTAAACGAATTTTATACAATTTTACCGCCATGGCGCGACTTTTTTGCGTCATATCTTTTTATGGGCCTTTCGATGTATTTGATCAATCGCAAACGCACAGTAAAGAGACTGCAAAAAAAAAGCATCAGATTTGTAAACCGTTTACAATCATTCCAATAATTTAATTCGATTAAAAGACGTGTTCCCTTTACAGGAGCGATACGAAAATAATAACTTGGAAACAATACGAAACGAATACGCCTTATATACGATAAATTTATCGATTATCGTTGGCTAACGATTATAAAACTCCTACCGATTATAAAACTTTCATTGCGATCGCAACGTTTCCTTATCGTAGAGGTTAGTTTTAGATTATTTTGACGTACGCTTTAAAACTTTTATAATCGGCAGGATTGCGATTTTTATTAAAAGAAAATACATATTTAAAAAACTAAGAATTTTTTTTTAAATTTAATAATTTACACAAACAAATTGTATTCTTCGATTATCCATAAAATTACAATCTTACGTTTTATGAAAGGTAATCGACAACCGCAAATTTATAACACAGCTTTAAGATCCATCATTTAAAGTATTTACTTTATTATCTTTCAAAATGCAATTTTTTTTTGTGTCTTCTTTTTTAGAGGAAAAGAAAAAAAGAAGTCGTTAAAGTAAGGTATCAAAATGTTAAGAAATAAGTTAAGACGATCATTCAACATTTAAAGAGTATTTACCACGATATAGCTTATAGTTTATTTTTTAAAGATTATATAATTGAAGCATATCTTGTAAAGTTCATTTACAAGAATTGTATAATTTATTGGCGGAGCGTTTTTGTAAGATAAAATGCAATTTTCAAATTATTATACTTTACTGTATATTTAGAATTTATATATAGGTGATATCAATAGGTGCTTATCACATTCTCATTGAAAATCATATTCCAATTAATTGCGACGTGCTATTAGGTGGAATGATTTTTTTTTTTCTTTTTTATATCAAGAAAAAAAAGAAAATGTGAAATGCATGAATTATATATATTGCCTTTGTACTATCATATCATTTCGTTTGATCGCACATCGTACCTGGAATTTTGTTATATTGAAATAATTTTACAATCGGAGAATGTTTTTAAAATTCTGAAAATTTATAAATGAAGTTTTTTATCAGTAAGAATTCCCAATTAGAATTTAAATATTGATGGTTCGTTAATTCTAATTGATTTACATTGAAAACTTACATAAATTGCATAATAAACTATTAGAAATTTTTATCAGGTACATTGATTACGAAATTAAAAAATTAATCAATCTATGACTTTCAAATTAGTCCTTTGAACTTGAAAATAGTTTGTTACTTCAAGGACATTTAATATGTACATAAGTATATTTATATACATATATATGTATATTATAATTATTCCTATTACGATGTATACACAAATACAGTAATCAACGCAGCAGTGACGAAAGAAATGAAATATTTAAAAATTTTTGTGCAATTATAAAACTTTAATTTTTAAGTATTTGATCATACTCAAGAGGATACATAAAGTATTTACAGATAGAAAAAATGATTAGAATCATAATTTTAATAATACAAATACATTTTAAATAATACAAATACAAAGACCAGATAATGAATGAATATTGAAAAAGAAAATTTTTCTTTAAAAAGTTATATCATCTTGCATTTGATTTGCTTAGTGAAATCTGGGTGATAATTTTGTATACTGACGCGTTACTTGTATATTATAGTTTCAAAATGATTCAATAAAGATTAATTGAATACAGGTAGAAAATGATAAACCTTTCATCATCTCTGCTCATCATCTTTATTATTATATTAAGATTCATAGGTCTTAAATAACATAGTATATCAATTAACTACACGCAATGTTACATTTATTAGAAACTTTTTAACTCAATTTGCATTGAAGTACATACATTATTTAGAAGTCTCTCTCCTATTCCCTGTATAATTATTAACAAGTACACCTTCTTGTAATAACATATAAAACATTTCATATGTCTTAGGTAAGGCTTGAATGAACACAAATATCCTAAGTGTTTGCAAAATTTTAAGTGATAATATGTATATTAAATATTCAAGCCATGATGCTTGACTTATCAATATTTCATATTTTTCGTGAAAATTCATTTATGAAAAATACATATTGTATGATTAAATTCAGTATGGAATTAATGATGCAAAAAATCATCAACAACCTAATAATTATAGATGAATATCTCAATCTGACTATGAACGATCACAGCATCTGCCAGTATGTATGTGTGTATTACCATCTTTGTTTGTTTTTTCTTTTGCATTTTTTTCCATGTAAAAGCTGCTAAGATCGCGTTTCATTGCATAAGCATCTTCTCCATCTGCATAATATTTTGGTTCGACTTCTGATACTTCAAATTGCAAACTGCTTGTATATAAATTCAAAGCTGCCCGATTACTTCTACGAACATGTAAAGAAACATATTTTGCTCCAAAACATTCAACCATTGCTCTAGAAGCCTGATTCATAAGTTTCTGAGCAATACCAAGCCTTCTATGAGATCTTTTTACTGCCAAACTCGTAATGTGTCCATGTGGATTATCCTCACAATCTTCTTCCATTTTAGCAAGAACATAGCCCACTATTCTGCCTTTTTCATCCTCTGCTACGTAACTTAATTGTGGCCAAGAAAGAGCATGATACAAATAATATTTCATTTGATAATTTTCTGGTAAACATTGCAAATTACAATGTTGTATATTCAACAAATCATCTGTTGTAGCACAGCGTATATTTATAGACATTTTGATTACTTATAATGTTATAGATATATAAATGAAAGACAATTTTGCTTTGGTCAATTCTCTTTTTTTGATATATTTTCTCTTATTATTAGTCACTTTTGTTTTAAATTTATAAATGTGATTTTAATCTTTAATCTTTGCGAATTTTTTTCATACGAGATCTACCATTCTTTAAATCATTTACAGGTGAAGATTCACTCATACCACCCAATAGTTCTCGAACAAACCTGAATCTTGAAAGGAAAAACTTCCAAACTAAATACCAACCTGTGAAAAAAGACAAAACAAACCTTTAAGGATAAGAAATCTTGTAAAAATTGCACACCTACACTAAACTTCTATTAAGCATAAAGACTACATATAATTTCAATTGTTATAAAAATTATTTCTAACGAGGACACCGAATTAAAGAATAAACCAAATAATGTAATGGGAATATAATTGATATTATAAACAATAACCAGAGAATTTTATGTTGATATACATATTATAAGAGAAAGATACAAAACAAAATAGGTTTTAAAACCTTTTTAAAACCTAAATTGACGTCGAGATTATGCATACATGTAATGAAAAAGATTAAGTATGTAAGTATGTAGTCAACTCTCCTACTATACCTTCAACTTCGGAACTATATGACTATTCGACAGGTCGGATAACAATGTTTCGAAACACTCTGCATACCGCGCAGCAATAACGGAACGTTACTATCTGTCGTTCTTACCCAGCAGCACCAGGCCAAATACTATGAGTAGACTCGATATCACGGAGAAGGCTGCTAGGACGATTTCCTGCATTATTAATTCCGTACCTCGATTATCAATATACTAACGAACTTCCTAAAATGACACACACGGGAATAGTGTCATAACCTCTTTATATTTTTTGCTTTTTTAACAAAATATTAAATTCACCACATAAAGAAACACGAATGATAAATTTAGCACCACGTCGAACATAAATTTTAACTGCGTTTTTCGTTCACTAGCAGCACGCCATTTTGAATACGTGATGAAGTAGTGTGTATAGGTTATAAATTTTTTTTCCCCCCTCCAATTGTGTAAATAAATTGCACAGCGTAATTTAGCAAGATACATAATCTTTCAAGAATATATTACGTAACTTACCAAAGTCCAGTAGCTTATATTTCTTATATCGATCAACATCTCACATATAAAAACTTGAAAATAATTAAAATAGACAATCGACTTTTAAATAGCCAACGAATAAAGCCGACAGGAAACAGTCATAACCCGCGGTGATATGTGCGCAATCGCATCATTTCCGGAAGAATCCATTAGAGCGGTTTTATTTAAATTTCTAAAAATTTATCAAATTTTTTGAAAATTTATTCTAATATTATAATATTATAACAAAGATATTAAGAATAAAAAGTTCAATAAAATCGTATAAAGCATAGAACATTTTATAGCTAAAATGATATACAGTATATTTATTGCTGCTATATTCAAAGTACAATTAATCAATTTAATCAATAACATATTAAATATTCATATTATACAGAAAATTTTAAATAATAATTAATTCATTAATATTTAATTTTCTTCTTCATCAAGTTCTTCTAGATGATCTAATTTAAGTTGTTTTGATCTATCTACCTTCGCTACACATTTTTCTTTCTTAACTTTTGTCTTTCTTTTCTGACCAACAACATATTCTGGCATAATAAGTTTACTATTCTTAAAGACTGGCTTATCATTGTTTTCAATAATAATTGGTATATTATCTATATTATTAGTATTATTTTCAGGTTTTTTAAATCCAATTTCAGTAGATATCTTCTTTTTCTTGGATTTAAATATTATCTTCATTTGACTTTTGTTAACTAAATCAGATTCATTTATATCCATTTTTTCTGATTGTTTCATTTTTTCCAACGATCTCCTTGCTTTTAATTCTTTTAAAAATGACAATGCAGCTCTTGTATTACTTTCTTCTGTCATGTCATCATTGGATACATCATCCAAACTATATTTTTTCCATTTATGAGGATTCTTATGAAAATCTGGTATACTTCTATTAAGAGCACGTGGTGCTGGACCTTCTGGTCTCTTAAATATACTTTCTTTACCACGAAATCTTCTTGTTTGACTTTGACGGCCAGCTTTTAAAATTTGAAAGTAGTTTGATTGTTCAATATTTGAATCCATATCTATGGGTTCATTAACAATTTTATTCTTATTACATTCTTGTTCTGCATCTGATAATTTATCAAATAATAATTTTTGTCTGTTTGCAAATGCTGTATCACCACCATGTAAAATAAAATTTCCAGTTGTATGCATCTTATTTATTTAGCACTAATTTTTCAAATTAGATAAAATATTTTATAAATGTAACATAAATGTAACATCAAAATATGATTAACATAAAAAAAGTAATATATAAATTATGTATATACGGCGTACGTAATACGTTACAATAGATTAGAATATTTAATAGATATTTATTTAAACATATGTTTAAAATTTTTATAGATTTTAAAGTTACTTATTGTCACTGTGCTTATTTTTAATATTTAAAGATTTAAAAAACATAAAACTATAATATTGATATTATACTAGGTTGTATGTACGCCGCCATTTTATCTCGAAGATAACTATCGATGTTAAAATCATGGAAAAATTTATATGAATATATATCACTATATATATATATCAATTAAATTTTAATAATAAACAAAATAAAAACATATCAATAAAACATAAATAATGATATTATTATTAATTTAGAAAATTATATTTTCTCAAAATTATAAGAATAAATTTTAATTATTTATGGTATAAATGTCTGTGATTTTATAAAAATAATTTTTTTTATTTAAATATTATTTATTTACTTTAAAATAGATATTATAATACTTTCAAAATAAAAAAATATATATTTATATGATGGATATATTAAACGACACATAAAAATTGGATTGAATAAATTCCGAAGATTTTTAATCATTTTAATCATTTTTAATAGATTAGGTAAAGAAAATAATAATTTAATTAGATATTGAAATCATTTTATGCATAAATTTTACAACAATATGGATAAAACAAATATAGATTAAAAAAATAAATAATAGAAAAACATAGATAAAATAAAAATTCGGAAATCAGCACCATCTGCAGAATACTGTAATTGAAACTAATATATATAGACATATAATAAGAGAAATATATAGAACAAATAATAAGAAAAAAATAGAAATAGAATAAAAATTTTAATGCTATCTTCATATGCTATCGTAAATGAAATCTATGTAGCATCTCTTGAATGCTTTTATATAAAGATATTTTTAATATTCAAAAGATGGCGTAGATGATTAATTCTTACTATCTCTAACCTTTTCTTATTATTTGTTGTCCTTGCCTTCTTGTGTTTTATTTGCGATATTCTGAAGATGACACTGATTTTATAATTTTTATCTATCTCTATTTGCTTTTTTTATCTATATGTTATTTTCATTTACGGTACTCTGGAGATGGCGCTGATTTCCTAATTTTTATTCTATCTTTGTTCTTCTCCCATTACATATTCTCCTTGTCTATACTTGCTAGTGACGTTTAACCATAGACGAAAATTGATCATACTTTCGCCAAATTTTTTTAAAAATTATATATCCAATAATATATCTAAATTTTTAATAAAAAATATAGATTATTACATTTTGGACTTCTAATGAAAATTAATATTAAGATTTTTATGCTCGTTTTATTTTCACTAGAATTCATTATTACATTTGCAATTTTTTTTTTCAACTTTTTTTTGGTTTACAGAAATATACAAAATAAATTGAAAAATATTATCACAAAATTTACAGAAGCTATTATAAATAATCAATGATTCAAAATGAATTTATTTGTTTTTATAACCAATTCGATTCAATAAATTTGAACAAATAATTAATCAGATTATAATATTCTATCGATTTGTAAATAATCTTTAACACACAATAGACTTAGCGATACTCGTATAATCACATTCGATCTTAACGTAATCTGAATACGAGCCGCAGTGAATAAAATTTAACCGATCAAATAGCAACACGAGATTTAATGACTAATGCATAATGGTAACGACAATAAACGCCTACGCGGCTATTTATGACATTAGCTCGCGAAAGGTGCTTGTTAAACGAATATGACAATTAACGTGAAAACGATGAATATCGCTTCAATAATCACGATTTTTTACATCTATTATAATGATGTGATATCATATTTACTAATAAAATTCGATGTTAACAATTATATATTATATTCGGTTTAAACATAAACACTTGATGATTTTTTCTTAATAATAATCCTAATAGAAAAATATACATATATTGGCTAAAAGAAAATAAAAATCTAAAAATGTAAATATAATATTATTCATATATTATTCATGTAATGATATAAAATTAATTTAAATGTCATTATATGTTCAATAATTAAATAAATATAAAAACTATGTTAAGATTTAAAAGCGCATAAGAATATTTAAATTTTGTACTGTTTATCTTTAACAATCATATGATAATAATTTTTATAACTAATAAAGGATAACAGTTTTAACATTTTTTTAAATGAATATTTAAATTAGAATTTTAACTATAGAAATTCTTTAAACAAATCAATCAAGTGTATATTAAATTTAAACCAAATATATTAACCGTACTAACTCTAAATTGATTTTACCCTTTAAAATTTAAGCTCAACATTTACTTATTAACAAAGAGATAAGTCGGAGCTGTTTTAAATGATAATTGAAGTGGACGTTCAAGATATTATAAACATATAAAATCTTGAAAGAAATGATAATTATGAAAAATGCAATCTAAGAATTACTGTTTATAATAATTTGATGGCGCATAGAAAAATTATTGTAAAAACGAAATTTACACTGTTGAACGTCGCACATTCACACGGACCAGCCATGGTTCCACACTTTAACTCATAATTTAAATGCTATACTATACTTTGAACAGCAATTATGAACACAACGAAAATAGCATTAACATACAACAAGATACAGGTAATAGTGACAATGAAAAACTAAGAATTCCATACAGGTTGACTATTATTTTTACAAAAAATTTTTGGTGTTTTTTATCTTTATTTTCATTAAAAATATTAATATATGAATTAATACAGAAAAAAAGAAATCATATTAAAAAATTATCTGTATGGAATTTTTAGTTTTTGATATATAGAATTATAAATAATTTTTAAACATTTTTTTGAAAACTTATTCTTAAAAGTCGTGTAAAATTTTGTATCAAAGATAACGAATAAAATTTTAAATAGATATGAAATTAATCATACTTGATATTATCATATCATTTGGCCCTATAAATGATACGAATTTCAAGATACAATACTCTTTATCAATATTATTTTTTTTTTTTTAGAATTGATCTATTTTAAAATAGTAACTTAAAAACACGATTTTCAAATAAGTTTTTTCTTCAATATCATATCAATGTTAAACTATTACCAAGAAGTTTATAAATATTTGCTTTATATGTAATATAATTTAAAAAAGATCAATATAACATGACTATTATTATTCTATAGGAAAAAGCAAATGTTATTTCTAATGTATGAAATCATCATTGTATTATTTTTGAAACCAAAAATTTTTTTATCAAAATTTATTACGATTATATAACAAGTAAATATCTCTATAAAAGAAAATGAAAATGATAAAATATGTAAACCACAAAACAGTCATTTAAAATTCAAAAACATTTCAATCATATAAAATTCGTTTTTCTATTCTAAGAATATATCTCATCTCAAGGAGGAACGTCATATCTAAAAGCTTATATATAAAACTAACGAAAAACGACATTATTAACATATAATGCATAATTAAATTTCAGCCTCTTTCAGCTTTCTTGTCATTGTATAACGATTATTTGCAAAAATAAAATAAAAAAAGAAAAAAAAAAAAAGAGAACAAATATGAAAACGAAACGAGATCTATAAGACAAGCTCTGAACGATATTTCAGCGATACGATAGCAAATGATTCTTGATATCGATTCAACCCAGAATCATTATCCTTAGTATCTAAATTAGTGAGTCAAAAAAATCAGAATGTTTTACATCATAATGCATTAACAAAAGACTCGGTAAAAAAGAAATTTAATTTTCGGTGGGAGATTCAAGAATCTGCCGATTTCATCGATTCCTCTTTATCTTGGCTTTCTTTGTCGTTCAATCGAAAATACATGCGAGAACTCGTACGAGACAATTACCAATTCTCGCGCAAGTTCTCTGGCCTTGAGTTGCGCATTCCTTTCTTCTATTTTTTCGATTGTCCTGGCATTCTTTCTTTCCTGGTTTTGACATCCTGCAGCTTTGATCCTCGTACGTCCTAACACCGATTCTTGGTGTGCTGGTTAACCTGGGTAATGGTCCACCGATCGAATTTCTAAGCTAAAAACAATATAAAACAATATAAATCTTTTCTATATGATTATTTACATTATCAATCAAAATATTTATTTTTAATTTAATTTCAAATAAATGTGAAATTTTTGAAAAAAGTTTTGATTTTTTCTTTATTGTTTTATTAAATTTTCTTTTAAATGATGAATACACTAATATTTTTATTTTCAAAGTACTAATAAAATGAATTTTTAGCAAAAATAAAATTTATTATATATTTATTTAATAAAAAATATTTCAAAGTATATTGGAATTTTTATAAGATAATGTAAGTTATACTCAAGATATAAATTTATTTACCGTTCTTCTACGTTTATTATAGTATATCCCATTTGGTTTCATATCTTCTGATTTATTATTTATTCTGTACTTTCTAACTGTCATATTGAACTTTGTGAGTAAATACTTCAACACACTACGAAAATAAAATTTTATTATCTAATTTTTTGTTTTCTCTTGCGAAGTATACATATAAATAAGATTTTGTTATTTTATCTTCTTCAATTTTTAGTTTGATATTAAAAATAATAAAAAATTAAAAATTATACATATAGAATCACACTTGTTAAATGTGATTTATATATTATACAAAAAATAGTCGAAAAATTAAATGATTCGATAAATATATTATAGTTTAGATAGAATTTGGACACACTATTCATTAAATCAATGAACTATAGACAGATAGCACGATTTATACTGACTGATACTGATCATGAACGCGGTATTCAGCAGTAAGATAAGTACTAACTCCTGATAAGTAAAGTGTATTTCACTTTCACTGCGATAACACCTCGAACAATATGACTCTTATCCAATTGCGGAAGATTAACGGTAATATAAGAAATAACAACAAATAGAAACAAACAATGCGTATCTTGGCGATTTTTGATCATTAAAAAAATTTGAATAAATAAACTTTTTTGAGTGATACAAGTTCACAAGTTAAAAAAAAATGTTAACATACCTCTTCACTCTCATTATTTCTCGTATGTCCCAAAATTCTAGCCACGATATAAGCCGATTCCTCGCTCGAGAGAATTCCACTTGCCATAGGGCCTTCGATGAATTCTCTGTCAGTCATAAGAGGATATCGAACGCTGTACCATACATCATCGGATAAAGCGGATCTTTTATTGCCAGCCGATGGCTCGACACCGTTTCTTCTGCACTCAGACGCTGCCCACCTGTCCAAAGCGTGAAATAGCGTAGATTCGTTGGCCAATCTCAGGCTGTCACGACATGCCAATTCCTCGACTTCGGCGCAGTTCAATTCCTCAAAGTGTTCCTGGTCGAACACCGCCTCTGGTTCCGAGTCGATCACGTTCAAACAAGCGGTCAGAAGTCGCGTACAGACTGCGGCTAAGATTTCAAGCTTTTAATCATTCGTTCTAATCCTGGGGAAGGAGAAAAGGGAATTTAGTAGATGTTGGAATTGGTTAATGGTATCTCTATTGGATCTCTATTCTTCCGAAAAAGGTAACCTATCGACAAGAAATTTAGAGAGAATGAAATTTAAAAAATATTGATATATGAAAGAAAATAACATCACGATTAGAGGTTAAGGTTGTTCGTATATACTTGTAGTCGAAATCGAGAATTTAGATACGATAGTTAGATACGATAAAAATTGCAATTTTTGTCAGGTAAAAAGATTTGAACGTTAAAA
Source organism: Apis laboriosa (assembly GCF_014066325.1). Lineage (NCBI taxonomy): Eukaryota > Metazoa > Arthropoda > Insecta > Hymenoptera > Apidae > Apis > Apis laboriosa. The sequence continues at coordinate 429,122 of NW_025223399.1, read as the reverse complement.
ATGATTTAAAAATAATACCTATTTCACCAGCATCGTCTCCAGGTGCTGGAGGAGCTGTGGGTAAATTCGATGATCGATTGAAACCAGAGGTTATGTGGTTCGCATAAAGACTAAGGCCTTGATAGATTTCGAGCACAGTATTCGAGTTCAGATTTCTTTCGAGATATTGAACAGCAAGTCGTGCCAATTCTGGACAAAGATATTGATGAGCTGCATCGAGGGTTGCCCTAGCAGTGGATACAGATTGAAAATTGATCGGCTCGTCGAGAAGATATCTGCAAAGAAGAGACGAACTTCGACTTGGTGCGAAGGAAAACAGTTGCCTTAGAGACATTTCTATTATCGAATTGGAAATTTTTAACCATACTTTTTTCACATTTCTTAAACAATTTTTTTATTCATATTTGTTCGATACTTTAATACGTATATGTATAATATTCTTTTCCTCTTTCGAAGAAAAATTTATAAAATATTAATCCTTTCTTGATATATTCCTATTTTTTTAATTCCATATTACTACTGTTGAGTAAAATATATTTTATATCAAATATTTTCTGTTGAGATTTAGATTGACCAATTCGAATTTTGTAAATTCTAACATGAACTTTTTCGAAATTTACAATATTTGCAATATTTTTTTCTATGACACTGAGATTTAATCATTCTTCGTTTGCAACAAATTATTAGTGAGAATGTTATTAAAATGAACATCCAAAAATAGGCGATTGTACCAATTATTGTCAATGTATATATAGACGTTGCCATAATAGCGCAGTGACTTTTTTTTTAAAGAAACTTTCAAACAAAATTATTTTTTGACAAAAATATTTTTATTAATTATCTTTAAAATATTATAAAGTAAAAAAAAAAAATCAAATTAATCGAATATTTTATAAAACATTCCTTTAAAAAGAAAAAAATTTAATTTCCCAAAGGCAAATATTGAAACTAATCGTATCAATATAACTCTCAACACGTTCGATCAATCACGTATTTACCTGAGCAGATAATCGAAGGCTCTTTTTTCCACGTGTTGAAGCTTCAAAAGAGGCGGAGGATCGCTGGGTGCAGGTGCGAGAGGACCAACGAGCATCGCGCGAAACCATTCTGATCTTTCAGCTAGTCGTTCCCTTTCTACGCAATATCTCCACGTGTCTCCAGGTAGACCGGCCTATATTCAATAAAAAGAAGCGTTCTTCGAGTTTCACGATGTTTTGAATCGGTACAAATTTTATAAACGTAGAGAAACGAATTTATAAAATGCGCGATATATTATTAGAAATTATATCAAATCAAAAAGTTAAATGAAAATATTTTTTTAGTCGCTGTATATTTTTGAATGAAATAATTGATTGATAAAAGATCAAAAAAAAAAAAATCGGTGAAATAAAAGGGTCGATAAAATTTTGATAAAAAGTAAAAAAATTGAGGAATGTAAATGATTATATAAAATATCGTAAATATTCGTAAAACAAACAAGAGACGTGAAATAGAAAAATTAATACCCGAATATATTTTTCTCTTATTTTTTTCTTTCTTTCTTTTTGTTTTTCTTTCTTTACCTCGAGAATCACCATATTACAAGTTGGGGATTCCGTTGTTGAAGTTTCTTCAGCGGCGATAAGAGGAACTTGAGACATGTCTTCCGTCGAGTTTCGAAGGATCGCGATTTCTTTCGAAGAGTGGCGCGCGATTACAGGGAGTATTATGGTCCTCGAGTAAATTCGATTCCGTACACCCTCCCGAATCTTTTGTCGCGACCTTTCAAACTCGATGCATCGTGAGCTGTCGCCTGTGAAAAAAAAAAAAAAAAAAACGTGTGTAAGAAACTCGAGATGAGCTGAAACTTTGAAGAGACCGTGTTGCAAACGAATTAAAAATTTTTAATTTCTTTGCTTGCGAAATAGAAATTTGTAACAAATAAAAGTTATGATAATAAGTGTTTTTCTATTGCGTATAACGTTGGCAATAACAATCGAAGAAATATGAAGAAATTGTTCACGAGAAAGATTAATTTGACAAAATTTAATAAAATATTCTCCGTATTCCATCTGATTGAAATCTTTTTTTTCTTTTTTAATTTTTACGTAACAGAATAAAAATTCGAAGTACATAAATACACAAATTTACGTTATTCTTTCGAAAGAAAATACTTATTAACTAATATCATTTATATCTATATATAAAACTGTTTCGCGAAATAGAACCACAGAAATGAGTTCGATTTTTATTTTTACGCTTTTTATCGTGCAACCTAATGATATTTTGCTGGGTAAATATTACAGTACAGAAAAACTACAGTATCTAAATCATACAAGGGTTTGGCATGCTCACTGTAGATAGCATTTTACGTTTGATTGTCTGCCGATTGTCTTTCATCAAATTAACGACTGGTACACAAAAAAAGAAATCAGAAATTTTTTGATTGATCAAAAATTAATTCATTAATTTTATTGAATTATTTCTTTTATTAACAAGTTCAGAAATTCAATGGATCAAAAGTATAAACATAATTTAAAAAATTTTAAAATCTTCCAAAATATTCCATCTTACCGTTATTATAAGCGATAGTCATATTGATAATGCACATCATAAAACTGTCACCCTTTACCAATACAATTTTTGAATACATAAAATCTATTCGTAGATTTTTCATTTAACTCAACACTCGAATTTCTTCGATTTTATTTTTTTAAAACTTATTCGATAATTTAAATTATATCTCATAAACGTTACATTCGTCAAATTTGTTTTCAAACTTTTACCGCACTTTCTTCACTTAACCCTTCTCACTTCTCCTCTCTCATTTCCAACAACAAGAAACGTATATTACAACAAATCTTCACATTAATTCTACATTAATCGTATCGAATATCTATTTTATCTTTATCCTCCCGCCTTTTCGCTTCGGATTAAATACGATTTAACGTAGGGAGATCATCGCTATTTTTATAGAACGATACGATATAATATTGTTCGTTCTATCGTGAAATCGATATTGATCGATGCGGGAATGGAAGGCAGAGCAACCCTTTCAGAGCGGGCAGCCTCGCTCGACTGACAGATCGATCGGACTCGTGCGACCGCGATGAATGAGTCAGTATACGGGGGAATACGTTTTAATACAAATGTATACGGTTACGTTTTATCGAGTGCGACGACAATTATTTATAAACAACGGGTAAAGGTCCTAAGCGCCGTGGAATGTGGCTCCCCCGAGCCACTATACGCACACGAGAGAAAACACCTTATCGATACCTCGAACCGTCCCGGGACCTTTTGGAATGGAGAAGGATGGGGAGGAGGGGGGAGGGAAAAAAAGGAAGTGGATTGTTTTGTTCCGTTTATCGCCGAGAAAAATGCTACTGTTGCACCTTAATTCTGATTAACGATAATGAAAACAGATTTGAATTTATTTATTTTTATTATTCAACAAAGTGTGGGATAATCTCCTCTCGAAATTTTAAAAATGTCATTGAAAAAAAAAAAAAAAAAAAAAAAAAAAATTACGAGAAATAACACGGTTTGAAAGTAGCATAATCTAAAAGAATATACGTTTGACCTAATCGAAAATTTTTATCGTAGAGTCTAAGTTTCTGTGAGTGAAATATCTAAAATAGATTGAGATAGATATTTGGTTAAAAATTTGATCGACTTTTTTCTCGATTCTATTGGAAATTTCTTGATGAATGTCTTTTCTTTTTTTTTCTTTTAACCATCGTGTTAAATATTTGAATATTGAGATATGCCATTGATAGAAAGTATGTTGTGAAATGAATTTCTTCGTTATGTCATAGAAAGTCTTTATCGATAATACCTCGAAGTATCGAAAACTGCTTTGAACGGCGATTTTATTGTTTGGTGCAATACATAATAGATATTCATACCGCTATAAATTGATTGACTGGTGTACGTATACAACGTGTCTTATAACAAATATCCAATATCTAAAAACAATGATCTTATAACTGTGTTTATAATAATATATCTATACCGGTATAGCTTTACGATGTATTATGTGGTGTCTGATAATTTTTAGAAAAATATCAAAAAAAAAAAAAAAAGATTATCTCTCGTTTCAATGTTTACATAATTATATTTGTTAAATTAATAATAAGAAGGCTCGACGAAATTGTTTATATTTGTAAAAGTTGTATCGTTTAAAAACAACGTGTGTTAATTTTTCGTTTTAATTTTAATAGAAAAAAAAAAGAATATATATTCTCGCATCTTCTCTCTCGTCATTTCTTTTCACGTTCTTTTCATTCAGAGATGAAAGAATAACACATACTGTTGCTCAAAATACAAACAGATTCACTGTTCAATTTCTACGTATTACGTTTCAACAACGTTGTTTCTTTCATTCGAGACGACAATTATGTCTCATTTCATTTTTTCTTTATAAAACATAGAGATATAACAGAAGAAGAAATCTTCGTTATGCGTGTTAACACAATTTTGCATATTTCGAACGAATAATTAGCAATACGTTAATCGGTTGAAATTTCCGAGAGATGCATGAGAGATTCTACTTTTAAAGGCCATAGTCAAGGCTCTGCGCATAATGGAAAATAATAAAGGATTTATCTACAAAGAAGATCTTCCATATATTCATTTTACCTCTTTTATCCCATTTATTTCTCATAATTCAATTTTTTTTTTTTTTTCTTATCTCAATTTGATTATAACTAACATATATTTATTGTACCAATTTTTGTTTGTAATCGCGAAGAAATTTTGATGAAATTAAAAAATGTATCACGTTGAGTGAAAAATTTGTTCGTGGTGTACGAAACACTTGTAGAGAAAAAAGAAAAAAAATTTATTTTCCCTCCTGAAATCTTGGTTTCGTTAAAATTAGAGCGACCAGAGTGGGAAGAATTTAGGTGGACGGAGATCAAATAATTTTAGTAAAAAATTTCTCTCGCCCCAAAAATATCGCATGGAGGCGAATGTAACCTTGAGAATCATGGCGCCAATGAACTCTCTCTAAATTATCCGTGCTAATCTTAATTCAGAAACGTAAAGAGACACACGCCACAGCGTGTTGTTCAATTGAACATTTTGTTCCCCGATTCATATTTTTCCTTTAACAATTTTAAATTATATATCCGACAAAAATTAATTTATTCCTTTCTTTTTTCTTTTTTTTTTTTTTATTAAATCGTGCGTATTTTTTAAATTAAAAAATCGAAAAAAAGATACAATTACTTCTCAGAAATACGTAGTTTTTTTTTTTTTTTTTTTTTTCTACTATTTGTTTAGTAAAATTTTACGCAATAACGGTACTAGAAGTAATTAATACGATACGTGTGCGTGTGTACATGGATATAATTAAGTTAAACGAGCTCCAACGCGGCCTTTTAATTTAATTGAGATTAATTTCTTCATTTTATTATAGGCATCTATGTGCTTTTATCTTTTCAAATGTATGTAAATATGAACGCTTAATTGTACGAATACAAAATTGAATAGAAACAATATAATATAATGACTTTATATTTCATTTATATTTCAGAGATTAATAAAGAGATAAAACGAATGACAAAAAAATATATATATATATATATAAAATATAATATAAATATATATATGTATACATATTATATATTGTATTAAAAAAGATTTTCAATTTTCTAACTGTTTCGAATTATGCGTCAGACAGTACAGTTAAGAATCGAGTCGAGGTATAAACATCGATTTATATGTTATCCAATGCACGTATTTAATTTCTCACGGTTGCATTAACTAGATTCAGACATGTCGATCAGTATGCGCTACGAATAATAATGAGCACTTATATTATATGTGATATAGACGTGATTTATTTTTACATCGAGCGTATCACGTTCTACAACTTATTCATTCCCGTGCTTTTATTAATGTTTCGTTGTGTTCGTAATCAATATTATCATTTGAGATATTGCACAAGCTATTCTATTCAAATGATACGAACATCTCTCTGATTCCTGTTTTTAACAGGAGGTAGAAATGTATCTTCGTATTGAAATAGAAATTATCTATAGGAATTATATATTGAATTGTTGTTCTATACTAGAAAAAAAAAAAGAAAGAGAGGAAGGAAGAAAAGGATAAATAAATAGCTACAATTCCAACAAACTTGAAATTCAAAACTTGAAAAGATAATTTTGTTTATATTGTAAACTATCGATAATAATTTTTAAAGCGATATTTGTTGAACCAATATCAAACGCAAAATGTATCTTAAATAATAAAAATTGTATAAATAGAAAAATTTGTACATAGAAATGCATTACACGTTTTAATAATTCGTCTGATGCAATTCTTGATTGACGAGTTAAAATCTCTCCCGAAAAGGATACAATCTTTCTTAATTTCAGAGCAAGATTTTTTTTCTAGAAAAATGAATTATTTTTCTATTGTAAATCTTATTATTAGAACAATATTTACAGTTTCTTATTCATTTCGAATAATTTTAGTATTAATAAATAAATATATAATAATTAATATAATTTATAAGGATGAAGATTTAATTATAAATTGATCAATAATAATTATGATAATTTTAAGAATTATTTATAGAAAATTAATATTTAATTTAATAAATTTTAATTTATATAGAATTAATTTAATGTTAATTTATAAAATTTATGGTATTAAAAATAATTTTTTTAGGAATAATTTTTGGATATAATTTTTATAAATATACATTATTCTTAATTTCAAGCAAAGAGGGAAGAGGAGATGGGATTGAGATCGTTTTTTTTTTGGACAACAAAAAAGTGGTGAAATTGGTGTAGTCGTTTTGCGAATAAAATATTTCGACATTTTTCTTCGTAGGCGTATGCAACGATCGTGGCCTCGAAGTCTATTGCGGTACATAATATTATTGTCTCTCCTTATTACGTATATATTCTTGTCGAGCAACTTATCACAGCAAATGGTAAAAAGCGGTGCGTGAATTTGTACGACAAAAACACGTGTTACGATATGTTGTACGGTGAACAGGAATGGAGGAACAAAAATGGCAAAAAAATTAAATTTAAGGAGTTAAATTGGGCTTCTCAAGAAGAAAAAAATTTTTAAAAACTTGTATCCGAATTTTACCCGAAGATAAAAATTTTTATGTGTAAAAATCTATTCAAACGTTTTTGCCTTCTTTCTTATGTAAATGCAAAAGTATTATCTTGTGTGTTTCATTTCGTTCGATTGTAAATTGATTTGAATGGAAACGTTGGAAAGAACGAACTCGTAAAACTTTCGTGCGTTTACTTTTTCTTTCGCGCTATCCCATTCTGTCAATGACCATTCATTTCCTTCACAATCGGAGGAGAGGTAATCAGTCGTTTCAATCCGTAAGTAAACCTAATAGATTTAATGGAACAATTAACACACGTTCCACTTTTATAAATAACACTTATCAAATATCCACTTTTAAAATAAATATTTTAATACGATAATACGATATTACAAATTATACGATGCACTCGCAAATTGAAAAGCAAATAAAAAGTGGAACGTTTTGATTATATTTATCTCGTTATCGTTTATTCATTTTTAACGTTTATCTTCATTGAATTCATATTTTATTCTTATCGATGTGTATTTTTAGCATGGGCAGGAAATAAGAATGAAAGAGTATGATGATGAGGATGAAATGTGGAATAAAAAAATAAAATGTCAATCATGATTGCAATTATATATGTATATGAATTTTACAAAGAAAATTTGTCGACAACGAACGATATATAACCGATGAAGAATTGTTTCAGTAATAATCTATTTACTTATGTAACATCATATTGTAATACAATGAGAAAATGAATCTTCAATATCGTCTAGAAAATTTATCGTAATAAGAAACAAAATGAGACGAGTGCAATCTCTTTTTGTGATGTAAGAGTATTGAAGAATTTTTCGTATCCATTGAATCGATTATTTATGTAATATGTTCGTTAAAGATAGGCACAATTTTATATTAAATTTTCACCAAAGGAAAAACATTAAGATAATAAAATAATAGAGATACGATCTTTTTAAGGATTAACAATGTTTCGAGTTTGCCATTCACAATTAAATCGAATCACAATTGAATACATGTGAAGTACTTCTATTTAATTTATCTTCGCCCGCATATAATTTCCTTTTCTTGTATTTAAAACCAATCTATGACCCACATAACGGTATTTGAGTGAATCGAAGAATTGCAATTACTGCAATTCAAATATTTAATCCTGATAATTATATTTTCTTTTTGAAGTGCAATATTGATTTATTTTTTTTTTTTCACGTTTCAACGAAAAAAAAAACATAAATTTTTAACTTTAAATTATACTTAAACGTTGCACGTAAAAACTTAAAAAAAAAAAAAAAAAAAAAAGGAAGAAAGAACAGTTACGACGAGCGTTTTAACTATTATTAAGTACTGATTTTTATGCAAATACGAAGGAAGAAATATTATGAGGCTATCAAGAAACACTCTAATTTCAATAGATATGTGAATTCATCCTATATATATATCTTAGTATTTTTTTATTTTTTAAAATAATATATTGAAATATTTACTTTTCACTTTTGTCTTTTAAATAAAATTATAAAATCTCATTGGATAGAGTTTAATTTATTTTTCTGTTGGCACAAATAAAAATTATGTTCAATGTTTCAAAATACTAGATAAACTAATTATAACTAATGAGGACAGCACATTTGTGCTATTCATTATCAATCAAAAACTACTCAAATATCTTATAAGAAATCTATATAGCCTTTCCTTTCAATCTAATAATTGTTGACACCGTTAATCTCGAAATTACATTTATTATGCAACTGATCTAAGAATTCGAAGTATTACGTTCATTAATTTCGTTCAAAATGCGAAAAAAAGTGGAACTTAACAATGAATTACACCACGATCTCGAGATCTCTCGCTGCTTTTGGAATCTCCTTTTTGTTCCTGTTCATTCGTCACGCTCTAGTAGAGGCAATGATAAAATACTTAACGCAATGACAATATCCGATGAAAGCGAGAAATGTAAGTAAGAGGCGAAAAAAAGGAAAAAGGAAAAATGAAAAAAAAAAAAAAAATGTTGGAACGAAATAAGAACGTGCGAATATTCAGAGCCTTGAAATCGTAATTAACGTCCTGTATATGCAGAATATTTTTCGTCAAGACTTGGGTTCGTTTTATTTATACGCGCGTTCCTTTTTTCATGTGAAGAAATAAAACGAGATATTTATATATCCGTCTCACTCGTGTACAAATAAATTCATTTTTTTATGAAAAATTTGTTACATACCTTTTGAATTAAAATAAAGATCGTAAGAGATTTGTACATATTTTATTTTATATTTAATTTATGAATTAATTTTTCTTTTTCTTAATAAATGTAGAAGATAATATTCATAATGTTTTTATGACAGAAAGTATATAAAGAAACGAATATCTAAGGAATGATGGATAAACAAATATGTGGAAATTAGTATGTTAATTAGAGATGTAAGAACGAAATTATTATTACTTATGATGAAAAATTCATCTCACGAGATAGCGACTAGCATATTTTGACTCACATAGAGGAATATTCAATTCAAGAAACGATGAAAGCTATACAATCATATGGCATCAATGAAGACACGTGTAAATTGACTTGCGACATTATGGAGATCTTTACAATGGTAAAATGTGCGAAAATTACTTGTTAATAGAATTGTATCGATATGGCCTTGAAGGAACCATGCTTTTTTTTTTTAAGGTATTCAATGTCAAATTAAACGAACCAGGATACTCAGTCCCTGGATGGAACAATGTGTTTTTTGTTCGCCGAGTCGTGGAAGATTTTGTATGCTCGTTACGATTGAGTGTATAATTATATTTTCAAAGAAGTTATTTTATATTATACCATCATAAAACTCTTAAACTATTAACATGGTGCTGTTTCAAGAAAATTATATACGTATACCATACGTGTATCGCTATTATTATCTATTTTTATTTTTTCGGATGATAAAATAGCGATTTATGATTTATTTATAATTATTTTTTTCCTACAAATTATTTATGGACAATATTTAAAATAATGAATTAAAATATACAATCTATAAATTTTCATTTTTTTTTTTTTTTTAATTTTGCTTTAAATTTTACAATTTCATAATTAAAATTCCATTCTCACCTCGAATTCCAGCTTTTTTCCGATCCGATCGTTTCTTCCAAAATGTAAGTAATCTCATGTTTATGGAGTTAATATCGATCCTTTCTTCACGATTCCTACAGAAGAACGCGAATAAAAAGGAAATAATCCATTCGCTGGCAACCCACAACACGCTACACGCAAAACAGTCGAGAAATTCAGATGTCATCAAGTCGCGACAAGATAACAGTTCAGATATTATTAATTGTAACTGATGAGACATATGTATCTCAAGTTCATCTCAATGAAGAGAAATTCTCTAGTGAATAAGGCAATTTTTCAACCCTTTTGTTATTGAAAAAATAAAATCTTCAGCTGTAATTAAAATTAATCGTATTTGTAAGATTTTTCAAAGTGCAATAAAGATTGTAATACATTTCCTTTGTTTTTCCAAGATAATTGATATTCTATACTCTGATACTCTATATATACATACAACTTAGCACTTTATATTTAATTTAATAATATACTAATATTTTATCTTCAATTTTTAAGTATGAAAATTCATTTATTGAATTTATACAAACAATATTTATTTCTATGAATGTACTATATAACTATCAAAAATTTATTAATTAAAATTTATTAATTTCTTTATTTAATATAAATTTTTAATAATATATATATAGAATAAGTTTATATATATCAGAAAATTTTATCAAATTTTTCACTATAGAACACTTGAAATTTGTAAACAATCGACATTTAAGAATTGATAAATACACAACATAACCATAAGACAATTATGTTATAACAACAACAACAATAAACTCTCACTAAATTATCAAGCATAGAGGTTATAATTACAGCCAAAGAATTGAAATGACCACGATTCCACTAATTTATTTTTCTGATAAGACAAGAAAAATATATTAGATCATTTAAATTTTATCTTGTTAAAGAACAAACGAGTCGTAACACGATGGAACCGATACTAGCGTCACTATCAAAACACGTGTTGCGCGAGAGATACTCAAAGAATGAACCGACTGGCAGTAAATCGATGCGCTTTTGTGGTTTCAAAACCGACCACCAGCATCTTGTCTACAAGGAATCACGTGATTAATCTTTTGACACGCACACATATGTAAATGTAAGGATGTGTATCGTGTACATGTGACGACCCATTGGACAAGGCAAGAATGGAATAAACCTCGCTGACTAAATGTTTTTTTTTTCTGTTGTTCGATCATCGAAAGATGATACATATATTGGGAATCCTAGAAAAAAGTCGTGCCACGTAATAAGGAAGAGAGAGACTGAAAATTATAAAGATAATGATCGAAGGATATTATAAATAGAGATAAAAAATCAAAGAACCCTGATTCAGAAGGAAATTTTTATTCAATGTAAATTTGAAAATGGAGGAAATTATATTTATGGAAATTTTTTTATCTTTGTTTCATTGTAACAGTAAACAGTTTTTCTATTCTATTTATAATGGAACTTTGTACAATATATTTATATATATTCTATAATATATTTTAATATCTTTTAGTATATTTTTGTAGAATATTAAAATATAAATAAACAATGAGAATTTGATAAAAAAAAGTATTGCACTGTTTTTCTAAAGATTGTTCTAAAAATACACGATTATATATAACATGCGCTTTCCGTTTTAATATAAAACTTATAAATAAAATAAAACTTATAAAATCAATATAGATATGCAAAGTATAATGTTTAAAAAAAAAGAAAGTATCTATTCTTAATATAATATAATAAATCTGATAAATTTTATTATTTTATTGAGAAGATATTATATTATCTATAGCGATAATACGATGAAGTCACAACAATTGCATATGCTTCCATGAAAAACTAATAAATATTATTGTTCAAACATTTGCAAGGTGTCATCCGACAGCTGCAATTGCATATTTGATCATTGGTGCTCTAATTATCCATATCTCTATGCTCTAATTATCTATATTTCTTTAATAAAGAAAATATAAAATTATTAATAATATAAAAATGACTAAAGATTATAATTTCAACCGGAAGATATTATATAAAGATATATTATATAAAGATATTGAAACAGGGAGGAAGGAATAAAAATAAGATTTCTCTCATTTTTCACCATCATCCATTTCATAAAATAGCCATTCTCAAATTTCTTAAATTTATCACTTCTAAATATAATTTTTAAACTCAAACGGAATTGAAAAATGACGATCACCACGTTTCATTTCGTTTTATCATATCAGATATTTCGAGCTTACATCGCAAAGCAAATTTTGTAACGTTACCTAATTAATGCAATTTTTATTTCGATCGTTGATCGTTTCAATGTTGATACACATGATATCATCCCCGAGTTTTATATTACTATGAAATTTCAATGGTGGAAGAAGATAAATACTCGGCGGGCATATCGTCGTTAAACGTGTCAGGAAACGCAAACTTATCGATGAGTAAAGCAATATTGTTGAAAATAAGATTACGCGGTGAACGAACTTTTATAAATTTAACCGCCATATTAAGAACACACGATAATCACCCTTGCTTGGTAAAACCGCGTTTCTAATGAGATGGCAGGGAGTAGCATTACACAACCATCCTAAGTAGTATGAGACATTTAAAATGGCCTTGATACTAATATGCAATTCGTTTAAAATATCCTATTTCGCCAATACTAACGCAAAACACATCACATATGACGAATGAATGACTTCCGCATAATAATTTGTTGACTATAAACTGGAAAAACAGATTGTATTAATGGATACACAGTTTTTTTTTTTATATGAAAAAAATTTTATTTGAAAATTTTTCCATTGGAATATAATTATCGATAATAATGATAACGAGTGGGTAATAGCTTACTGAAATAGAGAATTTTATTTTCATTGTTATATCTGCGTATGCGTAATTCTATATTCTAACATAAAATGAAATTGCAATTAATGCCATTAATGCAATTAAACTAATAGTTCAAAACAAGTTTTGTTAAAAATATACAATCATCTTATTTAAAATGAATTTTGCATATCGTACACAACTACTTTCACAATGCTTTGTTTCGTATTGATCACGGAATATTTATAAAACACGAGATCACTTATCAGAAGGAAACGTTATCCACACGAGATTCTATTCTTTGCCAAATAAAAACGTATTCAAAACTTTTCTTTCCACAGAATAAATGACACGTTTCTTAAAATAATTCTCTTTTCTTTAAATCGAAAATCCTCCTCTCGTCCCAAAATCCAATCCCACGCGAGTCAAATATTAAACATTTCTTACATACTTTTTTCTAATACAATCAATTTATTCGATTAACGAGAGAGAGAAGTACGCAGCAAGAACGCATACCGAAGCCATTGGAATTAAACGTGTTCAACGCGATCGATGTAATCGCATCTAACCAGATTCGCTTCGATTTTTCCTATCTTACATGGCCGCACAAGTATTTCGTTGTCCAGACGAAATTGTCCGTTAAAAATTTGCAGCGCCATCTGTCGTTCGCGCGAGCTCGATCCAGACCCACAGTATAGATAACTGGCCACGTACACCCAGCTCGATATTGGCAAAATTTAGAGCAATATCTAGCCGCGAATTCGCGCCAGGATTACCACGTTATCTTTCATTATCGGTACACGCGAACTACAACCGCAGATATACGACGGTATACGATTATCTGTCACCGTAGAGTCTGCCATTTACCCAACCCAGGCGGTTAATATTTTCGCAATCTGAGTCATAAGATGAGATCGCGCGTGATGAGGTGGGAAAATACTCCCCGTTTGTAAACGCGCGTGTCAGCTTACCGCTCGACAACTCGGCTTACCAACCCTCCCTTTCCAGTTGATCGCCGTTCGACGTTTCGCGTTTTCACGCATAACACGCGGCTGGTAATTTCATGCCGCGCCGCCTGAAAAACAGCGGGGTGTATGTGACGCGTATAAACGTTGCGAGGCGCAACGCGATCGTTCTCCATTATTCCTGCCTACACCTGTTCGAGCCGCGCCACGCGTGCAAGCCGGCTCGCTTCGAGGAAAACGCGCCTCGATCGATGGAATTTGAATGTAACGAGAGACCCACGTTTACTTTTCACTTACGTTTCGATTACATTCGCTTCGTCCGGATGACTATTTCGCATTGTTTTCGCACGATGGAGGAAATCCCGCGAAAAGTTTAATCTTACGCTTTTTTTTTTTTTTTTAGAAAAATGCTCACAATGGAATTCCATTTATCTGAACTTATTCGGAGGGGGAGGGGAGAGGGACAAGCAAGTCGGTGAAAGATATCTGCTTCAAAGTTTTAAAGCAGTATGCTCGTTCAAATTAAATCATATTAAAATGATAGATGATGCAATATATAGTCTTTTTTAGATTTGATTTTGAAGCATCTTGTTGGTTTGATAATTTATATGGTTATTATGTGATATGATTCACGATATCGATTAATATCATTGAGATATTAAGAGTCGAGCACAATTTAGAAAAATTAGATTTCTGAAGATAGAAAGGAATATAAATATTTAAGGAAATTTCTATCCGACGATTTTCCCCGTTAAGAAGAATGAGAATCAATAAAAATCATCGAATTTTTATTTGATACCCTTGAGGCAACCTCTTTAAAGTTCACCACGTTGCTACCACCGTATAATCAATACTCTGTGCTCTGGTGTACAGTTTGCCGCTGAGATCTACATTCCCTGCCAAACCCTCACCCTCACCAGGAGAGAGAGGAAAAGAGGGTATGCGCTCCGATGCGCAAAATCCGCGGCTGATACTGAAGTAATGATTTTTTATCACTTTCGATAGCTTTTCATCATTTTTTTTTTTTTTTGTGACTCGCAAATAATAATAATGGACGAGATATTATAGATAACACGTAATTCGTGTTACATCGTATTAATTAATTCGAGAAGAAAAAATTAGATCGAAGATCAGAAAATTTTAATTTTGATTCAATTAAAATTTTTTTTTTTTGTTTTAAAGATAAATTGAACGTTTAAAAAAAATATTTTGAAATAAAATAGATCGACAAGTTTTTATAATTTATATCGTCTTTGACTCTTCTATTCAGTTCGAGTAAACGGATGGGTAAGGTAAAAATTAACTGCTTTAAGTGGAACATGCTTATAGTGGTCAGACAGTTCGTAAAAATTATAATCACCACTATTAGACTTGTATCGGTGAATCGCCAACACGAACAGAAATTCACAGTAAAAAGTAAACTACTTAATGGCAAGCTATAGCTCACAAGTTATAACACTTCAAAAAAAAATTTTTTTTTAGGGAAATTTAAGAAAATACGTGTTGTATAAATGTATTGAGAACACGCGCAAAAGAGGAAAAGTATTTTTAAAATTTTTCCGTGCAATCATTTAAAATAAAATATCTTCTAGAAATATTATTCATTGAATGTTAATTTTTTTTAAAAAACAATAATATAACGTTAAAAAGTGAAAAATTGTTTTCCTACGCGAAGAATTTCATTTTAATGAACTGATTCCATCGAAAGGAATTTTAGACATAAGAAATCACTTTGCTTCCATGCAATTTCCTCACTATTTGAAAACATGTATCGATTATCCCCATGATTCTAAGTACTCGCATTCGGTGTATCTTGTTTCTTTTACGTTATCAATTTTGCGAAACAATGACTTCACACGTAAAATAATTTCTTAGTAACCATTCGAGACTCATAGTGTATGAAAAGAAACGAAATTTAAATCCAAAGTTCAAAAATAAAACTGTACATTATGTACCTTAATTCGTGCTCATAAAATACGTGTAATAAAAAATAATATTGAATCTATTTTTAAACGAATCACAATTTATATATGATAATTTTCGATAATTTTGAAAAATTGTATACGTTCAATTTGATTCGATTCGGGATTACGAAAAATTTTTTAACAAAATTAATTTTATCTTTCATCTCTCCTATCTCTATAATTATAATATTTATATTATATTAATATAATATATTATATTATATTTAATATAAATATATTATTTAATATAATATATTATATTTAATATAAATTTTTCAACAAGTACTTTCATTTTATCTCACATTGTTAATTAAGTCCGTTCAACATATTCGTATATGTTACAACGAAATTTATAACCACAAACCGCCTGACAAAGAACTTGTTTAACGACCGAGCGTTCCAAATACAGAAAGTAAACTTGTGGGATACGCACGGCAATTTGCTGTTGTAATCTTTCAAAACGCCTAGCCGAAAAGAAAACATTGTAAACGCGATTAAAAAATGATTGCGAGAATAATTATCGATAATTAAACCATCGGTGTTTCCACAGTCGATGATAATTGTGAGGCAAAAATAATTCCAAGGAAGTCAAATGTTTATACACGCAAGATTCCTTCGTTTTTATTATATTCAAATCGAAAATTTTTTTTCTTAATTAAAACGTGTATTAAAATTTTTATCGCTTATCATTTTCTTATATGGCTGATCACGTTAAGAATAAAAAAAGAAAAATAAATAAAAAGTTACTGAAAACTGAAAATATTTCTATTTCGAAAAATAAAAAAAAATGGTATTTTTTGATCGAAGGAGACGAGGTATGATATACTTTTTCCAAAAGCTCACGAATCTTAATTTTACAATATTAATTTTAATTTATATTTTATATTTAAAAATAATTTTATATTTATATTTAAAAATATAATAATAATTTATATTTAAAAATAATCCCTTTTTTTCGAATTTATTCAAATTGTTAAACATTGATTGAGTGAAAAGATGCAAGTGCAATACCAATATCAGTCTCTCTTTTTTCGACAAATGAGATTATTCCAGCTATTAAACTTTACATACGTACAATCTTAAACGTCCAAATATTGTATTCATCGAATATTCACGCGTAGTTTATCAAAGGCGTCTATCTAGGATTTTTATCACGCATTCTAGCTTTTGCATCAATAATTTTACGAGCTATGCTGTAAAACTTATTTTGGTTAAAATTAATAAATTCGATTCACAAGATTATCTATCTATCACGTACTGATCGAAATGGCACTTGAAAATTAGCTGGCTTAAAATTTACGAGTAAAAACGAGCTCTCTGCAATCATTGCACATAGACATTAATCTATTACAACAATTACACGTGATTCATTAATAAAATGAATTTTTTTAGTTCAGTAACTCTTCTCAGTTTTGATAATAGCACTTTAAAAAATTTTATTTCGTCGAAACATCATATCTTTATTCAATTTTTCAAAAGATAAAGGATTGACTATTTCTGTAATTCTGTTGATTCTTTAAGCTTAACAAGCAAGGTACATTTATAGATTCACTGTATGAATATAATACGCGCAAAAATCAAACGTGTAAAATTTTTCTTTTCATTCTTTTTAAAAATAGAACAGATAACAATATCATCAAAATTGAGAGAAGTCATTAAATTAAGATGATCGATCAAAAGATTGTGATTTTTTTTTTTTTACAAGGATGATTTCTAAAAAGAAAAAAGGAAAAAAAAAAGAAAAAGAAAGGAAAGAAGGGTATCCATCTGAAAGAGTTTTAACGGATAAAGGGACAACACTGATGTGAACACATTCCACCACTAATTACCTTCTTGTATAAACAGCAACTGCGATATGCACACGCCCTTATCGGTACAAATTCCAGAGGAAAGAATGCTTCTTGCAGGCACAGGCGAAGAACGTGCACCTTCGTTTTATTTCTTGAGAATCACGCGCATTATTCCATAAAATATTTTCTAATCGATCGATCTCTTCCTCTCCCGATATCTTTTATCCACTGGCTGTGTACGCGATTTTAATCATCCAAGAAGAAATAACAAGAATGCTCTCCAAATTTCTTTTTTTCTTTTTTCTTTTCCTTTTTTTTCTTTTTTCCTTTTTTTCCCCTTTTCTTTTTCTTTACTCAACGAAAGTCTGTTCGAATGATGATGCTCCGAACACCGTCGCGGTATTTTAAAGGATAACGGTTAGGTTATGGCGACCGTTCGATTCGAAGAAACGAGGATTAAATAATATATATGCACCGGATAATGCACCTTTCGGGTCGGGATATGTATTGTTCAATGTGGTGCAAGCTTTTTTTTCCAAGGTGAGAACATAATACCGTGCGTCTTGGCCGATGACCAAGCCTGCAATGAACATATAATTCGCACGAAGAAACCGATGCCCCGGCCACCAGACGTATCATTGGCTATACATAGCACGCGTCGCGACGCGCAGACGCCGGGCATCTCTGCCCTTTCGCTATAGTCCGATAAACAATTTCACGGTTTCGTGTCCACCGACCTTTGGCTTCGATGTATGTATGCAAATTTTCTTTGCATTCTTTGTCCCTCAGATTGGACGGCCAGTTTGTCTTCAAGATTTGTTTCCACGTTCACGCATTGGAGCGATGAAGAGGCAGCTCCTTTATCTTGGTTAATTTTTAAGAACTTTGGAACTTGCGAGATTAAGGATTAGATTAAGAAGGTCGAAATCTCGGGAAATGTTGTAGAAATTCTTCAAGAAACTTTTGCCCCTATTTTTTGCTTTGGATTGAAAAACAGAAAAGATGATTATTGCGTAGTTTGACGAGTTGTAGAAGTTTGCGTAAATTTTGCGAATCTAAAAGCCAAGTCTTAATTAAAAATAACACATCTTAAAATAAATTTTACGAAGATTTTTTTTTTACAACATTGGGATGTAAAAAAATAACGTGCATTTTATTTTCATTAATTATTTAAACTTATTAGTAATGGAATATTTGTAAAATATTTGGAAAAATTGAAACAAAATGCTCTGTCTAATTTATTGGATACATTTCGGTAATTATATTATTTAGTTTTAATAAGTGAAATATCAAATATTTTTATATTTTTGTAGAAAGAATTATGGAAAAATTCTGGAATAAAAAAATTTAAGAAAAAATTTAAATAACAAATAAAATAAGCAACTGTAATAAGAGATAAAATAAAAATTAATGAATGGGCTCTAAAAGAGAAAAAGTTCTTTATTTCTTTTTCGAGGTGTTAATGACCCAGATAAATGCCAGTCACTTCTCGAAGATAGAGAATTCATAGAATTCATAGAATTCCTAGTGTTTATTTAATCTTTTTGCCCTAATATTTTTCAAACGATACGAGAGACGAGAGAAAGTGATGTTTGATATAGCAAACTCTTTAGAATTTCATTAAGTAAACGATATATAGATGAAACGATTAGATTAATTCTTAATATCAATTGTTTCACCAAAAATGGGGCCAGAAATTTGCGTTGAATCGAACTCCTTGAATTGTTGACCTTTAACTTTGCGCTATTGCACCTATGTGATATTAGAGTCAATGCACCTTTGTCAATGGAACGTGAAACGCTTATCGTAAAAAGATGTATCAATAATTACTTTGAGTTGCGTTGAAAGCGTTTCGTTATTTCGTTAATAGGTTTGTTTTCATAAAATGGACAACTTTATGAACTTTTATGCAAAGCTGTATAAAATGTATTTATTTGTTTATTTTTATTGAAAAACAATAAAAATAAAAAAAATAAAATAAAATAAAATGTAATAAACAAACTGAATAAATTTTATTTTATTTTTGTAAAATTAAACATTTCCTAATAGTAATGTGTGATATCATTAAAAAAATATGACCTGAAATATGCAGTCATCAAAACACAAATGGAGAATAGTGAAAGAAGAGAAGGAACAGATACTTGTATGCAAAGGAATTGATAAAGGTGAATAACTTCTCAGACTTCCTTATGATTCACTCTGTGCATTGCGTAGTTGAAGAATTTAATAATTTCCCATGAAAGTTTAAACTGAATTTTTAACTTCCTGTTTTCTTGTTCATGTTATATATTATTTCCTCAGATATTTATTGAAAATAATATGCAAAATGCTATAAATTTATTGAAGATTTATGAATAAGATAGAAAAAAAAAGATTGTTAATTACGAATATCTTAAATATAATAATAATATATATAATATTATTTTTCGTATCATTATTTAAATAAATTTGAAAGCATGTATCCATATAATTATCATTATTTTCCTTTAGAAAAAATATAAAATACAAAAACAAAGTACAAAGTTGTCATTGATATTATTATTTATTTGACTTATATAAAATTTGATAAAAATTGATTATTTTTATTTTCTTATTTATTATTCAATAAACTTTAATCAATTTTTAATTTAATAATAAACAAATAAATAGAAACTTATATTTATAAAATATTGAATTTATTTTTGAAATAAAATGTTATAACATATGAATTCCCTACGGAGACAAAACATATGTTTCTAATCATACTCTTTAAAAAAGATTGACTCATGTTCTATTATAAGTGAGTGCATATTTTACTCATAAAATATAGTAACTTTTGTTTTGTTATTATTTTTTATATACATAATCGAATATATATATTTTATATAAAAGTATCGATCTTATGTAATCGATCTTTTTCTCTGTGTCTATGTAATAGATTTTAAATAAATAGATTTTATTTTTCAATACAATTTTATATTAATAAAAGAGATTAGAATCAATTTGTTGCTCTTTTGCTTTTTTGGTTTCGTTCAAGACATTTAATTTAATTTAAAATAAACTCCAACACTTTTAATCTATCGAATTCACGTAGAATGTCGTATTAAGGTCAAAAGCTTAAGGGAGATCCCTATGCTCTGGCGAACTATTTCTGCTTTCCGCTTCACTGTGGGTGCTATCGACCCTGGACAACTTCTAAACCCGGGATCTTGTACCTTGACCTAATTTTACCAGACTCTAACGTCCGTGTAGAATCGATATACATTTTTACATCTTCATAGTACAATGCAATGAATGCACTCACTTATAATAGAACATGAGTCATAAAAAGCAATAATTTTTATCAATTAATTTATCAATAGGCAATATTAAAATTTATAGAGAATAAATAGTATTATTATAAATAGAATAAATCTAGATAATTAAATTATCAATAGTATTATATTTTCAAACAAAATTTTCTTTTATTTATTATTTCAATTTCTAATAGATAATAAATAATTGAAAGGTTAATATTTAAAAAAAAAATTTTAAATTTTTGTCTTTGTATTAATTGTAATATTTTATGTTTTGTTATATTAGTCAATTGTAATATTTTATATGTTTCTAATATGTTACTCTCAATTCCTTTTATAACACGAGTTTCTAAATTATAATATTTTGCAATACGATCTGATAATTTCATGTCTTAATATATTGTTACATGAGTTCTCAATTGTAAATCCTAATATTTTGCAATATGAGCTTGTAGTTTAAAAATCCAATGTTTTGCAATGTGAGCTGATTTGTATTCGATGATAAAGAATTCATTGTATCCGAGCTTCGTAAGTAGTGAAGCATCCAAAATGGTCAGACAGGAAGATATCATTATCGTAAACAAAAAGCATAGTATAATAATTACTTGCTTATCTTAAAAAAATATTAATAATTATATAAATATATATTTTTTATTATTATTAAAATAATTTTGATTTAAATAATAAAAAACTTTAAAATTGCTAAAAATAAGAATAAATCATATTTAAATAAATCATATTTATTATAATTTTCATTATATGTAATTTAATATATGAAAATATTTTTTATTAAGAAATCATGTATTAAAATTATTAATTCAGAATTTTATATTATATATAAAAATAAAAAATATATTTAATATTTAAATTATTATGAAATATAATTTATTTAGAAGAAGAAGAGAATTGTAATAAAAAATAAATATCTTTAATCATGAAAAATGATGAAAATTATAATCTCAATTTTATTAGATTTTTTCTTATATTTCATATATTTCATCATTTATCAAATTTTAATTATAAGAAATTTAAAATATAATTTTTTCACGGTTTATTCTAAAAAATAAATATTATTTACCTGCAATTATAAAATATTTTTTTTCCATATATTTGATCACATTTTCACTTAAATTCAATACCTTTAAATTAAACAAATTAAAACTTCAACTCTATATAAATCAAGTAATGTTCATATTTCGATATAGTTTAGCTTTATTTTTACCAATGAATTTTAAGTAAAATGATTCCTCTTTTCTAAAATATATCCAAATCATTTTGTAAATATTTATTCATTGATACCTCTCATTGAAAAAAGATAATTTTACATGAATCACCAAGTTTAGTCTGCTTCTCTTTTATAATTATAATAAACATAATTAAAACATTTTATAATAAACATATTTCTAATGCATATTTTCTAATGAAGTCAAGTTAATTATCGATAGCATTACTAATTGTCCACATATAAAATAACAATAAAAATCAAGTGAAGTAATCTAAAAATATGTTCGTTTTTGTTAATTGTTATCTTATAAATATTTAAGATTATTTTTTTAATTTTGAATCATCATTTTATATATATTTTATATATTAATATTAAACATATATTAATAGACTGATGGCAAAAAAAAAAACTAATGCTGAAATAAAACTAAATCAAAAAATACAATTTTTATATTTTTTGTCGATTTTTTTAGTTTTATTTTAATTTTATTTTATTTTAGTTAATCTTTTAAATTTTTTATATAGAATTGAACTTATATTTAAATATTGAAAAAAATAGCTTTTTTTTACTAATTCATTTTATCAGCATTGATAATTGAATTAAATATAATTTTTAAATTTATCATTCTAAATGATAGAGAAACACATCATTTAATATTTTTGCACAATTAATATTTTAGAATAAGAAATATAAAATTTTATAAGAAAGATTGTTGATTATTTATTTTATATTTCGTTTGTATTTATAGCAGAATTTGTACTAATAAATACATATGTAAGTATAAATGTACATCTTTGAGTACATCTTGAGTAATATATATATATATATATTTTTTTTTTCCTTGCTATCTTTAATAAAGTTATAATGAATATTAAAACTGATATATTTATAAAACTATATAATTTTTTTATAATATAATTTCTTAATATTATCTTAAAATAATTTAAATTGTTAAAAATTAATCTTTCAATCTATTTAATTCTTTAATATTTCATTGTAATTGTTAAATGCTGACCTCTAGTGTCGACAAGTTGTGCAAAGAAAATAACGTGTCTTTTAAAATTTATTAAATATGGTACATAAAAGTTTAAATATTATTTAAAATATTTATTTATGATTTAATCGAGACTAAAAAACTGTAATCTGGTTTCTATCGTACATTACTTTTATAGGAATTTTTATTTTTCTCAGAAGAAAGGATCTAACAAAAACATAACCTTATATATGATATATGATCAACAATGGTAATATTTTTATTATTTTTTATAACAAACTTTCTATTTAGAAATATATTAAAAATTAAATTACTTATAATATGATTCATAATTTTATTTTCTTTTATCCGAAAATTCATTTTACGATGCTTTTCATTTCGTGTAAACCAATTTAAAAAATTGCACAATTATGAAAGTCGGCAAGATGTATATTTCACTATTTTGCTTAAATATATGCATTGATTTATTTATTAAATTGAAATAAATTAAAGACACTTTTGAACTACCACTTTATATATATTTTATATACTAATATAAAACATATGCTGTACCATTTATCAAGTGGCATTTAGTATTTAACAATGGATGGTAACCAAGTAATGGGGAGAAAAACGATAAAACTTATTATAGGTACATTCTTATAGTGAATATCAAATTGAAAGATTATTGTGTAAACTTTTTTCACATGAAATTCAAGAACTGTGTTTCTGAATTTTTATATAAACAAATGTATTTATTTGTCAAGGGTTATATCCAACCCTCATTTCTACATTTCTTATACAGAAATGTATAACATTTCTCTGTCATTATTCAACATACAAATATTTTTCTCTTTTCTTCAATTTTCAGGTAAATGTAATTAAAAATCTATTTTTAGTCAAAACTAAATGTTATATATAACCTCATTTATATATCTTATCAAAAAAATGTAAATAAACACTTCATCATATTATATATTAATTATATAATTATAATAATTAATTTATTTTCTTCTATAAAATATGAATTTCTTTTAAAAATATGTATTATTTAAATTTATGCTTTAATTTTTTTTTCTTTGGGTTTTGCATCTATATATCAATTAAATTAATATTTTTTTTTATTAATATTTATATTTAAAAATAATAATTTTTTATTAATATTATATTTTAAAATAAAATATAAATATATAATAAAACTTTAAAAAAATTAAAATTATTAATTTATATCAAGTTTATTCTTATTTGATTTTTTATAGGTGATTAACTTTAATTTTTTTCAAAAAACGTAAAAAAAGAAAATATTATGAAGAATTTAACGACAAAACAATTACAAAGAATAGAAAAAAAGAAAAAGAAAATGGCTGCACTTCTGGAAATAACTAAATTAAATGATAAAGATAGAAAAGCTAAAATGCATGTTCTTAAGAAAACTGTTAGTATACTCATTTCAATCATATTACTTTTTTTATAATTCCATATGATAAATATTATTTCAGTCTACAGAAGCTGATCAGTTAAATGATACAGACAACAGTGATGTTTCCATGGAAGAAAATGTCAAACGTAAACGTCCATGTGATGAAGATTTGAAAGAAACATTTCTAGAACATACTACTAAAAAGAAAAATATAGAAGGTACTGAAGAATCAGATGCACTTGCTAACAAAAAGCCTAGGTTTGTAAACAATAATATATTTATATTAATATTAATATGATATATATTAATGATTAATATTATATTATATAAAAATATATATTGCATTTGTTTAATAATATAGATTAAGCGGAGATGACTATTTAAAATTGAAACACGAATTACGAGAACGTAAAAAGCAACTTACAAAAATACCTCGATTTCAATTAAAAGCAGTTGGTGAAAGTGCTAGTTTAAGTATTAATGTTAAAAGTGAAAATAGAATTCCTATTTTTCTTAGTGATGTGCAACATTTATTGTTGTATTCATTACATGGTCATCATTCACCGTATGTACCAACAAGATGGTGTCAGCTTGAAAAATATAATAAGGTAATTATATATTGAAAAATTATTTGAAATATCATTACTTATTGACAAATTTTTAAAAAGGTCACACATACTGTGGTCTTTGTTGTTGAAGGACTTTCTTTATATCATTTTATGGCTTATGAAAGCATGTTTCCTTATATAACATCAAAATTGGAACATCGTGTAGAAATTGTAACACCTACAGCATATGGAGGATCAGTAATAGAGGATCTTGCAGCTGTTCCTATAACTGGAATACAAAGCGATAAATTAATTAAACGTATATGCATTTTAAAGTTTTATTAAAATTTGTTTTATTATATCATAATAAAAAATTTTCAAGTAAATAATATATTTTAAAATTATTACAGAATATGGATCATTAGAAGCTGCATTACAAAGTAACAATGATGTAATAAAATTATTACGGACTGTTTTTCCGATGTATGAAAATTTATCAACGAATGCTGAAAAATTTAAAACAGGATCTGAATTACCTCCTACAGATAAATTTCCTCGTACACAATTACTCTTATCATTATGTCAAATGGTAGAAGAAAATTATCCTGTTCCATTGAAAGGAGAATTAGCAAAGAAGTAATAATAGTAAAAATATGAATATTATGAATATTATTGATTATGAATTATTGAAATTCAATAAATAATTTTCTAATATTTAGGTATGAAAATTATATAATGACAAAAGATGTTTATGTAGAAGTTAATGCAAAATCACCAATGTTTGGTTTAGATTGTGAAATGTGCAAAACGACTACTGGAGAATTGGAATTAACAAGAATATCTCTTGTGGATGAAAGTATGAAAGTAAGTTCAATTTTACAATTATTATAAAGAGGGTATACAAATTCTATTAAATTCTATCGCAGATTATTTATAATAGTCTGGTAAAGCCGGATAATCCTATAACAGACTATCTCACACGCTTCAGCGGTATAACAAAAAATATGTTGGATGGTGTTAGAACTACATTATCGGATGTTCAACAAACATTGCGAAAATTACTACCTACAGATGCAATTCTTGTAGGACAAAGCTTAAATTCTGACCTTCATACATTAAAAATGATGCATCCATATATTATCGATACATCCGTAATATTTAACATTACTGGTGACAGGTATAATGTTCTTTTCTTTTTGTATTATAGTTTATTATATATAAAATATTTTCAATTTTCATTTATATATTATAATAAATATAAAAATAAATATTTTAATATTCAATTATAGATATAGAAAAACGAAATTACAAACTTTAGTAAAAGAATTCCTTGGTGAAAGAATACAAGAAAATAAATCTGGTCATTGTCCTACTGAAGATTCACAGGCTTCTATGAAATTAGTACAATTAAAGTTAGCAAATAGTTTGGATTATGGAGATGCTGTGTTACTTGGTCAATGCAATATGAATGTATTAAAAATGGAAGCAGAAAAGAGAACGAACGATCAACAATCATTTAAAACTGAAATACGGAAGTATGCAACTTCAATCTTCAAACATGTAACAAAAGATAAAAAATCTGCTGCCATTGTGGGTATTGAGGAAGTTATGAATGAATATTCTAAATATTTAACTTGTTCTCTCAATATTATGGACGATGAAAATTTCAATGAAAATGATCAAGTATGTTTTATTGCTTTAAGATTAAATTTTATTTATCGGTAATTATTATTATATTATATATTATATTATATTATTTATAGGTACGTCTTGTAGTAGCAGAAAATGATAAACAAGCTGTACTTCGAGCTTCACAGATAGCCATGGAACATGCTTTTACTTTGTGTCATATTAGAATAAATCAAGAAAAATTAAAATATGATCAAATAGAAAAGACTTTTCGTACTGTAAATAAATGGATACATAAATTATGGCAGCATATGGCAGTGAATGGTTTAGCTTGCGTTATATTTCCGGGAGAAAATAACGCAGCAAATGGTGCTTGTTTTTTGAATTTAAAAAAAGAAATATCTGAAGATTGTATAGTAGGTGCTTGAAAATAAAGAAATTTGCAATTGTATATTAATTTAAAAGGAAATTATTAAAGATGTATAATTCTAGTAATATTATGAATTGTAAAGAGATATGCAAAAAACTAAAAAGTCTCTTAACGATTAATTTGCATTCGATAATTATTATTTTATAGACATGTACAAATATTGTATTATTAATAAACTTTTTTATTCCTTGTAAATTTAATAATATTTTTATAAGTATAAGTTCTATTAAACACATTTATGAAATTATGAACACTAAATTAAATTATTTCTTTATGTTAAATTTAATTAGATTATAATTATTTTTTATTAAATATTTAAAAACTAATTATTTTTACGGATCTAAATAAAATAATATAAAAAATAATAAAGTTAGGATTTAGAAATAAAAAAATATTATCCATATTATTTTATTTACAATTTAATTCATTATATATCGATTATAATAAAGTAAAAAAAGTTAAACATTTATATCATATTTTAACAATTATACTTTATATTACAAGATGTACATTATTTCATATTAATAATAAATTACGTAATTGCAAATATCACAATTTATGGACAGTAAATATGATAATAAACAAGTAAAATTATGGATTCATAATGTAAAAATATGTTTTATATGTTGTGTTTTTATAATATATATGTTAATATAATGTATATGTTATGTTTTTATAATAGATTCATACGATCGTATGCATTATATCATTAGCAATATAAATTTGCCAAATCACACAATATTATCATATTGATGTTATGTCATATGTATGCACCAGGACTTAACAAAGAATTAATATAATGATATTAAAATGATTTTTAGTTTTAAATTGATAAAAATATAATAAAAAAAAAGCATTAGAATATATAGGAAGTTTACTTTTTATAAAATATCTTCTATATGGTAAAAAATATTTTAATTATTCTATAATTTAAAGAAAAAAAATATTTATAAAAGAAAATATTCTAAATGCTATATATAATTAAAAACTGCATAAAAAATTCACGTCAAAATGTCAAATTGAAAATAATCTTACTATGCATTTACAATATTTTATGAATAAAAATGACAATGATTTTTTCAAATTTTTAATTATATCATTACTACAGCTAAAGAATGATATAATAAATTTAATGAAACATAAAATTATTAACAGAAGATTTCATTTTCTGTTTTTTTAAATATTTCATGTAAATAGACACAGATTGTCTTGAATTTCTAGCAAGCATTCTATCTCGAAATGAAATATTTTTTTTGTTTCTAATTTTTTGTATATCAATGACATCAAAATCAGTAGTACTTCCAGAATTACTTGGTAAACTAAAATCCTGTTCTACAAATATCTTTCTTTTTTTACTAGGTTTGGATTCATAAGTTTCTGATTGCTTTCGTTTTTGTATTGTATTAGACATTGAAGTATTTTTTAATAATAATTTTTGTTTTTTTTGTGGTATTTTTTCAAATAATTCTTCTTTGTCTTGTAAAGCAACTTCTTTTAATAACTTCTTTTGTTTTCTTTTCTTTTCTTCAGATAACAATTCATTTGAAATATTATTATTTGATAGAATATATTCCTCCTTTTCATTTACTATATTAATGTCTTTATCTATATTTGATAAATTATGATTAGAAATATTTTCTATTCTAATTTTTTTTTTCTTTTTTCTTATTTCTTTATCAAGATTTTTTGATTTTATTTCAACAATATCTTTAAATATTTGTTCTTTTATTTGTACATCAGTATCATGTGTTTTTTTTTTTTTATTCTTATTCTTAGATAATTGCACATTTAAAATATTATTCTTCGGTAAAATGTCTGACACTTGCTCTTCTTTCTTTGTTATATTATTTTCTTTATTTATATTTAATGAATCTGAAATGTTTTCAAGTATATTTTTTTTTTTCTTTTTTTTATTTATTTCATTATGTATTCCTTCATCAAGATTTTTCGATTTATTTTCAATATCTTCAATAATTATTTCTTCTTTCATTTGTCCATTAATATCATATGTTTCCTTTTTGTTTTTTTTCTTAGAAATTTGTTTATTTGTAATATTACTATTTAATAGTGTATCTGAAACTATTTCTTTTTTTCCCTTTATATTAATGTTATTTATACTTGTCAAATTTGAAATATAATCAACTATATTTTCTTTTTTTTTCTTCTTTTTTACTTCATTGTACATTTTTTCATTAAGATCTTCAGATTTTGTTTCAATATCGAATATATTTTT
The DNA here is from genome assembly GCF_014066325.1 of Apis laboriosa. Taxonomy (NCBI): domain Eukaryota; kingdom Metazoa; phylum Arthropoda; class Insecta; order Hymenoptera; family Apidae; genus Apis; species Apis laboriosa. The sequence goes on along the minus strand of NW_025223399.1, from coordinate 399,693 downwards.
TTTTATATTAATATCATGTGTTTTCTTTTTCTTTTTTTTTGTCTTATCTACTTCTTTTGTTTCATTATCATCATTATTAATAAAAGGAACAAAATGTTCAGTTTTCTTTACTATTTCTGTATTATGTTTATTCAATTGAGAATCGTTTTCAAATATAGGATCAGTTATTTCCTTTACTGTTGATTGCTTTCGTTTTTTTTGCATTTTTTGAAGATCATTTTCTAATATATTATCCACAATACCAAATGATTCTTTTTCTAAAGAATCATCTACTTCTTTAGATATTTTATTTTTTTCATTGTCGTTTTCATTTTCTTTTTCAATTTGATCGTTTTTCTTACTACTATTAATAGTATTTGTTAATTCTTTGAACATAATATCTGATTTCAGTATTGGTGCACTTTCATTTAATTTATCTTTCTTCAAATATCTTGTTGTAGGTGTGTCGCTTCCCAAAACTAATGTTGTTTTGTTTAATCCTAATACTTTAGATGACATTGGCCTTGACAGATTTGTTTCTGCTACAAATTCAATTAATTCAGATGGAAGACTTCTATGTGCAAGACTTTCATCGCTTTTTAATTTTTTTAATTTTTTCTTTAGCGTTATATCTTTACTTTTTTCCTCGTCAAGAGACAAATTTTTCTGAACATCATAAGTTTTAATATTAAATTTGTCTTTGTTAGATAAATTAATTTTAGGAGTACTATATACCATTGATTCATTGACGTTTTCTTTTATATTTGAATTATCCATTTTGACATCAAGATCTTTTATTTTTTTATTAAATATTATTTGAGATCCATTTAATGATTTTTCAATATTTTGATCTCGCTTTTTATCCTTGCTATTTTTCTTACTTTTTTTAACATTCTCTTCAATATCTAGCTCAACATTATTTTCAATTTCTTCATCTTTCTCCTCTTCTTTTTCTTTGTCTTGCTTTTCTTCAATTTCAATTTCTTCATTTTCTTTCTCTTCACTTTCTTCGTCTTCTTTTTCTTCAAATTCAATTTCTTGATCTTCTTTCTCTTCACTTTCACTTTCTTCATCTTCCTTTTCTTCAATTTTAATTTCTTCATTTTCCTCTTCTTCACTTTCACTTTCTTCTTCTTCTTCAACTTCATCATCATCAACTATAAAGTCTGCCATATCTGATCCATTATCATCTGGATCTGATGATTCTATTTCTGATGCTCTACATTCATCTCCTCGTATATCATCATCGGAAAAATTCGGAATGTTTTTACCGTGAAAATTATATTCCTTTTGAATATCAGAATCTATACTATTATTAGATTCACTATCATTGTTCTCACTATCGCTGGTTTCTGCAAATAAAAATTTAGGTATGTTCATGAATTTTTTTTGTGTGTCATCTGAATCAGAAATATCGTTACTTTTTTCAGAGTCGGATAAAATATTAGCTGTTGTTGAATAATTTTTTTTCGATTTTTTTCTTGTTTTATCTCTCAATAATTTTCTATCTGATATTCCTATACTTTGTAATTTTACATCTTCTTCTACATTTTCTATATCACTTTTTACTTCTTTTTTTTCTTTATTTTTATCTTTCACATTTTGTTGTTTATTACTAGTAGAATATTTATTTTTACTATTATTTAATTTACATTTATCTTCTGACATATCCATCAATATATCTGTATCATTTTCTGCTTTCATGGAATCTCTTTGTACTTTTAATACAATAGTATCATCTGAATCATAATCAAATGTTTTTTTTTTATTTTTTTTCAATTTTTCTGCAGATAACCATGCCTCTTTATCAACTAAAACAAGATCACATTCACTTTCCTTTTCATTTTTTATATTTTCATTTGACAAATTTAAAGAATTTTTATCAGTTTCATTATTTTTCTCTTTCCATTCAATAGCTGAAACATCTTGAAATAAATTTGCTAAATTTGTATTAGAATCATCATCAACTTCAAATTTTTTTTGATATTCTTTAGTTATTATTTTATTATCTGGATATTTTTTTTCTGATTTTAATTCGTTTGTACATTGTTTTATTAACATTATTGAATCATTAAATTCATTTTGCATAAATTCTTTCTCTGGCTGCTTTTTTTTGTCAACTACTTCTTCAATAAAATCAGCAGGAGTATCTGTAATAAAAATATGATTTTTAATTAAATTAATTATGTTGGCTTCGTTTATTAATTATTATTCTCTAGAAACATATAAATATTCAAGAATTTTGATAAATTTCTCATACATAAGAATGAATTAAACTTACCAATGTTATTTAAATGCTCTTCATATATACTGCTATCACATTTATTTATTGGAAATGGCAGTTCATTTTTTTGTATAGGTTTAAAAGAATTTTTTGAATCTAAAATTTGATATGATGTTATAAGATTAGAATTTCTAAGATTTAAATATATCTTAAAATTTGTAAAATTTTTAAATACAATATACCTGATTGTATATTTTCATTAATATCAGATAATGTACGATTTAAAGTTAATCTAGAAAGTTTCATTGATTCTTCTTTTTCTTCTGTAACAGTTATTTCTGAAGGTATTAATAAAGATTGTCTTTTTGTTTTAATAGATGTTTTTATTAATTCATTGTTTTGTTTTTCTGTTAGTTTATCAGATGTAGTTTCAGGTTCCACAGAACTAGCTCTTATATTATGTGCGTTTCTTACTGATGGTGAATTTGTTTTTGATTCAACTCTTACAAAATGTTTACTAAAAAAAAAAAAAAAAAATAATAGTGAATAAATAAAATAAAATTTAATTGTACAAATAATTCATTATTATATATACCTTCTTCGATTATCTGTCATTTTATTATTATTAGAAGAATTATTTCTAGTTTTCTTTATTGGTGTACTAATATCTGATGATATAGTATTTGTTCTAGAACGTAAGTTTCTTTGATTTTCAATGGAAATAGTATTATCAATAGTAGTTATTTGTTGTCTTGAAATTTGTGTATTACTAACATCATTTAGAGATAATTCAGGTGAAGAATTATTTTTTTTAAGGTTTTGTTTAATTCTTGAACTTCTACGAAGTGGTGAATAAAGCGATACTGTTTCGATAAAACCTTGAGTCTTGTCATCTAAAAATTTAAAAAAAAAATTTTAAAAAGTGAAATAATAGAATAAATTTTAAAAAATATTAATTATGTTTGAAAAAGATTTAAAATAAAAATTTACATCAAATCATATTGCATAATTGATAAAAATATAACCGTTGTTCAAATCAACCGTTATATTTAGCAATTAAATAAATCATATGTATATATAAAAATACGAACCATACTTTGCAACCATTTCATTAATTGATTTTCGTGGCATTTTTCGTTATTAAAAATTTGTATAAAAATTAACAATAACTTAATAAATAGTTTCACTAACACGTGTTATAACCAATGAATTTAAATTAACGACTTAAATTACATCTTTACTACATTATGGAATAAACATTCAGAGACATCAAGCGACGAAATTTAGCGGCATTTAATTTATTTCCAAAAGATCATTAAAGAGATTTTTTAAAAAAATATATAAATATAATAAATATAATTTTCTATAATTTAATTTAAAATTATTATTATATTAATTTAAAAATTAATATTATGTGAAAAAATAGAAATTTATAATGTGTTAAAAAGAAACAATAAAAGCTATAATTTTGCATAAATTATTTCGTAATTATTTTCAAAATTATAATAAATAAATTGAAAAATAAATTAAAGAATTGTTAAAAATTTATTGAGTAAAATGAACAATCAACAAAAGAAAATGAAAAAATATTGGTTTAATTTTAAAATTATAAATTCATATATGATTTTATTATTTGAAAGCAATATTTAAAAATAATAATAAATAATTTTGTAAATAAAATTTCATTTATATGTAATATTTGCAATGTTATATATTAATTTTTATATTTTTATTTTAATATATTAATTTTTATGTATTTAATAAATAAAATATATAATTTACATAAAAAGTATTTTGACAAAAAATTTAATATTGAGTTTTCTACATAGAAAGAGCCCGGCTAGCTCAGTCGGTAGAGCATGAGACTCTTAATCTCAGGGTCGTGGGTTCGAGCCCCACGTTGGGCGATTTTTTTTCTTTATATTTAGGGATAAAGAAAATTTTAACAAGAATATTAAATAAAGTTAATATAGTAATTAAAATATATATAATTAAATATACATAAAATACAATATATCCAAGATTATTAGTTATAGGTTTGAATGAAATTAAATTGCTTACAAATGTTGAAGCAATACATAGTTTTTTAATAATAATTTAATAATAATTTAATTAAATTTAATAATAGTTTTTTAATAATTTTTTTTTCATTTCTACATGAGTTAATTAAATAAAGAAATATTTTTTCTAGTCCTTCTAATTTTTGAAATATTCTAAAAAATATATTAAAACAACATATATTAGAAATATTTCAAATTTTAAATGTTTTCATTTTTTCAATATGAATTATAATAGATAAAAATTATTTTTTCAGAATTACCTTAATTATAAATTTTATAAAAATATGTGGATTAAATATTTTCTCTTATAAATAAAAATGATTTCATATATTTTTGCAATACAATAATACATATAATTAAGATTTCAAAAAATAATTCCCATTCAAAAATTGCCAATAACATTATTTTTTGCTATCAAGATTTATACATTACCTTTATATATAAAATGAAAATATATATATATATATATATATATATGATGTTTTATTTATTATATATATGAACAATAAAATGTAAAAATACATTCATGATAAAAATTATACAACCAACATCATTTCTAAAGAATGTAAATGAAATTAATATATAAACAAAGAAAACAAAAAATAAAAAAAATAGAGATAAAAATTCACCATCAATGCTTGAATATAGAAAACATTTTTTCAAATGCAAGATAGAATAGGAATTAAGGATTAACGCCATCTCTTGAATGAATGATATCTTTTCAAAAAATCATTTTTTTAAAAACAAAGATAATTCTAACAATCAATTTTTATTTTATTTATATTCTTTTCTTACTATTTGCTCTTTTTGGTTTCTTGTGTTTTATTTGCGAGATTCTGAAGATAGTGTTGATTATATAATTTTTATTTTTATCTTTTTCCTACTCTTTGTTCTTTTTGTCTACTTACTTGTCTACTACTTAAGTGCATAATTATAGGAGAAATATAGAATATCAATTGAACATATTATTTTCAAAAATTATAATGAATCTTATTTCATATATTTATCAGATATTCAAAACAGAATATTTGTTCCATTTCTTATTTATCTATATATCGAAAATTAGTTTCAATCTCAATCATTATATGTTATAATCTTATTTTGAATTGCATTGACAATAATTAAAATGATAAGATCAAAATATATTATATCATATTTAAATAATTAATTTAAATAAGAATTTAAAAAATTAAAAACATTAATTTATCTTAATCTTCATTATTTTTAACAAATATATTATTTAGCTTATATAACATATACTTCTCTGAATGTATCTAAATAATATTATTTTGTACATGTATAAAAATAATTTAATCTCCAATAAAAGATTTGATAGTTCAGCAATATTTGTCAAACGATAATTTAATTTAAAACATATGAAATTAATGAAGAATATCAGTTTTGTTTCTAATATTTTTTCTATCATTGGATAATGTTATAGTACAATATGGATGAATATATGTAATATATATTTACGTTAATATTAATACATGAAATAATTAACTATAACTATTAACTATAAATAATTAATAACTATATATATATATATAACTATAATTTTAACTATGCCATTATAATGAAATATGGAAATATACCGAAGAATGTTAAATTTAATTACATCGATTCTAATTATTTTTTTATTAAATTAATTCTTTTTATAGAAACATTATATGTTATTATATTATATTTAAAAAAATATTATAATAAACATAATAAAATTAGAATTTATCAAAAAAACGATCATCCATATCGTTTTACTTATCACAATTTAATTTACAATAATGAATCGATTGTAATAAAATAAGCAAAAACTAAATGCGCTTGTATTATATTTAACAGCCATATTTTATGTTACAAAATTTACATTATTTCATATGAATAATAAATTACACATAATTGCAAACATCTATATACAATTAATAATAGACTAATAATTGATCGCCATTAAAAACATAGATAAAATGATTTTTATTTTTAATTTTATGAAATCATAATGAAAATAATAGATATATAAGCTGTTAGATTGTTAAAATAAAATGATTAAAAATAAAATGATTTTAGAAAGGTAAACAATTACATTAATTATGAAATTAACACATGATATGTTATATATTTTTATCATTTTTATAAGTAATAAAAACAAATTATTTTTTTAATTATTCTAATTTAAAAGATAATATTTTAAAATTTATAAAAAAAAATTATATTATTTTATGAATCCATGCAATGAAATTTAATGAAATATGTAATTAACAAAAAACTTTAGTTTTTTGTTTTTTTAAATACTTCAGTAAATAACCAAGTTATCGAAAATTTCTACCTAAAATTTTATTTCGAAATGAAACTTTTTTTTTCTTTTTAATTTTTTGAATATCAACAACATCAAAATGAGTCGTACTTCCAGAATTACTTGGTAAACTAAAATCTTGTTCTACAAGTATTTTTCTTTTTTTATTAGCATTAGATTCATGAGTTTCTAAATATTTTCTTTTTTGTATCATGTTATATGTTAAAGCATTTTCTAATAATCTTTGTTTTTTCTGTGGTATTTTCTCTAAAATTTCTTCTTTATCTTGAGAAGTAATATCTTTTAATAATTTCTGTTTTCTTTTTTTCCCCTTAATTAATTGCTCATTTGAAACATTATTCAATATATCTGAGAATTTTTTCTGTTTTATTTTAGTCATTCCTTTTATATCTGTGATATTTGAAATATCGTGAATTGCGCTTTCTATTTTTTTTTTCTTTTTCAGTTTATTATATATTTTTTCATCATGACTTTTTGATATTGTTTCGATAACGTTTTCCAATATTGGCTTTCTCATTTGTATATCAATATCATATGTTTTCTGTTTCTTCTTTTTCTTAGATAATTGCTCATTTAAAGTATTATTCGGTAAAATATCTGCTATTTTTTTCTTCTTTACTATTTTAGTATTTTTATTTGTATTCGATGGATTTAAAACGTTTTCATTTGTGTTTTCTCTTTTCTTTTTTCTTTTTTCTTTTTCTTCAGAATGTATTTTTTCATCTAAACATTCTGCTTTTGTTTCAATAGTGTTTCCAAATATTTGTTTTAATTGTACATCAGTATCATATGCTTTCTTTTTCTTATTTTTTTTAGATAATTGCTCATTTGAAATATTATTATTTAATAGAATATCTAAAACCTTTTTTTTCTTTTTCGTTATGTTAGTCTCCTCATTTGTTAAATTTGAAATATTTTCAATTGTATTTTCTTTTTTCTTTTTCTTTTTTATTTCATTATATATTTTTTCATCATAATTTTCCGATCGAATATTTTCAAATATCTTCTCTTTTATTTGTACATCAATATTACATGTTTCTTTTTTCTTCTTTTTTTTACGTGATTGCTCATTTGACATGTCATCACATATTGAAAAAACATCTGAAGCTTTCTTTTTCTTCTTTACTATGTTAGTTTTTTCATTTGTATTTATCAAATTTGAAACATCTTCAATTATTTTTTCTTTCTTCTTTTTCTTTTTTACTTCATTATGTATATTTTTATCAAGACTGTCTGGTTTTGTTTCAAGAATGTTTTCAAATATTTGATGTTCCATTTGAACATTATTTTCATACATTTTTTTTTTCTTTTTTTTTATCTTATTTACTTTTCTTATTTCATTATCATTATCATCATTAGTATTAATAAAAGGAACAATTTCTTTTGTTCTCTTTAACATATCTGCATTTTTATTCAATTGGAAATCACTTTCAAGTAATATAGGATCAATTGTTTCTTGTATTGTTGATTGTTTCTGTTTTTTTCGTTTTTTTCTACGATCATTTTCTAATATATTATTTGCCACATTAAATAATTTCTTTTTTAACGAATCATCTACTTCTTTAGATATTTTTTTATTTTTTTCATTGTCGTCTTCATTTTCTTTTTCAATTTGATCGTTTTTCTTACTACTATTAATAGTATTTGTTAATTCTTTGAACATAATATCTGATTTCAGTATTGGTGCACTTTCATTTAATTTATCTTTCTTCAAATATCTTGTTGTAGGTGTGTCGCTTCCCAAAACTAATGTTGTTTTGTTTAATCCTAATACTTTAGATGACATTGGCCTTGACAGATTTGTTTCTGCTACAAATTCAATTAATTCAGATGGAAGACTTCTATGTGCAAGACTTTCATCGCTTTTTAATTTTTTTAATTTTTTCTTTAGCGTTATATCTTTACTTTTTTCCTCGTCAAGAGACAAATTTTTCTGAACATCATAAGTTTTAATATTAAATTTGTCTTTGTTAGATAAATTAATTTTAGGAGTACTATATACCATTGATTCATTGACGTTTTCTTTTATATTTGAATTATCCATTTTGACATCAAGATCTTTTATTTTTTTATTAAATATTATTTGAGATCCATTTAATGATTTTTCAATATTTTGATCTCGCTTTTTATCCTTGCCCTTTTTCTTACTTTTTTTAACATTCTCTTCAATATCTAGCTCAACATTATTTTCAATTTCTTCATCTTTCTCCTCTTCTTTTTCTTTGTCTTGCTTTTCTTCAATTTCAATTTCTTCATTTTCTTTCTCTTCACTTTCTTCGTCTTCTTTTTCTTCAAATTCAATTTCTTGATCTTCTTTCTCTTCACTTTCACTTTCTTCATCTTCCTTTTCTTCAATTTCAATTTCTTCGCTTTCTTTATATTTCTTTTTTTCAATTTCAATTTCTTCATTTTCTTTCTCTTCACTTTCTTCGTCTTCTTTTTCTTCAAATTCAATTTCTTGATCTTCTTTCTCTTCATTTTCACTTTCTTCATCTTCTTTTTCTTCAATTTCAATTTCTTCATTTTCTTTTTCTTCATTTTCACTTTCTTCGTTCTTCTTCTTTTCGTTTTCAATTTCTTCATTTTCCTTCTCTTCACTTTCACTTTCTTCTTCTTCTTCAACTTCATCATCATCAACTATAAAATCTGCCATATCTGATCCATTATCATCTGGATCTGATGATTCCGTTTCTGATGCTCTACATTCATCTCCTGGTATATCATCATCGGAAAACTTCGAAATGTTTTTACCGTGAAAATTATATTCTTTTTGAATATCAGAATCTATACTATTATTAGATTCACTATCATTGTTCTCACTATCACTGGTTTCTGCAAATAAAAATTTAGGTATGTTCATGAATTTTTTTTGTGTGTCATCTGAATCAGAAATATCTTTACTTTTTTCAGAGTCCGATAAAATATTAGCTGTTGTTGAATAATTTTTTTTCAATTTTTTTCTTGTTTTATCTCTCGATGATTTTCCATCTGATATTTCCATATTTTGTAATTTTACATCTTCTTCTGCATCTTCTATATCACTTTTTACTTCTTTTTTTTCTTTATTTTTATTTTTTATACTTTTTCGTTTATTGCTAGTGGAAGATTTATTTTTGCTATCATTTAATTTACATTTATTTTCTAGTATATCCATCGATATTTCTGTATCATTTTCTGTTTTCATGGAATCTCTTTGTATTTTTAATATAATAGTATCATCTGAATCATAATCAAATATTTCTTTCTCTTTTTTTAGTTTTTCTGCAGATGAATATGCCTCTTTATCGACTAAAATAAGATCATAATCACTTTCCATTTGATTTTCTAATTTTTCAGTTGACAAATGTTCAGAATTTTTATCATATTCATTATTTTTTTCTTTCCATTCAGTAGCTGGAATGTCTTGAAATAAATTTGTCATATTTGTATCAGAATTATTATCACCAATTTGAATCTTTTCTTGATACTCTTTGGATATTGGTTTATTGATATCTGGATATTTTTCTTTTGATTGTAATTCATTTGTTTGTAATTGTTTTTTTAACATTAAAGAATCAGTAGAATTATCTAATACAGAATCTTTTTCTAAATATTCTTGTTTTTCAGATGCTACTTGAACCAAATCAGTAGATTCTGTAACAGGATAATTATTTTTGTTCAAATTAGTTACATTGTCTTCTTTTATATTGGTTACAATTAAATCCTCTGAACTCATATCAGTATTACAAGATTTTGATAGATCAGAAGATGAATTATTCATTTCATTTATTTTTTGTAAGTAATTCGTATCTTCATGTTTTGATTTATCGAAGTTATGAATATCAATTAATTTCATGTCTATTGAATTTGATAATTCTCTATTACTTAATTTAGGTGATAAAATCTCTTTCGTACAATTTATTTCATCATTTTCATATATAATGTCTGATGTATTTGATTCATTATTTCTATTTTTTATTTTATACTGATCACTTGTATTTTTATATTGATTTGTATTATTTTTTTCAGAATCATTTTCACTCATGTTTTCCTTCTCGCTTGAAATATCCATTTTAATATTTAATTCAATTTCACATTGGTCATTTGTAATTTTACATTGATTTGTACTATCTTTTTCAAAATCATCCTCATTCATACTTTCTTTTTCACATGAAATATCCATTTTGATATTCATATTATCAATTTCTTCTGATTTTTTATTTAATTTAGAATTAATTTCTATAGATTCATTATCATTTGCTATATTTATGTCTTTTTTATTATCATTTATATGTATAGAAAGATTTTTATCTGAATTTTCATTATATGGATTACCATTGCCTGGCTCTGTTTCTGGACTTGTAATTAATTTTTGCATATTATCAGAATTACTTTCTTGATTTATTGAAATACCCATACTTTTAACTGATAAATCATTAATTGAATCGGTTATATTTTCAACTTTTTTTAGAGAAACATTATCATTATCATTTGACACATCTGATAATTTTTTAGAACAATGTTTTGGTGTTAAATTTATTTTAACACAAGGAGATTTACATTTATCTTCATTTGAATTATTTGAAATTAAACTAGATCGTGGATTTTGTTGCGTATTATTCATGTTTTGTAAGTCAATAATAATATTTGTTGTAAGAATCTTTTTATTATTATGATCTTCATATTTTTCCAAAGTATCATTTAAATTCTCAAGTTCTGATTTCATGGATATATTTTGGTTTTCATTTTGTGAAAGTATTTGAGATTTATTTGATTTTTCTTTTATTGTAATATCTGGAGATAATGTTTTGTTATTTTCTAATTCTGCACTTTTACTATTATCTGCTATTTTTTTATTATCCATAATTAAATTCTTCTCAACATCTTCAATTTTATTTGAAGAAGAATTTTCTGGATCATTGTGTTGTGTTATCTTAACTGTAGTAAATGTAAATACAAATATCTGTTAGTTCTTATGTTAATTTTTACTAATAAAATATTATTAATAAAATCTTTTTGTTATAACGTTTTGTTAAACATTTTATTATTTTATATTATATAAAAAATGGAAAAAATATTATTATGATAAATTGCAATTTAATTGTGTAATTAATAGAACTAGAATAATAATCATATATCATAGATTATAGAGAATAAGAATAAATTAAACTTACCATCATTATCTAAGTATTTTTCACATATACTGTTATGACTTGTATCACATTTGTTTTTAGAAAATAACAATGAATCATCTTCTTCTATAGGTTTAAGAGAATTTTTTGAGTCTAAAAAAAATTTAATATCACAAAAATGTTTTAAAATTTAATGATATTATAAAATTAAAATTTTTAGAATTTAAGTATATTTTAATAAATATAAGATCTAAAAATACCTGATTGTGTACTTTCATTAATATCAGGTAATGTACGATTTAATGTTACCCTAGGAATTTTCATAGATATTCCTTTTTCTTCTGTAGTTACTTCTGAAAATATTAATGAAGATCGTCTTCTTGTTCTAATAGATGTACTTATTAATTCATTGCTTCGCTTTTCTGTTAGTTTATCAGATGTAGCTTCAGGTCCCATAGAACTAGCTCTTGTATTACGTGTGTTTCTTGTTGCTGATGGTGGTGAATTCGCTTCTGATCCAGCTCTTACAAGGCGTTTACTAAAAAAATAATAAAAAATAATGATAGATGACAAGATTTTAATCATATACAAATTATTGGTTATTGTACATACCTTCTTCGATTACCTATCATTTTATTATCATTATTTTTAGTTTTTCTTGTTGGTGTACCAATACCTGTGTCTAGAACTTCGCTAATATCTGAAGATACAGAATTTGTCCTAGAACGTAAATTTCTTTGATTTTCAATAGAAACCGTATTGTCCATGGTAATTAATCGTCGTCTTGGACTCCTTGAAGTTTGTGTATTATTAGCGTCGCTTAGAGACGATTCAGGTGAAAATTCATTTTGTTTAAGGTTTTGCTTAATTCGCGAACTTCTACGAAGTGGTGAATCAACCGATATTGTCTCAGTGTGGATACGATTTTTGCCATCTAAAAATTTAAAAAAAAGTAGAAAAAAATAAAATGATGTAATCAAATTTTAAAAAAAAATGTCAATTATATATTCAAAAAAGTTCTAAAATAAAAATTTATATAAAAACACGTTATAGAATTGATAAGAATATGATATTCAATGCTGAATCGACCGTTATATTCAGCGAAGTGAACCGCGTGCGCATAGAAACCCAAAAAATGAAAAGTACAAACCAGGCTTTCCGGCTATTTCTTCAACTGATTCTCGTAACATTTTTTATTATTAAAATATTAGTTTAAAAATATTTATATAAATAATAACAATACTCAATAAGTATATAACTATTCACTGACACGTGTTACAACAAATGAATTTAAATTGACGACTTGCTGAACGACCTTTTACTACATTGCGCGCGGAACATCCAGAGCATTCAGAGACACCAAGTGTCAAAATTTGGCGACATTTCAATTCTTTCCAAAAGACCGTTAAAAAATCTTTTTAAAAAACTTTTTTCGTGTATTTAAAAATTAATATCGCGTAAAAATAAATAAATAAATAAATAATTAAATTTAATTTTGATAATAAAGTTTTCAATTTTTACGAATTATTTTCCAATTATTCCAAAATAAAAGAAATAAACTAGTAAATGAATTAATAGAAATAATTAAGTAAAATGCACAATCAGAAATATAGAAATGATTTTAAATTTATTTTTAAAACTAATATTATGATATTTCATATTTTATTTTTACTATAAATGTTATTGATATCAATTATATAATATTGTTTTTATAAATTAAATAAATTTATAATATTAAATTTGAATATATATAATCATAAATATTATCATAATGTATTATATATGTACCTGTACATTAAAATTTATCAGGTATAATAATAACAATACTAAAAAGAAAGATAAAATATTTATTTTTTCTACGATTTTTCTACGATTCATATCTCAAGAAATAATATTTCTGTTATTACAATTTTCGACAATAGAATGACGTCTTGCAGTTTTTCTGAAATAATATTTAATCGTAGATTTGAATAACTTATGAGATATTTTGAGAATCAAAATAAATTAGAAATATTTGATTTTTTAATTTTTAATGTGAGAAAAATAATAAATGCATGAAAACTATATATGATTTCGTGGAGAAATTATTTTTAAAAATATTTTTATCGTGTGATGAAAGTATTTAATAATTATATTATTATTATTTACTAATCTTATTTTTAATAAAAAAATTTTAACTTTGTTTAATTTTTTTAAAATTTTTATTATTTTTTATCCTTATATTATTTCTTTAATTAATTTCATTAATTATTATTTTCATACAAGAATAAGAGAGATTATATTAATTGAATAATAATTAAATAATTGATTTTGTAAAATAATATTCATTAAATAAAGAAAAAAATTCTAAATATGGGTTTAAAATTAATAAAAAATTAATATTTTAAAAATTCATAAACAGTTTTTTGTTTGCGTTAAAACAAATGATTTGCTTGTTTCAAAATAGGGATTGAATGAAATTGTTAAAATTTTTAATTGTTTATGAAATATCAATAATTTTTGGTTTATTATCTATTTCATTTCAAAAAAATTATTTTAAATAAATTAATCTTTCACATCATCACATATCATTATATATTCACATTCTTATTGTCTTAAACCTAAATTTATTTACAAACTTTGAGAATATAATTTGTGCCATTTGTACATTACAATATATTTAGTTATAATGTATTTTTATAAAGATTATTTATTTAATAATTAATTCAAACATTTGCAAATTATCATACATTTATTTTCAATATTAAAATTTATCTATTAATGTGATGATTGTAAATATAAAAATATCTTTGCACAAATATTTATACAATAGTAGAAAGTGTTAGAAGTAATGCTTATAAGTGCTGAAAATATTAATATTGAATTATAATTAGTGTTAAAATATCATTAGAAAATGATATTTTGTTGAAGTTGATATATAATATCAATATAATAATCTAAATTATCTTATAACTAGTAATTAACTCTTTTAATTCGCAATTTATCATTAACTGTCATAACATAAATTAATATTACACAGCCATTTTTACAGAACTTGTTGAATTATATTTTAAGATAATGAAGTACTATTCATTATAAAATATAAGAGTTTATAACAAATACAATATCATATTGGTAATTGGATTTTACAAATATTCATAGTAGCATTTGAATAATAGGCACAGTTGATTATAAAATTTACAATGTTATAAACATTGTATATCGGAGATTAAAGCTATTAAATATATCTTCTCCTTCTTTTTTTCTTTTATTAAGAATAAATAACAAGAAAAAACAGTAAAACTTTTTAAGGCATTATTTTTTTATTAAAAAAAAAAGTGAAGGCAATATAAAATTTAAGCCGCCTTTAAAATTAAGAAAATTACTCTTGTTTTTCTGTCAGCAAAGTTGCAGCTTTAACTGTTGAAATAAAAATATATTTTAATAAAATTTAAAAAGAATTAATCTTATATTATATCTTAATATAATAAATATACCAGCATCTTGAGCAGATGATATTAACTCATCAACTTTTTGATGGTATCTTAAAAAGTTTGGTCTAATAATACAGTGATATAATATTAAGGAGCCATTACGATCAATAGGTGCCATTAGCCACATATAAAAGAGACACTGTAAAAATCAAAATCATATATAATTTATATTTTATATTTATAATAAATAGAATTAAAATATGTTGAAATTTTATACCTTAAAGAGCCAATAAACTGGAAACCAGCATAAAATATAATCTGAGAAAAATTCAACAATTGTAAAAACTGCAAAAACAACCCAATAGGTCAGCCACTTTGTATCATCTTCCTTTTTAGGAGTTTCTAAGGCTTTCATAGAACAATATGCAGGATATATAAATCCAAAGATATTACAAACTAATTGCTGACCTATACCAAATACCAAATATAAAGCTGAAAATCCAACAACACCTAAAAGAAAGGAAATAATATAATAACAAGAAAAATTTTTTATAAATTAATGATATCCTAAATTTTTATATATTTCAAAAATAAAAGAACCAAGATATGATCATTATAATTGAAAATAATCAATTATTATCGAATATTTATGAAATCTTATCCCATAAAATAACCGTATAGATAGAAATTTTTAATACAATAATTTTTGATATAATTAATTGTATGTGAAAAAATGTAAGAGATTTAAAAGTTTTTATTCTCAAGGATTACGATAGAATAATTGTATTCGTTATAGCTTCTCGTTACGTAAATCGGGAATAATTGGTTTATACTTTATACTATTGGGACAAAGATTGTCACAAAGAGTTCACAAAGTAATTCTAACGTTCGTACTTAAAAAAACGTAAAGTCGATCAACTCCTATTTTTTTTTCAACTTTGGCGAGATATTTTGTCCATAATTTGTTATCATCATGTAATGCCTTCTCCAAAGATTGTTTAACGGCTGCTATTCTCGCCATTTCGTTCGAATTTTCTATACACAAAATTACAAACGATACTTCTCTTAAATTTGCAGCCTCACTACTAACTTTACTTACATGCGAATCGATATCATTGGTAAACGATTACATAGAAAGGAATGCGAAGGTTATAAATGTGACATCTATCGTTGAAATAGTGAAAGTGAAACGTTAAAAGGAAAAGAAATTTAAATTTATTAAATATGTTTATGAATTATTTGATAATATTTGTATTATATCATATTTTATTTTTGGATAACTTTTATTATTAATATTTAAAAATTTAATGAATAAAATTTCAAATTTTTGTTATTATTTCTACATTTTCAATCATCAAGTTATAATAAATTATTATTAGCGACATATTCATCAAATTAGTTTTCAATCTATATAACATTAATTATAAAAATTAATAAATAAAATAAAACAATAATTATTAGGTATAATATCAAAGTAAAAAAGATGACATAGCCATATATAATTGGCAATATTCTTATTTTTATTATGAGATATTTTTATCTCATTTAACACAATTACACATTGTTCGAGCATTTTAACGCTATTATATTTCATCATAGATCGCTTATTGTTAGTGGGTGCACAATTCGATTAAATATTATCACATTTACAACTTGTTTTTCTTATTATTTTTTTCTTCTCTTTCTTTTTTATAAAAATACGTTCCATCATTATAAATATGAATCGATTCAACGTTTGACGGAAATACATAAATATGCGAGGACAATAAAAATTCATACTTAAAAATCTACATTCGATAAAAGTCTCGCGACATCGTGTACGAAACGAGTAGGAACATTTTAAGAAATTATTGTTTGGCACTGCAGCTGAATCACTGTATGTATATTTTCTTGTTCATTTTCTCTGTTGTTTCTTTGAACACGAATAGAATAAATAAAGAAGTGCTGATTCATACCTTGACCAAAGTACAAAGTATCATGTGTTTGCGGCAAATCATTGGTTGCTCAATGGTTGTCTAATTTGCATTATTATATTTCGCACTATGCATCATATGATTCGCAATTAATTTAGATTATGATTTAATAAAGTTACAATTTCTATCAATGATATTATACATATTATTACAATTAATATTAATACAAATTAAATTGATATTATCATTAATACAATTAACCGATAGAATTGAAATAAGAAGGTTGTAGATAGAAAAATTAAAATTAAAAAAAATATTTTTTTCTAAATATTATATCTTAATAATACATATCAAAATTTAATCAATGTTACAATACAGGAATATCCATCTACATAATTTTTATTATTTATCTCTTTAGAAATAATATTTCGATTACATCTTGTATGATATCGTTTCGCGATTATTTATACGTTGAAACTTTCATCAGGACATGCAATAAATAGAGCGATGATTTATCTCGCAAGATATTATCGCCAAGTGTTTCGTTCACACGCATTTCATCCTTTTTACAAGCATAGTTAATATTCGCTAGTTAACCTTATTTGCAATATATAATTATTTCGATCTCAATATTTATTACATCAATGTTCGTTATCGATTCATTATTTATTTGCCTCATAAAAATTATTGGTTGCCATAATAAAAAATTTTTAACAAAAATTTGATTGACAAATGATATTTTAATTTTATTAATCTAAATGATTTTTTACATATTTTTTTGTATTTTGATATTATGCTATATATTTTTAATTTTAATTATCATTGTAGCATAAAAATGTGATTGTTCTCGTTTTTCGTTATGATAAATTATGAACAATTGACATTTATTCTTTTATATTTTATAATTGTTATGGCACTTACGTTCTAAGTAAGACTTTAATTAATTTATCTACTTAAATCTAAAAATTTAGGGATTTATCTTATTTGAAAATTCAAGGTTTGAATCAAGCTAAATGATCGCAGCATCCATGCACTTCTTTATTTTTGATAAGATCTGATAATTAATTTTGCATTTGATCGAACAAGATATATGTTTATTCAACGAAGAATTATATTATAAATGTATATGTTCTTTTTGATTATCATATAATACAAAAGCGACATTATTTTTTTTTTTTTTGCAAAATAATAATTTAAACTACATCAGGCTTTGTAACAAACGAATAATTATTTTTTAGTATCATTAGTAAAAAAAAAAAAAACTCTTAAAGCTGTTTCCTCAAGCGATGATATTTCCTTATTTTTTTTCTAACAAGTAGTATATTATATTAATTTTTATCTTATTTATGTATACTTTTTACGCTCTTTGCATCGCTCTCATCCTCTTTTTTTCATGCTTACAATTTCATATTCTTATGTTTTTCTAATCAGATATGTATGTATGCATATCGAAGATATATATTTACATATTCTCGCAATTTGATGAATTTTTTAACCTTTGCTCAATTTGTTCAATTAGACAAACAACTTGGATTCAAGTAACTTGACTTCAAATGCGTGTCTATACAGGATGAATTACAGGTGATTTGAATTGAAATCGATTTGGCGTATTTGAGATATTCTTTTCTCTGAAAAGTTAAATATAGATTAATTTTTAAACTATTCGAGTTCGAAGATCTCGTTCATATTATAATGCGTATTTTGTCAAATTGTAATCATTAACATTATATTTTTAATTATTGTTAATAAAAAATAAGAAATATAAATATTTTTATCGAATGATAGATTTACAACGGTAATGAGTTTCAAATTTCTCAAATTCAAGTAATTTGTCTAATGTGAATGAGATCAAATGATTAATCGCTTTTATCATACGATCGATTATAATCGATATTAATTTTTCGATATTTGATCGATTTCGTTACAAAAGTACGTGATGTTTATTTACAAGTACACACTATTTTATCTTATATAAAAAAATTTTCAAGGTCTCATGGTGTAATGGCTAGCACTCTGGACTCTGAATCCAGCGATCCGAGTTCAAATCTCGGTGAGACCTTCGACTTTCTTCGTTATATTTTTTTTGATTCGAAATTTTCTAAACGATACGTTATTTTTTTCTTCTTTTCTTTTCTTTTCTTTCTTTTTTTTTTTTTTTTTGTTTATTATCAGCTCTTATGATTATCTAATACGTATATATTGCGAAATAAAATTATGTATGTACTTTTATAATTTTTCGTAGGAATGATAATAGATTATGATAACAGATTAAAGAAATGTTAACGAGAATAAAAATGTAATTCATTGTTATTATTTGATTGTTACATATTACAAATATGTGCTACAAATATTCTTTTCTTTTCGTAAATTTTTTCGTAAATTTAAAAATTATTTTATAATTTTGATTTTCCAAAATTTATTACATAATACTATGAAATATTTCTTATTTTTGATTGTACATTTATTTAATTTTTATTATTACAGAATTAATATTTTTTTTCAATGCAAAATTTAATAATAATCAAAATCAGATTATTAAAAAATAATAACTTGGACTTTATATCATCAAATAAAAAAGAAAGATATCTAAAAAAAAAAAAAAAAAAAAAATACATATGAAAATAAATTTAATTTTAACAAGAAAAGAATATTTTTACTTCATAAAATAATTATAAAATAATTACTTCATATTACAAAAGTATCTAACTTCGTTAGAAATGCCCTAGACACAGAATTATCGCTTAAATAAAAGTGAAATAAAGTCGTTAGAGAAACAATTAAAGAAATCCTTTAACTTTCAATTAAAGAAATCCTAAACCATAACTCTTTCCAAAACTTTCCAAAATGGCGTGTTGAAACAAAAGATGAATCCGAATCCCCTGATTAAACAAACAAATATCTAATCATTTGTAAAAAGAAAAAAAATAAAAAGTCGTTTTTTATTCGTTAGAGATATATTACGTTAGAAAATCGTACAAAATTTTCTTCACAGTTTCGGGGTCTGTAATAGTTTCTTCTCCATCGATCTCATTTTGATGCATTTGGCAAGGAGGGCTATTATCGTGAGCACGGCGCCAAGAAACGAGACTATCCCCAATACAACGAGCACCATAAACCAGTTTTTAAAACTGCCGATCCTGTCGCCGAAATCGCAATTACAATTCTCGCTCTCGTTCAAATTCAACGCTGAAAAGTTTACCGGCCTCAGAGAGATCAACTTGAAATCGTCCTGTATTTGACGTCTGCTGGTAGAATTTTGCGCCTTCTTTATGAACCTGTACGATATCGTGTAAGTGAACTCTTGGCCGTCGTAAGATCCCTTCGCGCTGTAATATTGTATTAACAACTCGTTGCCGCTCGAGGTAAGTGGGACTTGTATGTTATTGATGTCCTGGTGGGATACGTCGCAGTAAGACCACATCAAGATGCTGTTGTTCACCTGAAAATTTCGATATCGTCATGTTCTGCCTTTTTTTTTTTCTTTTTCCCCATTGGGGATAATTGTTACGATCCTTATATACATAACGGGAATAGTAGAATCGAGACGTGTCCTACGTATAGCGAAGTATAATAACAAAATAGAGAGAGAGAGAGAGAGAGAGAGAGAGAGAGAGAGAGAGAGAGAGAGAGAGAGTTACCACCGCTACATGTATACCTTATATCGATCGTGGAACGAGAAATTTTGTAAATAATAATAAAACCGTTTTTCTGATTTGAAGGAAACGAAGCGTTCGATTGAATTAAATTAAGGTCGGGGAAATATTTTCTTTATTTCGAATTTACCTGAACTCGTTAATTCCTAATACCGTTAATTCCTAATACGTTGGTTACTCACCTCGATCCCATTGTAAACCGCGATCTCGTTCCCGGAGCAATAATTCAGGCTGAAGTTCCGTTTCTGTGGCGCGTACTCCTGATCCGGCTCGTTTCTGATTATCTTCATATGAACGTAGATCCTCTCCGACGATCTGCCCATGAATTTGTAACTGCACAAAGTATTGGGCGGATACCAGCTCTGCAACGACTTGATGCTCTCCCTCGTCCTCTCGCTGCTCCTGTACACGAACTCGCAATTCTGATCGTTTCCCAACGCGTGCGCCTCCTCCGTTTCCTGGAACGACAATTGGAAACCGTCGTGCATCACGGTCCCGTCCTGCTCCGCGAAGAACTCGACCACGATGTTCCTCCCCCTCGAAAGGATCCGTGGCACCTGGCCCTCCCCGCAAAACTTGGAGATCTCGAACATCTTCCCGTCCACGTTTTCCAACAATGTCAGATAATCGCCCACGCAACTGGTGCTCCCCAACTTCTCCGATCCTCGCCCCTTCTTTCCGTATCGGTACTCGGGAACCTTATTCAAAGAAAAAATATATATATATATAAAATTCAATGTTTATTAATTAATTTAATCAATTCTTTAATTTAATTTCATCGGCTCGATTCGATCAAGTTGATATAATCGTCTGGATTCGTATCTATATTCTTTGCGTGCGTACAGAGAACGTTTAATCAACTTGTCCCCGCAAAGAAACTTGGCGGGAACAGTTTAGAGAGAGTTTAGTTTATTAGTTATTGCATCCTTGATCGGGGAATTAAAGCGCGACAATACTTGGCGAAATAATTCTCGCCTTCATTTGACTAGGAATCATCGACGACGATAGTTGAGAGAAGGAAACGAACACAAAGGAACAAAATGAAAATTGTTTTAAGACTGTTTAATTAATTCAATAAATTTTAATATCTTAACCCTTTGCGCTCCAAGCTGACTCTCTGACAGTACTGGGATTGATGCGGCAACTTGAACGGCGACAATATTTATTTATGTTTGGTAAATAGGTTCCTAAGCTCTTTACGTATAATCTTATGAGATGTAGAATAATAATATATTATTAAATGGCTAGATTTTTTATCTCAAATTAGACCGTGATTACGAGTCGAACGACATCTTTGGCGTTAGTCTGAGTTTGACAGTCGTGGCGATAGAAATATTATTTTCAAAGTTTTTGAGATTTGTAAGCATGGAATACGGTAATTAAATTAGTTGAAGCGAAGATGAGTTTGATTTTTCGTTATTGAATGACAAAATTACTTCTATTCGTAAAGAAATTAACGATAGAGAGAGCAATGATGAACATAGAGATGAAATAAGAGGTATAAGAAAAATAAGAATAATAGATAGTGAATGTGAAAGCAATCAAATGAAGATATCGCAGAAGACATGGAAAATTCTAAATGGATAACACGCATAGAAAATATATCGCGAAGAATACAATTTGTAGGACCTCGAGTATCTTCGAAAAAATAAATGAACCATTAAATTTTTTAAAACTATCTTTTACCGATGAACTTATTAATGAAATAGTGCTCTACTTGCCCTGACAAACCGAGGATTCATCCTGATAATAGCTTCGTAAAATATCACACAAAACAATATTGTAAATTTCAATATTCGATAAATTTTATTTCTTTATATGTAAAGATACATAAAATATTAAAATATAAAAGTTTTACGCGTTAATTTTAATATCTTATTAAAATTTAAAAAAAAAATTTTTAAAATTAATAAAAAAAAAATTTAAAAAAATTTTAATATCTTATTAAAATAATAATATCTATTATTATCTCAATTTGTGCGTGAAATCATTATAAATTAGCTGTAAGAAACCGAATACGCTGATCCGAGTCTAGAGTTGCTGAATTTCGACCGAGCGAAACAGACCTAGAGTGCAAAGGGTTAATATTATCTCAAAAAAACGAAAGAAAGAAAGAAAAAAAGAAAGAAAGAAAAGGCAGGACAATCCTTGAAAAATCAAAATCAAAATGACAACTCACCTGCAACGCGGTCATCTTCTCCTTGCCCGACCCTTTCCTCGCGACCTCCGCGTGCCCCCCCATCCCATCGCTCGGTATCCTCGCGTCCGATACATCCCCCGGATCGGGGGATGTATTCCTCCTTACCGAGTCCATGGACTTCTTGCGAACCACGCGCTGCGGGTGACGAAGTCGCTTCTTCTGGACACCCTCCCCCCGCCACCTCCTTATCGCCTGGCCCCCCCGATAAGGAGCCTCTCCCCCCTCCGCACCTCCGACCCCCTTCGCCCGCCCCGTATTTCTTCTCCGGATATCCTCGCTCCCCCCCCCATCCTTCCTCGCTTTCTTAAGCCTCCTTCGATTATTTCTCGCACCCCCCCTCCTCTCCCCCCTGTACGACGTCTGCCCGATGATAAATTCCACCTCCTCCTCCCGATCCTCCGGGCTCCTCCGCCCGCGCCTGTTATCCCCGTCCGTCGAACGTCCACTGCCACCGCCGCCACCACCGACCCTCGCCCTCCGCAATTCCGCGACCACCTCCACGTGATCCTCGCAATTCTCCGTCTGGCAGCCCTGCTGCGACGTACGGTTCATCAGATCGTACGTGTCGTCCGGTTGGCCGCCGATCTTGAATCGACCAGCGCCCGATTCCAATCCTATCCTGCACTTGATCCCGCGCGGGTACACGCCCGGGTAGCCGGGCGAGGAAAGCTTGCAGGATCGTCGATCGTTCCTCACGGCGCACTCGAGGGGGCACTCGGACGAGGGGGACGGGGAGAAGCCGCGGTGACGCTCCGAAGCGAGCTGGGCGGGAAGTATGGAGAACTGGGCGGAGAATATCACGGGATTCTCTGCTGCGAACTTCACGTCCGAGTCCATTATGATCGTCAAGTTGGGCCCCTTCCTCAGGAACAGTCTGTCCGGGGGGATGATCGAGAAATTGAAAAAAAGGGTTTGATAAAAGGGTTCGAGATCGGGGAGAATTTTTTATTTGGATCGGTTGATTACGGTAATGGGATAACGATGCTCGTTTTATAATGATGTAGAGAAGTGTAGAGGAGGTGGAGAAACGAAATGTCAGATCTCGTCAGATTGATACATTTGAGGTTTCGCCGATCCGTGTATGAAATGGCTCGATATATATATATATAGCAGTGACCGCATAATGTGGTAATGAGACGGTACGGATAATTAATTAAATTGTGAAATAAGTTACAAACGGTAATTGTGTAATGAAAGTAAAATTTAATACGGCCGTGTATTATCACGGCTAATTATCTTTCCAAACCAATTTGTATATATTATGTTCGTATGAATTAGGATGTTATTAAATGTATCGAGGTATAATTATATATACGAGTAGGATATATCGATGAAAAGAACCGCGAGAAAGTAGGAGAGATGGTGAAAAATTGAAATTGAACGCGGTTCGAAATCATCGCGGGTCGGGAGGGTGGGGGAGGAAATATTTACACGCATTAAATTGCCGTGTTTATAAGCGGCTTGGAACCGCTACATTTCGACCAGCAGGCATCTGTTTTAATCCATTATCCGGCAGAGGTGTGCAACGTTCGGTTTACAGCCTGCTGTGAATACTATTCCAACCGGTTAATTATTTTTCATTAACGATCCCCACCAATCATTCCTCTCTTTTGTCCATTTCGTATTTTCTCCTGTATTTTATTATACTATACAGAGCTCTGAGGTACAACACGCTTTGATAATTATTTATTCTCAGTAATTGAAGAGTTACTTGTATTTATGAATTTTTTTTTTTTTGATATCGATACGTACACTCAGATGTGATCAGAATATCGTAGAATAAGAAAAAAAAAATGGAATATTTATATTTATAAGAGTATAATGCAATAAGCGAATGTATTTCACTTGAATTGAGATAATAAGCAGAGAAGAAAAACTTTCTAACGATCTCTCATAATGATTTATATTGTACGTATACATATATGTATATATATATATATATACACGAATTGTTTGCAATGGTAATATTTGCATGTATAATAATTACGTAAGAGGAAGTATTCCTACCTGGTCGTGTTGCCACTCACGTAGCCGCAGTAACGTCCTGTTTCATCTTCAAGGTCCTCGCTACCATCGGAAAATTGAATGTAAGCACCCTCGCATCTGGTTTCTTTCAGGAAACCAACTTGCAGCTTCCTAACTTTCAACTCGATCACCTGTGTAGAGTCAAATTTTAATCGTTTCTTTTTAATCGTTTTTTTTCGATATTTATCCAATTTGCATTAATATATGATATTTTATATCACGATGCGTATAAATTTTCGTTTGCATTTTAAATTTTAGAATTCTAAATTTAATCTTTTTTTCGATTATTTTCTCAATCGATAGATCGTATTTTTATCGATCTAACTTTCAACTCGATCACTTGAGTAGAGTCAAATTTTAATCGTTTCTTTATTTTTCTTTTTCTTTTTTTTTTTTCGATATTTAAAGTTATCCAATTTGCACTAATATGTGATATTTTATATCACTATGCGTATAAATTTTCGTTTGCACGATTTTAGAATTCTAAATTTAATCTTTTTTTCGATTATTTTCTCAATCGATAGATCATTTTATTTTTATCAACCTGAGGATCTCTAGGAGGCGCTCTGATGCGAACAATGCATCGTCCCATTCGTCCTGTCCAACGTATCCATCCAACGGAATTTCTGATAGTGCGATTGCATCCTGCGAAACAAATTTTAATCCTGTTTTAATCCTTTGCGCGACAAAATTTAACCGGCTAAAATTGTCACTGCAACAGGAGAAACGTTGCAAAATTGTTTATCGTGTTGCGTGCATGAAATTGAAAAATATCGTTTGAAATTCGAATGAGAAAACTGACAAATGCGAAACGTAACATCTAATTATTTATTCTGTTGCGCACGTGTTATTTTTTTTTTTCGAAAACATTGTTTTTTAACGAAATAAAATTTACTTTTACTCGTTGCGATGATATGAAAAAAAAAATATGCTTCGTATTTTTCAAACAAATTTTTAAATCTTTAACGCCATGCGACGTCATTTCGCAAGAAGATGCAAAGAAAGGATTAAGGAAACTTGAATAATTGCTTTTTTCTTTTTCGTAATGTTATCAATATTGTTTGTGCGATATAAGTATTATTTTTAGTCGTTCGTAGAAACAAAAGAATCAAGCAAATATGCTTGATTCCACAAAAGGAATTGTAAAGTAGCAGTTAAGTGGATTAAAGTCAAACGGGGAAAGGATAGTCGTAGTAAAGCGAATTTAAGCGTAGTTAAGCAGTTCTCTTTCGTAAATTTCTCTGTAACATTTCAACAACAGTTCAAAGAAACGTAAAACAACTCGTTAATATACGTTTCCTTTTAATAATAGAGAACAACTTCTCGCGATGAAAAGAAAAAAAAAAAAAGAAGAACAAGATTCATTGCTATACGTCTGCAATAATCAAAATCATTTCGATTCAAATTCAAACCTATCAAAAAGATGAATTTCTAAATTATTTTAAGCTATATATCAAATTTACACAATGATCCTCGCAATTAATATTAATCTCGATTAAAAATCTTCCAACTTTTAGAAATTCAAAAATATCAAACAATCACAACATAGTCTTTAATAATTAAAAATTTTTCTCGGCAATGGTTATTAACCAATTTCAGAATTATTTGGAAAATTGTAAAAATTAATCAAAATCATCTCAATTAAAAACCCCATTACTTTCAAAAACCTAAAAAAATATCGAACGATCCTTTAGAAAAGATAGAAAAAAATATTATTTCCTCGCAAGTGAATCTATCGTTCCAAAAACCGCACCGTCGCGTGTTCCTAAAACTCGTAATATAATCTTTAATGAGCGAGGATCTTTCCCCCACGCAACGGTCGGTAATCCGTAATACGCGTTTCGAATATGGCATAAAGTCAAAGAAGCGAATCGTTAGAGCGGGAAAAGCTACTGTATCGGCCGGTGGCAGGCGGGCGTAATTCACGGTTATATCGTTACCCGCACAACGCTTCCATTGTATCGCGCAAATAATACACCGGCCGTATCGCATCCGCGCCACGAATATTGTTAGGACAATCGCGCAAACAGGCAGGCTTAACGTTTTGCCCGTCGTCGCTCGAATGTCGTATTAAGTACTGCGCACCGAGCCAACCAATCGAGTCGCGTCACAATTTAGAATAAACCGCGCATCGCCCCTCCCCTCTCCTCGCGTCTCCCATTTCTTTCCCCCGGCCAATATCAAATTTTCACAAATCTCGTAAAATTTCGTCACCGAAACACCGCTATTAATATTCGATTATCACCGTTGAACACCGTTTAATCCGACCGATATTAAGATAAACTAAATTTATAAACGGGTCGATAAGCGGAATCGCGTTATCGTCACCAAAATAACGGGGGAATTGTTTTCACAGCGTAACTGCTAATATCGTCACTTGAACGGCTCGTTAATTAAACGGATATCCTCTCTCTCTCTCTCTTCCCCCTCCACTCGGTCCCTCGTGCAAGGCCTTGAAACGATGGCCGCCGATATCCCGCCGCCTATACTTCTCGTTTGCCGGGCTAATCCGACTATTTTCCACCTACGCACACCCCAACGACCCCTAATATTCGCGAATATCGCTCGATACGCAATTATAGTGTGCCACCCCTTCCCCTCCGCGCTAATGAGATTCCCCACTGGATCGAATGGGCCGGTTAAAAATTTTTTCGTCGCGTAGCGCTTTGAACGATCCTTTGCCTCCATTGTTTAGGGAGATTCGAGGGAAATGGACGAATTTTAGGGATTCGAGCGAAATAGGGGAGGTGACTCGAGAGGACACGATTTCGAAATTAGCTTTCCCGATTTTTCGATCCCTTTGGATTTTAGGATTCGTCACATTGCTTTCAAACATTGCTCGTCGTGGTTGTAAATTGTGGTTAAGGAGATTTTTATTAGAAATGAGATATATTTAATGAATTGTCGGGTATGGAAATTGTGTATACGAGGTTTGAAAGAGTTGATTGTACATTTGAATGATGAATGAGTGAAATGGGGCGAGGTAATGATAAAAAAAAAAAAAATAAAATAAAATAAACGAGTGAAGAGATACCGATGAATATAATGAAAGAGCGGATAACGAAAGGGGGAGGTAATTAATTAAATTTCATATCGTTTGCGTTCACTCGTGTCGCCTTTTTGTTTCGCTGCTATTTTTTTCTTCTTTTTTTTTTTTTTTATTATTTTTTAACTTTACATATAGATCGTAAATAAAAAGTGAAATATCGTATTTTTTTCTATTTGCGATTAATCAACGAGATTGTCGTTTCAAATGGAAAATCTTTCAACAGAATGTGTATTTATGAAATTAAGATAAGAGTTAATATCGAGTTGTAAAAGATTACTATTTTTTTATTTCAACTTTTTACACGGTAAATAATACCAAATAAGTGAGGTAAATTAGGTACTCGACAGCTTATTCTACACGTCCATCGTGTCGAATCGTAAAATATGATTTAAAATGCCTCTTTAATGCGTTGCTTCTTGTATCGATAATTAAAATTTTGACGTTTCATTATTTACATAATAATTTACGCGAGTGCAAAATATTTATCGAACAATTTCTTTAATGCTCGAGCATTACGAGTTTCCACGTTGAAATTGGCTTTCAATGTTAAAATTTTTACGTTCGAATTTTTATTGAAGCAAAAAAATAAGGAAAAAATTCTTCGCGCGAGATAAAGCGAAATTAAAATCAAAAGCCAAACGTTTTTCGTATCAAATTGCTCGAAAACACGGGAGTTTTTTTAAGGATTTATTAATTTTTTTCAAGCATAGCCGCATTTATTTAATCCGTCTACCTTTCGAAGAGCGAACATTACGTTAAGAGATAAAATAATTTTGCCTCGTCAACGGCAACGAATTCTTTAAAAAGCTTTATGCGTTTACGATATTAAAGGCATCCCTTGATGCTTTCTAACGAAATAACGCGTCATTTCGTTTCATATCCAGCATTGAATTAAAATTCATCGTTGAATTCTTCGATCATCTTAACAATCAAGAATATTGCTGTAACTTGAATTTCCAATTTGTTAAATTCTTTATTGAATTCGTTATTTTCGAATATCCCTACACATATATATAAATTTTATAAAAATAACGAAAGCTTTGAGAATTATGCATTCAAAATCATTACTCGCAACGGACACGAAACAAAAAGGGGATTAAATAAACGAGATGAATAAGCTGGCGTAATTGAAAAATATGAATACGTTAAAAGTACGATAATAATAATAATAATAATAATAATAATAATAACAAGAATAATAATAATAATAATAATAATAATAATAATAATAATAATAATAATAATAATAAAGGATGTTTGAGTTACGAAATGCGTTGGCATTTACATTTTTCTTTTTTTAAGATTAAAATCCATTCTCCTAACAAATGTGCTTCGTGCTTCGCACGATTGACGTCGAAAAAAAAAAAAGGGATGAATAGGGGCAGCGATGAAATATTTGCGAAAATTCTCATTAATGTAAATGAAAAAAAGAAGAAAAGAAAAAGGGGGAGTGGAGGAATAAAAACATACGAATGCATTTCATCACGGAAAATTTTATCTCTAATACTTTTTATTTATCCAACAATCCATTTCATCATGGATAAGCTTTAATTCGTACTTACGAATCATTTTCTCTCCCAATATATCGTGAACAATATATATCGTTCGAACGAATTTGCAAGATAAATATTTTTTTATTCTCATAGATATTACATTACAAAGAAGAAAAGAAAAATAATTGGCGATTTATATCATTAAATATCATTGAGAAGAATATACCCATAATACAAATGATTAATGAACGTGTTCAATGTGTGATTAAATAATTTCGATAAGAACGAATAATTAAACGATATACGGAATCAAGAAATTCAGGGACAGAGTGATTTACGAATACATCCGTTTAAACCGTAGATCGAAAGTTCAGAATTTACGATTCTTATTTCGACCATTTCCTCGTCAGACTCATCAACTCAAATCATTTATTTCGTCGCGCCTCGATAAATCACCGGTTTCGTTCATCTCACGAAATTTCGTTCCTCGAAACCTCATCAATTTCTCCCGAAACGAAACGAAGAAGAACGAGAAGCGATGGAGAAAGAGAGACGCAGAAAAAGAAAAATAGACGAGTGGGTAAGAGAGAGAGAGAGAGAGAGAGAGAGAGAGATTATCCGACGTAAACTAGTTAGTTTCGAAGGATATTCCCGAGGATGACGAGATCCTGTTTGCGCAAACAACATTTCCATATGTCTTTCCTTCATTTCTCCTGTGGAAGAGCGATCATTCGGACGGGATTTTTCAATATTTTTCACATTGAATATATTTTGCATATTTTTACACAAACCACGTAATAATATATCGCGTAACATTTTTACGAGATGCGAAACAATGAAACAATTTATTAACGAAGCCACGAGAAAATAAATAAAAAATATACACGATGAAAATGACAAAAATCGTGTAGAAAATTTTAACATTAACGAAAATTCGCGATCTTAAGTAATTAAACGTCGCGTTGGCCAGGGACGAGGAATATATGAATCTTCGTTGAAGGCACAAAGCGGTCATTCATTCCGCTTGCGGATCAACCGATTAGGATCTGACCGACCGCGATAGAAATCATCATCCCCGAAAACGGTGGTGTATTCACGTTGAAAACAGGATCTTATTTATTCAACGATTCTCCTCGGTCCGAAGGGCTAATGAAATTACTCTAGAGGCCGACGACCGGCTAGAGTTTACCAGCTAATTAATTGGCATTGATGCAGCCAATTCCATTGAAATGAAGCGCTCCTCGTCGATGCTATTTCCTCTTTGCGACTCTTATGTTCTCCTCCAACCCCTTATTATATCTCTCTCTCTCTCTCTCTCTTTCTCTCTCCGTCTTTCTCTCTCTCCATCTCTTTCTCCACCTCTCTGTCTACCCAACACGGTCGACCCTCTCGATCAGTCTCCTTTGCATCCTGTCGTTCCCCGTTCTCGCCTTATCGTCAGGAATCTATGATACGGACAGACCTTTTCAACCGTTTTCGCCGTTTCCTTCCTTTTCATCCCCTCCACCCTGTTACCTTTCTTCTTTTCTCCTTTTTCCTCCCCCCTCTTCCATTCCTCTCTTTCTCTCTTTCTCCTCCATTCTATTTCTCTCTCTCTCTCTTTCTCTCTCTCTTTCTTTCCCTCTCTCTTTCCTCCCCGCTTTGTCCATCAGAGCGCCGATTGAATTTCTACGGCTAAAATGCGGCCATACTAACTTAATGGCGCTTTCAAACCGTGATGCACTTGATCCAGTTTAATTTTTTTTCCCCCTCGGGGTGATTGTCTCGATTTTTTTAACGGCGAAATTACCGCTGCCCCCGCGACGATTTTTTTTTTTTTTTTTTTTTTTCAGTAGTGAGGCGAGCAGCCCGCCACCACGCGGCTCTATATATTTTTATATCATTCTCACCGCTGGTTAATACCGCGACAGCGTGCACCACTTTTTTTTCACCGCGCCTGTTTTTCAAAGCCATTCCCGTCCCCAAGCCTCTCTCCTTTTCTTTGATCGACAATTTCGCGAACGTGTACGCGGAAAAAAAGGAAGAAGGAAAAAGGAAAAAAGGAAAGAAAAATTACGAAGCCAAAGGAGCGTTGATAAATTAAAATTCTGCCCTCTTTTAATATATATATATATATATAATTTATATGTATGTATATATGCGTGCCTTTTTATAATTTAATGGTCGATTCAGACAACACGCAAGCGTTCAAAGCAATGCGAATCGTCGAAATAGCTATTTGTACGCCAATTGAAAGAGTGAATTTCGCTATGCCCGGTATTCGTTAAATTACGATATCGAAAAATATGCGGTACATGAAATCGGCTATTTCACAAGGGTCTGAATCAGGCTCGCATTATTCGGTATTACGGGAATTGCGAGATATTCGATAGGATGGAACGAAATGTATAGGCGAAATTCTTTCATTATGCTATTCATGGAGTTTTGGTAACGAGGAAAAATTCCCTTCTACGATACAATAATATTTGAATTTGATATCGAATTTGAAAAATGAAAATTTGTAAATATTCTTTTTTTTCAAGACGAACCATTTAGAGACAATTATTGTTACGTTTCGTTTGATTGGTTAAAATTTGTTTCTTCAATAATAATTAGAATTGATTAGATCAGCGTGTAGAATATTATGTATATGTGTGTACAAGTCCTTACCGAGCGAAATGCTATTTCCTGTTTGGGCGCTTGCGAGTGATTTACGAGGGGAGCGTAGTACGTTCGACTCATCGATTCAGGTTTTGCCCATATTACATAGCACACTGTGTACGTACCAACGTTGTAAAATTTATACGTAATCTAAAAAAGATTTGGTTAAAAAAGATTGCTTTAAATTTCAAAGCTGCCGCTAAATAAGATATCAAATAAATCTCCAAGTAATTTTTATTTCAAGACTTCCTCTATTATTTCTTCTACAATTTCGCATTCACCGTTCCTTTCATTTACAAATATCTCCTCACATGAATGCCTCGGATTTCCGCGTCTCAAAGCGGACGGAAATCATCTCTAACAAACCACACGCGTGCACTGACGCGATGACACTGTTAAAAAATACCTTAAATTTCCCTCCGAACAAAGGGGGTCTAATGAAAAAGCATCGGAGTGTCCTTTTTAACGGGTCTTCCATCCAGCTCGAGGCTCAATTTTAACACGGTTTGGTCGTACTACTTGCCAACAATCGCGGGTCGTTTGCGAGATAATTTAGTCGCGTGTTGCGTGTGGTGGAACCTTCCAAAAAAGAGAGAGAGAAAAAAAAAGAGAATAAGAAGAAAAACGAGCACAAAAGAGTAAATGTAAATTCGTTTTTTAACGAGATATTTCCATAGGTGCGCGGCCTGCGAGAAGATTGCACTCTGTTGGCGAGACGGGGAAACGAAATCGTCGAACTAGTCGAGACTGAGATTCCTCCCTGTTAAAACGACGTTAATCCCTTTTATAATAATATCCGCGTAGATTGAAGGACAACTTAATTAGCCGAGATCGTTAGAACCCCCGTGAAAGACCACGACGATGCTCCCCACCGGACTAGAATTCGCCGATTATGTGGAGAATAACCTTCGTTCCTATTATAGATTCATTTTCAGGTTAGAAATAAGCGTTACGATCAGTCTCGTGCGGGATTCACGTGCTCACATTATTTCTTTTATCGAAAATGACAGTAAAAATAAAGAGAGATAAGTATTCTAATATAATTCTAATGATTAGTGCTTTTAATAAAATTTTTTGTTGGAATATAAGAAAGCGAAATAGAGAATTCGAAAATATCGAATTGACTCGAGAATTTCGACTTTCTCGTAAAGATTAGGATTATTTTTTTAATTTTTTATACAAAATTATTCAGTTCTTTAAAATTCTGAAAAATTCTGATTTTATTTTAATCATCTCGAAAAACGATGTTTTCGAACTATGAGATACTTTCGAGATCCGACTCGATACGATTCGACCCGATCTTTTCCGATCTGTTCCGATCTATTCCGAGCGTTCCCGATATTTTCGGGTTCTCGCACATCTCTAAAGCGAAACAACAATTAATCTATCCAGAGGATAAAATAATAATATAATAATAAAACAAGAATATCTCTCGGGCATTGTAAACTTAGTTTAATATAAACTTAACGTAACGAACATAACCTTAACCTAACTCAAATCCAAATGTCTAACCTTTGAAAAATAACAGAGAAGTAAAATTGAATTTACATCTAACTAAAAAATAATTGAATATGTGTTTACATGTTATATGTTAGAATTGTGTTTACAGTGTTACAAAATAGAATTTTCTGTGCAACGAAGAAACACTTGTGCAACGAGCAGGTTGAATTAATTTTTTAATTTCAACGAGACTTTCAGACGGTAAGAGGAATAATAAACGAGGAATCTCTTACAAATTAGATTAAGATAAAACGTCGTTAAATGGAGAGTTTCTTGCATAATTTCACAGAGCACATGGCAACATTTCACGAATTGAATTCGGACGAGGCGTGTATTTCCATATGCAACTGTATGGCCTTTGAATACGATCGAACTGGACGATAAACTGGCGAGAAATTAGCTGGTATAAATCACACGCGGAATACTATAATGACAAAATCTAATGTACAGGCGCCGTTGGGAGATCGGAGTTCAACTAATTTTCAGAAACTCTAAGGATACAATCGTCCAAAATTAGATGCAATCCCCGGGAGAACGGACGAAAATCCACCAAGTAACCAAATATCCTGAATCGAAATGGTTCTCTTTGACATACATATGTAATATGTAACGTAATATCATATACAAGAGATAGATAGAGAAGAGAACTAGAAGTTGAGAACTAGTAAGTTGATTAAATTGATTGCTTTCATTTATTTTTGTAATTACTAAATATAAGTATTTTCGATAAAATTAATATCATTTCAATTACTATTTTATTCTAATTAATCATGCATGATATATGACATTATTACAGATAATTTTAATATCAAAGAATAAACCGTGTAAGAAAGAAAAAAAATCAAAATTTTTGACTAATTGTGGAATACTACAAGCTCGAATAAAAGTTTAATATGCTGCGCGGATACAATAACGAGTATCTGGTTATGGATATTATACATTCTTAATTTATTTAACTTATTCTCTCGACGAACGAGATATTCTTTTTTTCTTCATTTGCAGAAACTTCATTTCAATTACACTGGAAGCTGTGTTCAGGAAGTTTAATATGCAATTATCGTTCTGGAATAAATGAAAGAGCAGTGTCAATCGAGGAAAACACGAAGGTTAAAAACAATTGACTAACGACATAAAGGAATACGTAATAAGAGCATACGAGTCAAAGGTAAATGTTCGCGTTAATAGGCAATTACCAAGCAGTTTCCGCGTGGAACACGTTCCTCTCGATGAAAGCCTTACGCTTGCCGACCGTATAATCGAAAATTAGGGTGCAGTTAGCAAGTGCTTAAGCAACAACTGTTTATTGATATAGTTAATGAATTTCCGCGCAAACTTGTTGTGTCTCGATAAATATCATTGCACGACTCGTCGAAAATAAATTTTGCTCGAACGTAGGAGTCGGTTCTTGAAATACAAAATGGAAAAATATTATTGAAATAATTATTTCTCCACTTGTTCGTTCATAGACCACTTGTGTAATAAAATATAACGATCAATTGATGTATGTATCATTTTGAAAAATTCTAAATTTAAATTATTATTTTAAAAGCTATGTAATTAAACCTCGTTATTAAAATTAAGTTTTTTTAATGTGACTAATGTTAAATAAATAATGGAATAATTTGTAAGAGAAGAAATTTTGTATTAACAGTTGAAGATTATTTAATAATATAAGAGAGATGACAAAGTTGTATATTTATTAGAATAATTCTGCTGGTAAAATATTGACAGATGGTCCAGTCTCCATTATATTACGTCGACGTTAATAATTAATTAGATCGTAATAGGAAAGGAAAGGGACGGTCAATTACCTATTACCTCTAACTATTTACGAAGAATTTTTGCTGCTCAAGTGAATCGTTCCCTGTACAATTTCATTTTCCTTGTCACTTGAAAGTTAATTTGATATAGAAAAAATTACAGCGTTTATCAATAATTTCGATTCCAGAAATTTCTAGAAAATTTCGATTTTCAAACAAAAAAAATCCTTTTATTTAACCTTTCATTTATAATTATTTTCTTACGTATTTTTCATCGTATGACAAATTTCTCGATACTAAAATCTACATTTTTTTCACAGTTATTCTCTATAATTAAAAAAAGTTAATTTAATAATCACAATTAAAAAATTGTCCATTCGTAAGCGTGTATATTAAGAATTGTGCGTACTACGATCCATCCAATGCAGACAGAAAGCGTTGGATCCATGTGCTTTAAAGACACAGTGCTTTGGTGAAGGTGGGATCAAAATTGATCCGCTATGCATTATCGTTATTACATTAAGTGGGTCGGAGTATAACCCGCTAAGCTTCAAAGGCTTATGCCGAGAATTGAGTAAAGGTCGGTTATTTATAGGCCTATGGTGGACACTAAAATCCGAAATTTCGAGGAAGGCACGAAATGATTCATCACTACGTCACTAAAAATCTTTGTGTTATCGAACGGTTATAAAAGTGATTTTATAGTATATATATTTATCCAATGGATTATTATAATTAATAAATTATTACATCTCTTTTATATAGAGATGGATTGTAACTCGATTCACGAAACTCGAATCCAAAATTTTGCGAGATATATTTTCAAAACTCTTTCTGGAGAATCGAAACCTTCGAAAACTCGGAATGTTTATTTTCCTCTGTTTTTACCTTTTTTTGCAATTCTTTTCTTTTTTCTTTACTCAAAACTATTCGTAAAACTTTTCAAAACTTTTTCTCCTTTCTC
Organism: Apis laboriosa; assembly: GCF_014066325.1. Classification (NCBI taxonomy): domain Eukaryota; kingdom Metazoa; phylum Arthropoda; class Insecta; order Hymenoptera; family Apidae; genus Apis; species Apis laboriosa. The sequence goes on along the minus strand of NW_025223399.1, from coordinate 363,401 downwards.
TTTTTCTTTAAATTCCTGCTTATTTAAATTAACTCGTTCCCAATAACTTGTCCCCCCTTTCTCCAGTTTAATATAAAGTAACAGCGTGTAGAACAGAATTAATTATATTAATTAATGCGCGGCCGTGGAAGATTAATAAAAAGGTGAACGAGAAATGATTACACGTTTGACGGATCATTAATGAAAATCTATTCGACGAAGAGCAGCGCGTCCCGCAGCATAGACGAAGACGTAACCGAGCCGTATAATTAGCGGTAAGTAAGGCGTTATTAGTAATTAATTTGCACGCCTCGCGGGATCAAGATCTGCAATCTTCATAATTCAAAGTTTTACGCGAGATTCGGTGGGACTGCGTGATCCCGTCCCCTTCATTTATCTCGAAAATCCCTTCCTCGCTCGCCCTTTAAATTATTATGGAGGACGATTAAGAGTCGAATAAAAATTAATAAACTTTAAAATTTAAGAGTCGAAGATTAATTAATCGAGGCATGTATAATGCATGCCTCGTCAAATTAATTGAAGGGTATGGGAACGTGATTCTTCTTCGCTCCCTTTGTGTCTCGATTTTTTTTTATTTTTTTTTTATTTTTTTTTTATTTTTTTTTAGAAATATTAGAATATTAATATAGCCTGTGATTCACCATATAGAAAATGCTAGAATTTTTATTAAGGTTAAGTGGTATGTAAGGTGGTATAGTTTTTATTTACAAAATAATGTTTCTACTACGATTTATATTTTAAAAGTTTCTGTTTTAAAGATTCTTTGTTGTTTATATAATTATGAGTGTATAATGATCGGTACGAAATTATAAAAAAAGAGCGAAAGTAATTACGTTCAATTAACAATGATAGACGTTCACCGCAAATTAAAATGTGGAATTCAATCGATGTTAATTATCATGCTAATGAACGTAATTTTCATCCATATTCGACGCGATATTTGAGAAATTTATCGATATTATATTTCTTGCTTTACATGCTACTAACAAAAAAAAAAAAAATGAAAAATGAAAAAGAAATTCTTATTATCAAAAAGAAAGAATAAAATATTTTTTCCCGAACGAATACAACCAACAATCAACAATAATTCGTACATTTTATAATTTAATTGAACATCCGTTTCATATATCAATTTAATAATTAATTAACAAGAGAAAAAAAAAAAAAGAAAAAGAAGAAGAAATCAGAACGACGATCAATAAACAAGTGAGTCGTGACTGCACTCCGTATTAAGTAGTGCTTCTTCTTCTTCTCATCAGAGAGTGATTCAATGATTGAACTTTGCCATAACTCACTCGGCCAATTAACGTAAGAGCCGTGAGTATGAGTGAGTAAAAATTTCTCCGCTCATCGACACGACCAGGCCGTGCCAATAAGTAGCGCTCGCATTAATAATTAATTAGCAGGGCTGCCGAGCGGCAGACCTGGCCAATTTCCATAATTCAGCGGCCACACCAATATACAATATCGCCTGTTCGAACGTGGAGGATAGGATCTCTAATAATGCGACGGGATACTAATAATTACCGGTGGATTCGCACGCGAGTCAATTGCAAATTGGTCGTCGGCTGCGTATAATTGTCGAATTTTTTGCCCAATCGTTAAAGTACGATAAGAATATCCGTTGCCAAGCAACGGTCATTCCGCGGGAGGCGCTGCACGCTTTCTTCTTCTTCTTATTCTTCTCTGAAATGCAATCGTTCCACGCGTTCGAGGCGACGATTTTTATTTATATTTCTACAACACGATCGTGAATTTTTCTAATAAAAGGGGAATTTTGAAAGAAAATTTTCCGTGAACGTGGCTTTTCTTTTGCGAAATTTAATATCCTTTATTATTTCGAAAAGTTTCTTGTTTATACGTGTAAATATGCGTATCTTGTATATTTATGTGCGAATTGAGTGTCAATTGGACCCGATCATTGTTTTGTTCTCCTTTTTAAACCGCCGCCACAGTGGTTCGAACAAAATTATTTTTTTCCAGATTTTGAGATCTAATTTTTAGAAAACAATACTACTTTTTTTTATTATAATTTATTATTTCATTAAAAATATGACTAAATAATGTAAAAAAATTAACATTGCGATTGATTAGAATAGAATAAAAAAGAAAATAAATAATAATCAATATATAAAAGATATACAAATATACAAATATTTGTGATTTAGTAATCGCACAAAATATCTCTGTGTGACAGAAGTAAAAAAAAAAGTTACAGGCAATGTAGCTTAAAATCAATCCATAAATATCAATGGCTGAATTAAAGAATTCACTAGATGGCGGACAAATTAATTTTAATACAATTTTAAAGTAAAGTTTTGCGAATCAATGTAAAAAAAAAGTAGAAACTTTCTACTTTTCACACATTAATCTATTAATTACTTAATTTCAAGTTTAATTTACAAAAAAAAAAAAAAAACAAAAAACTTATCTCGATAATTCTTAATAAATTTACAGAATATTTCTCAACTATTGAAACATGATTGATATTGTTATACGTTACAATTATTTTTTTACACATTCGAAAATGAATTTCGAATCCAGTTAATATAAATTATTCGAACCACTGAGTGCGACGCGACTCGGTGAACTCTGCGATCTAAATAACAAGAGGCACCGGAACGACCTACGATCCATATAACGTAACCCCCCCTCCCTTCCTTTATCGAATACATTCTTACCTCAACGTATTACTTTAATTTCAAACCAATTTCACAATCTATTCCCTAACATTTCTGACACTCGTCCGATTAAAATTATTCGTTCAATAAACTTCTCTCCGATTCGATGTATTCGATGAAAGGGAGAAAGAGAGAAAAACAAAAACGAAATCGAGTCACGAAATTATCGACGTTATTATTTCTCCGGTTAATTAAAATAGCAGAACGAGCAGCATGCGGTACGGAACGGATAATTGCGACCGACGAATTGTTTAATTCGAATCGTCGTTGAACACGTGGAATTTAAATGCTCGCGCCGCTTTACACGCAGCCACGATTTGAATACCGGGCGGAGTTGACCGGCGGCCCCGAATCAAGGGAAAATCGGAAATGATTGTCACGTTGTCGAACGGTCGGATTATGTTCGACTTGGAGCGCGGCCCCGCATGAATATTCATCCCCCGCGCGAATTTCACCCCTTTCGCCGCGAAAAATTCCTAAGCAATCCCCCCTCCCCTCCCTCGAGGGGGACCAACGCTCTCGATATAATTAATCGTATGCGCAAGCACGTATCTGATAACCGGATGATCCTCAATTCACCCTCTCTTTATTTTTTAAAGGGGTAACACCTTTCTTTGCGCGCTGAATTTCAAAACAAATATATATATATATATATATATATGAAATTTTATCCTCGAGAAAGCTTGTTCCTTCTTCCCCGTACGTTTCGTTTATACGTGTAAATATGCGTATCTTGTATATTTATGTGCGAATTGAGTGTCAACTGGACCCGATCATTGTTTTGTTCTCCTTTTTAAACCGCCGCCACAGTAGTTCGAACAAAATTATTTTTTTCCAGATTTTGAAATTTAATTTTTAGAAAACAATACTACTTTTTTTATTATAATTTATTATTTCATTAAAAATATGACTAAATAATATAAAAAAATTAACATTGCGATTGATTAGTTATTGGATCAAGGGTGGGGGAAGCTCGTGGCAAACAACGATGTCTCCTTTTTTGGGATGAAATTCCAGAGAGAGAGAGAGAGAGAGAGAGATGGGAACAGGCGATGATTTAATATTCGATATTTTATTGCATCCCCTCCCCGACATCCTACCTGCGCGTATTTGATTTTCACTCGCGAAATTGGGAAGAGATGAGGAAGGGATGATGAAACGAAAGAGAAATATTTCGATTTTTTTCTATTCATCGTAGATTTATTCGCGACACGATAATTTTAATTTTGGATCCACGACAGAACCGTCACTTTTCGATCTTTATTTTTTATTTAAAAAAAAAAAAAGAAAAATATGTATAACCCAAAAGGGAAGCGTTACAAAATCCTTACTCATTTCTCGAATTTCCCATTCCATATTTCCACATCCCTTCCTTATCCCCCCTTCCCCCGAAAACTTAAATCTCCCCGGGCAACTGCGCGGGAAGCCACAATTTCCCTGAAAAAAATCTGCAAGAAAGGAAAAGAAAAGGAACGTACCAAGTGGAGGGATATTTCCACCCCTTAAAAATACCGTCCACGGATAAAAAAAACAAATGGTCGCTGAAAATCCACGCCAAAAATTTATCTCCCCCTTAACTACATCATATATATATATATATATACACACAAAAACGTGATATTCCCGTGGAAATTGGTTTTCGCCTATGCTCGCCAAGTTTTCTTATACCATCGAGCAACGATCCATGGATACGAGAGCGAAGCACGGTCTCGATCGAGCGAATTAATCTCCGTGAGGAGAGCCAAAAAAGAGAGAGAGAGAGAGAGAGAGAGAGAGAGAGAGAGAGAGAGAGAGAGAGAGAGAGAGAGAGAGAGAGAGAGAGAGAAAAGAAGAATATATACGGAGGAGAGTCCGTAAAGATTCGCACGTACCTCGCGTTTCGACGAGAGCCCAACATAGATTGGCCAAGGAGAAGAGCAGCAGCGAGAGTAGATATAGAGCGGCATCCCATCTCATCTTCGTTGTTCCGGATAGCTTCCTCGGTGGCTGCCTTCACTCTTCTCTCGCCCCTTCTTCACCGGTCGCGCTCATCCTCCATCATCATCACCATCATCCCCCCGTTCTCACCACAGCGTGGACCAGCTACCGTGGATGCTCGAGAGGAGGGGAGGGGAGGGGACACCCTCTTCGAGTCGCGGCGGAGGGAAGAAGAAGAAGAAGAAGAAGAAGAAGGGAGAAAGGAGAAAGGAGAAAGGGGGAAGGTGGAGGCGAGAGAGGAGGAAAAGAAGCTCGTGGCCGCGGTCTCGCAAGGTCGGCAAGGGTGCTTATCACACCTGGCTGATAACACCTGGAAGACAAATAGCGACAGGGGTGGTAAACAGAAGCGCAACGTTTCCTCGTGTAATTAACCCGAGGTGTAATCCCCCAAGGTGGCAACGGATTCGCCTTGTTCCATGTTTTACCACGCGATATAGATAACACGTGTACGAGTGTTTGTGCATCACAATGGTGTGTGTGTTGGCCGCGCGCAATATCATTGAAATTATTATAAATCGTGGTTATTATTATTATTATTATTATTATTATTGTTATTAATTTCCGTGGAGAAAGGTGGAGAAGATAACTGTTTCTGAAAAAAATTAGTTGTTCCTTAGTTTATATCTCTTTTTTGTATACATTTTTTTTTTCTTTTTTTTATTTCTATCCTTCCGTTCGTACGCAATTTGTAAAACGTTATAGATAGATATACGAGTGCTATATTATTTTATGGGTTTTTTTTCTTAACCTCGTACGTATCATGAAACTTGAAACGAGAGTGGATGAAGTAGTATATTTTTCATTTTGTATAAAATGGTTGATTTAATTTCTGAGCGATGTATTTGTTGGAAAATAAAATATGATCGTTCAGGATTAAAGGAAATAGAAAAGGTTTAAATGTGGAAATTTACGAACAAAATTGGGAACAAGAACAAGGAATAAGATGATAAAGTATAGCGCGTTAGATATTCGGATAGATATCTCTATGGAGCGAGGAAAATAAAAGGGAAATAATCGTTTAGAATTAAAGGAAACAAAAAATTTTTAATAAATGTGAAAACTTACGAACAAAATTGGGGACAAGAATAAAATATTTGATAGCCATTTCTGTGAAGGAAAATAAAAGGGAAATATGATTTAGGATTAAAAGAAACAAAAACTTACCGGAAACTTGCGAACAAAATTGGAGAATAAGTTATAAGGAAGAAAGTATAGCGCGTTAGATATTCGGTAGCCGCCTCTGTGAAGGAAAATAAAAGGAAAATATGGAGATATTTAATAGATCGTTTTTAAGATTAAAGGAAACAAAAAGGTTTAAATGTGGAAACTTACGAGCAAAATTGGGGACAAGAACAAGTTATAAGGAATGATACCGTGATAGATATTTGGTAGCCATTTCTGTGAAAATAAAAGGAAAATATGATCGTTTTTAGAATTAAAGAAAACAAAAAGATTTAAATGTGGAAACTTACAAGCAAAATCGAGGACAAGAACACCTTATAAGGAATGATACCGTGATAGATATTCGATAAAAACCTACTATAAAGAACCATTTCTATAAAGAAAAATAAAAATATGATCGTTTAGAATCAAAAGAAACGAAACATTTAAATATGGAAACTTAGGAGGAAAATTGGGGACGAAGTTAGAAGAAAATATAATATAAGCCTGATAGATATTCGCTAGCATCGAATAAATTCTCAAAGTTCATTCGAGGAGAAGCGTTTCCGCTCCCGTCCAAGCACTCCAGTACTTCTATTTAGATATTTTAGTAATGCGAGTCTGATGGCCGCAAGAATGATGTCTCGCATCATTTATTTCCATCACTACTGTCTGCAATAAAAGTATTGATAATAATATTGAATAGTAATACTGATTTAATATATTTTGGATATTTTAATTTGGATAATTTGGATAATATGACAATGCCCTTCGACTAGTCGTAACAAATGTACTTCTTAGTTGCGAATTGTATATAAATTATTCGCGTGGCTTGTCTATTAGAAACCAGTGTCACAGTAGGTAATCGTGTCCGATAGTCAGAGCACGATGTGTTCATAAAATTATTTAATCGTCGTATCACCATGAGATTCGTGATATTCCAAAATTAGAAGATTTGGAGAATTATTAGCTGCAAAATTATTAGGATTATCTGAAAATACAAGAAAATCTTATAAATCCCAAGCGGGATATCCCTAATAGTACTCGATGGATCCATTAAACGATAACCGGGCGGCGAAGATACATACACCGGGTAACAGAAATCTTTTTCTCCAATTTCCAAGTATTCTCTTTCGAACACCTTCTCTCCCCTTTTCCCCGCGATAAAACCTGGCCACCTTTATCCAGACCACGCTCCGAACTTATTCCGCGCCCGTGATCCACGTCGCCCGCCTACGACGACCCGACGCTGCTCCCCGTCGTCTACGACGCACGAGCGCGGCCGCCGCCGTGTTTGCCCTCCTCCTTATGCTAAATCCCCGGCTCCTCCGTGGCGAGAGGCAGATAGTCCTCTCCTAGATCCCGTTTCGAGAAAAAGGAAACGGTTCTTCTTCTTCTTCTCCTCCTCGGTTGGAAGGAGGTGGAAAACGAAATTCCGAAAGTTGGTCTCTCTGCTCGGTGAAACAGGTCACGGAACCAGAGATAGAGATGGAGAGAGGGAGAGGGGGAGAGAGAGAGAGAGAAAGAGAGGAAGTGGGGGAGGAGGCGGTGTTTAAAAAGTTTTCCCTCGGCTCGGTTGCGGATTCTCCTCTCCCTCCTCCCCCTGGGGATAAAACAAAGGATAATCAGGCCGCTTTTTATTTCGTCGGGTCTGTGTCTGTGTATGTAGTTGAGAACCAGCCTCCGGAATTATCGCCTTCTCTTTTCCTTTTTTCCTTCCCTTTCCTTGAAGTCTTCACCTTCTAAGCCCTACGCTCGAATTAGGCCACGTTAATCCTTCGATTCGTTAGGCAGTTCCCAACTTGCGTGCCAACTAGACAACGTCCTTACGTGTACTTTTGTTTTCTTCTCTTTTTTTTTTTTTTTTCCTTTTTATTCTTGCTAAAGGACGTTGAACAAGGTTCGTCGACCTTGGAAATCGGATTTCGCGTGTTTCCTCTGGAGAGAGAAGAGAAAGGATAGACTAATTTTGGAGACAATTGCCACATTTGATTTTAAAGGGAGAGGGAATTTTCGTATTCAGGACACGTTATTAACAGGACACTTTATAAGAGCACACCTTTAACAGAATGTTTTTACACACTCGTATATTCACCGCGCGATCTTAACCGGAGTTTAAACCGTTCCGCGAATTCCCGTCGACATCGTGTTGTTAAGGCTCGTGTTCCGAATATAACGTCGGGAACAGGTTACGCTCGCAAAAGTAGGGGGAGTAAGTTTAAAAATCTTTAACAACTTCTGAATATCCGAACGTGTTTAAACATCAGTTTCTGCAGTTGTACTCTTTCCTCCATTATTTCGCTTATATATATATTTGAGATAAATATTTAATTTTTTATCCGTAATTTGTTAATTTTCTCTTTTCACTCTCATTTTCGAAATCAGAATTTTTCATAGATTTTTCGGCGACTTTTAATCGAAAGAATTCGATCTCGAGAAATATTTATCGGTTGGTATCTTTTTCGAAGTTTATATTGGAGCGTACTATTTTAACTTTTCATCCTTAATAACATTTGTAAATCTTCTTTTTTAACGTATTTATCCATTGATATTAATATTTCGAGACTCTCATCTTCGAATCTTCCATAGATTTTTCGATGACTCTTAATCGACCTTGAAAGAATTTTCAGTCTCGAAATCGATCTCGAGAAATATTTATCGGTTGGTAATCTTCCTCGAAGTTTATATTGGAGCGTACTATTTTAACTTTTCATCCTTAATAACATTTGTAAATCTTCTTTTTTAATGTATTTATCCATTAATATTAATATTTCGAGACTCTCATCTTCGAATCTTTCATAGATTTTTCGATGACTCTTAATCGACCTTGAAAGAATTTTCAGTCTCGAAATCGATCTCGAGAAATATTTATCGGTTGGTATCTTTTTCGAAGTTTATATTGGAGCGTACTATTTTAACTTTTCATTCTTAATAACATTTGTAAATCTTCTCTTTCAACTATCCATTAATATTAATATTTCGAGACTCTTATCTTCGAATTTTCATAGATTTTCCATAGATTTTTCGATGACTTTTAATCAACCTTGAAAGAATTTTCAAACAAACAGTCTTGAAATCGATCTCGAGAAATGTTTATCGAGATATTTCATCTTCGAATCTTCCAATAAATTTTTCGATGACTCTTAATCGACCTTGAAAGAATTTTCAGTCTCGAAATCGATCTCGAGAAATATTTATCAGTTGGTATTTTCTTCCAAGTTTATATTGAAGTATACTATTTTAACTTAACTTTTCATTTTTAATAACATTTGTAAATTTTCTCTTTTAATGTATCTATCCATTTAATATTAATATTTCGAAACTCTTATCTTCGAATGACGATTTTCCATAGATTTTTCGATGACTTTTAATTAACCTTGAAAGAATTTTCAAACAAACAATCTTGAAATCGATCTCGAGAAATGTTTATCAGTTGATATTTTTCTTCAAATTTATATTGAAGTATACTATTTTAACTTTTCATCTTTAATAACATTTGTAAATTTTCTCTTTTAACGTATTATGTATCTATCCATTAATGAGACTTCGAGACTTATCTTCGAATCTTCCATAGATTTTTCGATGACTCTTTATCGACCTTGAAAGAATTTTCAGTCTCGAAATCGATCTCAAGAAATATTTATCGTTTTCATATTTTCCTCCAAGTTTATATTCGAGCGTATTTTAACTTTTTTAACTTTTTTAACTTTTTTAACTATTTTAACTTTTCATCCTTAATATTTGTAAAACTTCTCTATTAACGTATCTATCCATTAATATTAATATTTCGAGACTCTTATCTTCGAAACTTCCACAGATTTTTCGATGACTCTTAATCGACCTTGAAAGAATTTTCACATTCGAATTTTCGAAATCGATCTCGAGAAATGTTTATCGATATTTTCCCTCAAGTTTATATTGGAGGGAAATTTTTTAGGAATCGAAATACCGCGAAACGACAGCCATAACATCGAACTTGTAGTAAAAAACTTTTCTACTACGACTTCTATCACGATTGGATCGCAAGTTGGTTGGATCATTAGATGGTTACGGTCATCTCGAGATTCTTCTTCGGGATTCCTGGCCGTCATTAAGGGGCGAAACTTTCGTGGCAAGTAAGTACTTACTTAGGCTACCATAACATGGCGGTTCGTCCGTATTGGTATTGTTTCTGGATACGAATCCCACCCTCCCTCTGTTTTCCTTGCCCGTGGAACATAAATTTCACAGCCAGACGAAACAGCTTCTCCGGAAAAGAACCGTAGGAGAAAATGATGCCACACGAAAATAACTTATAAGGGGATTCTATATCGGGTAAACGATAAACCACTCTGATTTTCTTTTTTAATACCTCGCACGAAACGCGTTTTGACTATTTCAACTTAATTACGGTATATTCTTCTATTTTGGGCGCAAGGAAAATTTTTGCCGGACGAATGTACGTTCTTCGAATTCTGGGAGGGGAATATATCGATAAATCATTTAATAACTATACGCGTTTCGATGAAATTAAACGTGAAAAATTCAACGTGAATCGAACAACAATTTAGCGTCGTTAATTTATTTCACGATTGGGAATATTCGGTTGAAATTTAAAAGAAAAAAAAAAAAAAAAAAATGGCCAATTTTCGAATGGTGGGAAATTATTTTGCTTGTTTATTGAATTTATTTCGGTTATTTCTTTGTTAAATTTCGCGAGGCGAAAATCAATTAAACGCGCACACGTGCTTAATAATCTACCGTTGACGACACGTTAATTGCATACGTTGCGTTTTATTAAACCGCAATATCGTTTTTTTGTCGGTATATTAAATATAATTTAATTTATATATTAATCGCCATTTTATGATATCTTATACAACTATCGAAATTTATATTTCTCCCTCGATTTAATTTTTATTTTATTTATAGCTCTAAATCAGCCAAGAACATGGAACTTGGAAAAATTATTTATTTCAATCCATCGTTACTCGAAATATCATTTTCTCGAATAAAAAAAAAAAAAAATATCTTCCATATAATTAAATAAATTCGAAAGAAAATATTCCACATTTATTTCTAATAATCTCGAACGAACATCTCGATCAATAATATCTTCCATCGATTCAAAGTCCTATTTCGATCCTATTTACATTTCCTTCTCGTCGTTTCTTTCATCCTGCGCATTTTTCTCTCTCGATAATCTTCTGTATTTAGAAGAAATAATCTTCTAAATAATCCTCTAAAACAGAAGAGCGCAACGCTTCGTCTGGCCGGAGACCGGAACTCCAAGCTCGTCCTCCAGTTGAACAAATTTCCGTTTCCGTACAAGTGCGCGTAATTTGAATCTTTGAACGGTAATTGGATAGTTTGATGAGATACTCCCGGCCCCGGCCTCCAAACACAACTTACTTACTTAGCTCAACTACTTTATTGGCCGCGTGCACGTCGAAGGGGAGTGGACGTATCGGTGTCGTTCGGTGCCGGCCAGCTTTTCGCCGTTCACTCACAATTAGCCGCTTACTAATTGCACGTTCGATCGACTTCGAAGAAAGTTTCCTCGACTTCGTTTCTTCCGCGGCCGACTTTCCGCCTCGACTTCGCTCGAATAAAGTGAATTGGGAAAGAGAGGATGGAAGAGAGGTTGGTGGAACCAGGATCGTGAAGATATCGATTTGAGGAGAGATTGAGGGAGGGGGGGAGGGATTACAAGAGGAGGAATTTTTAGTACGATTTATTTTATCGATTCGTTAATTTTTAGGATCTCGAGCTCGATCGGTATCGACGACGAGGAGAGAAATTTTAATTCTCGTGTGATTCTCGTAGAAATTGAAAGAAGGGATTAAAGAAATTTTTAACTAATTAACTGGTATCGAGGAAGAAGGAAATTTATTTTAACGAAACGATTCTCATAGAAATTGAGATTAAAGAAATTTTTTAACTATTATTTCGTTAATTTTCGAGATTTTTAGGATTTTAAGCTACGATATCGTACGAAAGGGTACGAAAAGGAGAGAAGGGATTAAAGAAATGTTTAATGTAACTAGTTACAGTATCGACGAGGAAGAATGCTCGAAACAATTTTTGTGTGAAGAAATAAATAAAGAAATTTTTAACTAACTATAGTATCGAGAAAGAAGAAAATTTATTTTAACGAATACACGATTTTCATATATTCTCATAGAAATTGAGATTAAAGGTATTTTTAACTAATTCTACTAATTCTCGAGATTTCAAGTTATCTATGAGAAGAAAAATTTTAATGAATTCTCGTAAATCCTCATCGACGAGGAAGAATGCTCGAAACAATTTTCGTGTGGTTCTCTANATTAAAGAAATTTTTTAACTATTATTTCGTTAATTTTCGAGATTTTTAGGATTTTAAGCTACGATATCGTACGAAAGGGTACGAAAAGGAGAGAAGGGATTAAAGAAATGTTTAATGTAACTAGTTACAGTATCGACGAGGAAGAATGCTCGAAACAATTTTTGTGTGAAGAAATAAATAAAGAAATTTTTAACTAACTATAGTATCGAGAAAGAAGAAAATTTATTTTAACGAATACACGATTTTCATATATTCTCATAGAAATTGAGATTAAAGGTATTTTTAACTAATTCTCGAGATTTTTAGGATTTCAAGTTATCGATGAGGAGAAAAATTTTAACGAATTCTCGTGAATCCTCATCGACGAGGAAGAATGCTCGAAACAATTTTCGTGTAGTTCTCATAGAAATTGAAAGAAGAGATTAAAGAAATTTTTAATAAACTATGGTATCGACGAAGAAGAAAATTTTTTCGAATGCTCGAAACGATTCTCGCATATTCTCATAGAAATTGAAATTAAAGAAATTTTTAACTAATTCTATTAATTCTCGAGATTTTAAGATCAACCATCGACGAAGAGGAAAATTTATTTTTGACAAATAATCGAAACGATTCTCATAGAAATTGACATAAAAGAAATTTCTAACTATTCTAATTTTTGAGATTTTAAGATCAGCCATCGACGAAGAGGAAAATTTATTTTTGACAAATAATCGAAACGATTCTCATAGAAATTGAGATTAAAGAAATTTCTAACTATTCTAATTTTTGAGATTTTAAAATCAGCCATCGACGAAGAGGAAAATTTATTTTTGACAAATAATCGAAACGATTCTCATAGAAATTGAAATTAAAGAAATTTATTCTATATAAAATTCTATATTCTATATTCTAAATTATAATAATTCTAATTATTATAATTTTTGAGATTTTAAGATCACCCATCGACGAAGAGGAAAATTTATTTTTGACAAATAATCGAAACGATTCTCATAGAAATTAACATAAAAGAAATTTCTAACTATTATAATTTTTGAGATTTTAAGATCAGCCATCGACGAAGAGGGAAAAATTTATAATTTAACAATTCTCATTTCCCGACATATCCTACAACAAATGTTGATTGGACGACAAAGAATCTGGCCTGGTCCACGAGGTTGCCAAGAAATAAAGCGCAGTACGTAATTCAGTAATTCGATTAGAACAATGAACTTTCTCCATTGGGGCCGAGATTGAAATACACATCTTCGAATAGATCTAACCCGAGGAGGTGAGAGGAGGCGAGTAAAAATAGCCGACAGAGAAAGGGGGAGGGGGGGAGGGGGGGGGGAGGGGGGAGAGAACGCGAGCGAAGGATTTCAGGTGCGCGCGGATCGATTCGAGCTCGAGAGCGGCTGGCTCGAAGGAATGGCGAAGGCGAAACGGTTCTAAGGCGGGCTAGAGGATAATTTTAGCGGCAATTACCCGGATCCAATTGGAAGTTGAATAGACGAAAACGACCTTAGACGTCGTAAAAGAGACGACACCGCCGCCGGCTGGAAAACAAGGGCCGTGTGTTCCCCGCCGGGTGAATTAGAAAAGGTCTTACCCAATCAAATTCCGAACTGCAGTGGGAAAATTTCCGAATTCCGTGCTTCCTTCTATCCTCCCTCTCCATCCAATATCCCAGGAAAAAGGGTGACTCCTTCAAATTGGATTAGCCTCGTTAGTTTCGTTATCTGTCATGTAAACACGCTCCATCTTCCTCCTTTCTCTTCTTCGCTCCTCTCTCAACGCCGGATGAGATTAACCTCCCCCCCCCTCCTCTCGATCGTTCAAAATTTTGGACCTCGTTCAACTTTCGATTTCGAGTTTCGAGCAGCCTGGCCCTGATCGAATTGGAAAATTAAGTCGATAACGAATAACAAAAACTGTGTGTAAAATTCGAATTTAAAGATATTTCCTCGCCGATTTCCTCGTCGTTTCGTGGCCCGTTTTCGCTTTGTTTCAATCGCAGGCCCGCGCCACGGTTAAACGTATCAGCTGTGTTTCGCAATTATCAAATTTATGAAATTAGCTCGGCCGGTTGAGAGGGGGGGGAGGTTGGTGGATGGACGCGCGAGTTTATGGACTGTCGATAATTGAATGAGTCCGTACCCACAGGTCCGGACCAACTTTGAAATCGAGTTGGTTTCGGTTAATTATGGATATACACACGTATCAATCGATTTTGTATTCATTAACGTAATGAACGAGGAGGATTCTGTTTAATAGACAGGCGGTAGGCAACGGGCAGGGCGGAAATTCCGGTTCGTTAAAGTGGCGGCAACCGCCACCCGTTTAATCCAATGTTTTTTACCGACCGGTTCCCGATCCAAGGAAAATCGAATTCGTCCGTCTCGCCGGCTCTCCTATTATCGATTTATCGCGGAAAAACGTTAAATCGAGTCTCTGAAATCGAGAATCCACCGATCCTGATGAACCGCCTGATTTCATTCCACACCGAGATTGCATCCGACCTGACCTAATCTCCGCCACCAGATATCCGTTTTGGTCGACCATTATATATTATACCGATTATATTATCCGAGCGAAACTCCAACTTTTCAGCTTTACATAGTACGAATATCGATATTCCTCCGCTCTAAATACGAGATGTGAATAACGTACAGGACGCCTTCAAAATCGTTTAAGGTTAACGAGCGAAAACATTTCTTTCGTTCTCATCGTAGATCAAGTTTCGATTTATTTCTCAAAATAGAAAAGTTGAAGTTGGTTATTTTCGGATTGGATGCAAACGAATTATCGTTAATTTGTAGAAAGAAAAATTATAACGTACAAGAAAAATATTTATTTATGAAAGAAAAATGGAGATAAAACTTTATTTGACTACCGTCCGTCCAGGAATCGAGAATTTCGACCCAGCATGACTCGATACGTTTACATATTTGATCCACTATCCGTTTCAACTTTGACCTCGCAAGCATATACGATGAATAAATAGGTAATTTTCCTACCTACGATCACCCTTTTCCAAATTTCGACACGATTCCAAGTTTCCCCGTCACTCGAAATTACGGTTGATCGCATATTCTTGTACGGGACACCGTTGGGCCGGGCATCGTTATTTCGAATTAGTCTTCTGGATATACCTCTCGAACCATCTCGTTGGAAAAAGAGAGACGATAGAAAGAATGAGTAACGAAGACAGCAATTGGAGAGGAGGTAGGAGGGGGGAATTGCCGCGAGTCCCTCGACAATTTAACCGTGTCCCGTGAATATAACGGACGAATATTCGGGAACGTCACGCGAAACGCGTTCGGCAAACTGGCTGCTGGTCGACTGTGAATTGTCGTCGTAGCTGCAGCCAGGCCAAATTCTTCGATCGCACGTATCGATATGCGGGTCCCTCTTTATCCAACGGTTTATCCAATTTTGTATATCCTTCGCGAGATTCTTCCCGACTCCTTTCGATTGTTTGAACGCTTCTCAATCACTTTTTACCACTCCGCCATCTCTGGTTGGTCAAACGAATTATCCAATGTTTACTTCTTCGAGATACAGTGGAATATTTTTAAGTTGTACTTTTCTGCTTCTCGCCTTTTTATTCTGGTTTGAAACGAATTATACGATGTTTCGTCATTTCTTCGAGACACAGTGGAATATTTTCAGGTATTTCTCTATTTTTCGTCTTTTTGTTCTGATTTGAAACGAATTATTCAATGTTTTGTTATTTTTCGAGATACAATGGAATATTTTGAGGTTATACTTCTCTACTTTTCGCCTTTTAAGCGAAAACCTCTGTTATTTTTGGTTAAAATGAATTATTCGATGTTTATTTTTCGAGATACTGTAAAATATTTTAGATTCGATATTATAAGTTAGAATGATTCGTGTGCTTTGTAGAGATGATAGTTTTTTTTTTCCATTGATTATCATATATCAAGTGTATCGACAATTCCGTGCATTCGAAAAATTTTCAACCTATTTTCTCCGATTAAAAATAAAATTCTCTTTTTTCATTTATATTTATATTTCTGAATAGAATGTTTTCATTTTCTATATCGAAGAAATTGCGATATCAATAATAATAATTCTTTAATATTAGAGAGAGAAAGAGAGAATATTCTACTACGAACTTTCCATCCAAAGTAATATTCGTTCACGCTGACTTTTCGCTCTGTCCAGCCAACATTCTCGTCTCCTTCCCGTTGTCTTCCTTTGTCCGTGGACCTTTTGTCGCTCTTTGCCTTCGAACGGTGCCGTAGACCGAGCAGTCGATTATATTGTCCCGCGATTTACTGACGCGACACCTCTCTATACCTGCCTTCTCTTGCTCTCCGACTCTCTTACCTCCGTTATTTTCGGTACTGTTCGACCTCTGAAAATCATTTCCATTCATTTATGGATACAACGAAACCAAGAAACGCCATTCTGTTCCCGGAATGAACGAACACGCGGCTCGATCTCGAACGAATTTCGTTCGACTTTACGAGAAAGTACCTTACGCTCGATTACACGTGTTACCTTACGCCATTTTCTTTCGTCGGAAAAAATGTTTCTGGCATTTAATAAAACTGTTTTGATTCTCTCGAAATTGTATTTTCGAACAATTAAATATTATTCGATTCAAGTGAAATACTTTCTTAATAGGAAATAATAAAAATTATTAATCGAAACTGCATATCGTAACGAATGAGAATGGAATATTTTTGAAATTCGAAATATCTTTAATTAATATCTCGTCCATAACGAAGCCTTTCTCGTTCGATTTTGTTGAAAGAGAAAAAGATGAAATGAAATAAAGAGGAAAACCTCGATTTCTCTCCAATTAGACAAAAAAAAAAAAAAGAAACTTCTATTGTTACAAAAATACCGAGAATCGCGCGTTTTCCCCCTCAAAAAAAGGCGGGGGAGAGAGAAAAGTAGTTCCAATTGAATCTATTAAATAATACGCGCTCTTTGTGCCCCTTCCTTGTTATCGGATTTCGCCCGCATTCTAATAAGGGATGAATATTAAGAAACGCTTTGAAAGTCAAGTGCATCGGTGAATCAATTAATCGAATCGCGGACAAACCAAAGAACACTTCCTTTCGATCGCTCCATGTTTCCATGTTCGCTCTCGCCTTTTGTAAAATTCATTCGACCGGTTCAAAGATAGAAAAATAAATGGAAATCAATTAAACGACCAACACACCATACATATATATATATATATAAAGAAAGAAAGAAAGAGGATTGACTCGATGGAAGCGTAACGTCCTTACGGTACGTGGATGACCGATACCAAAGACTCGATCGTAGAATTCGTTGGGACAATATTTTCGCAGGAGGATCGGACCGGTACATCCCCGCGTTCGAAAACGGGCGGCGGCGGCGGCGGGCGAAGCTTTACGCTTTGAATTTATCGCTTCGCCGATATTTGTATTTGCATAGTCTCCTCGCGTATATTTATTTAGAAACGTTCGCGCGGCAAGAAAATATATCGTCCACCACGGGATACCGTGCCGGGGTTTTCCAACCCCTATCGTTCGAAAATATTTCGATTCGACGTTTCGTAAAACGAGTGGAGCAGAGAGAGAGAGAGAGAGAGAGAAAGAGAGGAAGAGAAAAGAGGTTAAAAAAAATTTAGAATGGGTCACAACTCGAAACCTCGAAATCGTTTTTTGAGCTCGAATTTCCCCTCCTCCAGATTTTTCTGATTCCAAACTATACGTTGTTCGATTCACCGTATCGAACAAGCGTAAAGAACAATTTGCGAAAAAAAAATCTCTAAATCGATGCTTAAAATTCTGTTCGGAAAATTCGACGAGAGATTGATAAATATACAGATGGAGAATTTTATTCTCGATAAAAATCAATGTTTTGTTTCCCAAAGGATTCGAATTTAAAACACGCGTCTCCATAAAGAAAGAAAAAGCAAACAAAAGAATCGAAGGAAACGAGGAAAAGAGAAATGAAAAAAAACGCTGAGAAAAATCGTACTCCCGTATACTTTCGAAAAATGGGGAGGGGGGGGGGGGAGAAAGATGTCCCCTCGTTTGAAATCGCATCGCGGCACGGCATCGATCACCATTATCGGCTTCCTTATCTCGCCGGGCGTCACAATTAAACGAATCGGTGGGGGAGGGGAGGAGGAGGAGGACATTTTTCTTTTCTCACCGGCCGTCTTTGTATCGCGTCGGGCTTACAAAAGGGAGGAAAGGGGAGGGCGAGAGCGATCCGTGGCAACAACAAGGCCGGAAGGGAGACGGCCGGATGTAAAGGAATTCGAGCAAAGGAATCTTTGCTAATTCATCCGGGAAAAAGATGGCTCGAGGGAGGGGGGACGACGCTCTCTGATCACGCCGAAAAATTGTCCGCCGCAGGAAGGAGAAATCGGATTGCGTGCGAGGGGAACAGGAAAGTGGATAAAGTGGTGGCACGGGTGGGGAGGGAGAGAGCGGAAGCGTGTTGGAAGTGTGCACGGAGTGGAAGAGAATTATATATCGCGCGCGTATATACCGATCGAGCCGAGAGAATTAAAGATTGAGTTTTTTCTTTAATTGCGTTGAGGACTATTCGCCTATGTGGATATTCGTATTTCGTTGGAGCGATAATAAGGAATAAGGATACATTGTTTTTGAATATTTATATAAATAAGATAAAGATATAAATAGATCGAAAAGATGAATTTTTGTTTGTTATTAAAATATAGGATATATTTTTTAGAAGATTGAACAACAAATACGTTTTAGAATTAGATGTAATTGATCATTGAGATACTTTCTATACAATATTGTGTATATTGTGTACAGTTTTGAGACGAAGATAATAAATTACAGATTTTATATCCACCATTTAATTTGGCATAAAAGACAAAAGATAGCGTCTGAGAGATAATCTTTTGTGTATTAAGACGTACATTGATTTAAATGTTTCATCACTTTATACGCGTCGTTTGAAATTTAATCACCTATTAATTCCCTGTTAGAAACATTTCCTCCTTTAATCATTTAAACTTTCAATTAACAAATGCATCGAGAAAATACCATTTTGAAATACCATAACGAGATCCGACGAAAAGTCAGAATTAGATTAACAACGAAAGTTTCGAAACGGCCGATTAAAAGAAGAAGAAGAAGAAGAAGAATCTACTTTTACTTGTATCTATTTGCGCAAAGTTTGTACAAATAATCACCCTCCTCGGACTCGATTCCAGAAGGAATTACTCCCTTCATCTGGATCGAGGTTGCGAGCAGGGAATAACGATAAAATGAAAGTAACAAGGGAGTCGATGGTGTATCCGGGAAGAGTGAAGGAGAGACTTTGAGAGAGCGGTCCCCGGAAAAGAAGGTGGCACGGGCTCTCCGCTCTTCGGGTAATAATAAATTGAAGAGAAGTCTCGCAAATACGCGGGCTTAACGTGTTCCTCGAGATGGAAGGGTGGGGCACGAAGGGGAGGAATCGAAACTTCCATTTTGACGTTTGCGCCAGGGTTTAACCGTTTTCACGGATTGTCTTTCGAATAGGAGGGTCGCGTAATGAACTTTAATTACCGAAAACTGACGCGCCACGGTAATGTGCTCGTGAGTTGAAATTATTATTATTCGAATGGATCGTATTCAAAAAGAAAATAGGTTCATTGTGAAACTAATTTTCGTGGAAAATATTTTAAACATATTTCCATTATTTAATAATGCCTCGTGTATATATGAAATTATTATTTGAACGGTTGGCCAAAGAAATAAGTTCATTGTGAAAGTAATTTTCGTGAAAAATATTTTAAATGTATTTGCATTGCATAATGCCTTGTATATGAATAGGCCAAAGAAATAATTTTGCGATAGATACTCGATATCAAGTGCATTTCATTGCATATTTTATTGAATTTGTAATTAATTTTTTTCGAAAATTAAAACTTGTCATTTTACTTTAATTCTTATGCACTAATTATTACTCAACGATTGATCAAAGAAAATAGTTTTATCTTGAAAATAATTTTCCTCTCAGATATTCGAAAATATATTTCAAATATCTCAAATATATATTTCGTTTAACTCAAGTTCGATTTTTTTCAAAAATTAAATCACATCTATCATTCCTACATTTTCGAGTTACTTTTTCGATAAGGATTATATCAGGATTTTCCATATAGGATTTATTATAGAAATAAAAAAAAAAAAAATGCGAAAGAAAATAGATTTCTCAATCTCAAAAACAACGAACGGTCACGGTTGAAACCATAAATCCGATCCTCGTGACAGAATGAAAAATATAAGCCGTGTCCATAGAAATGGCGCGATATGAATATAAACAATATCGAATATCCCTAAAGATTAATCCTAAAAAAAATATATATATATTTCGCGTAGATTCGTCGAGGCTATTCATCGAGTATAATAAACCTTTTACGAAAAATCGGTATATGCAGATTTTTCCCTTTGATGTCGATCAGTCGCGTGGAAACGTTTTAATCGCGAATCCATAAAACTGTGTGTAAGCCTGGCATCATCGTCGTCGATGCCGATCGATGTGTAACCGGGTAACCGCAAAAGTTTCGGGATCGGACAATTGAATTCTTCCACGGCAAATTAATCGAATGAATCGGGAGTCGGGCTCGTCCGAAAAGAAGATCAGGGACGATTAGGGGGAGGCTTGGTGAAGCTTAATTATTTTACAGTCGAGAGGAGTGCTTCACTATTGTGCACCCACTCCTAAATCCTGTGGGCTCTCCTCTTATCGAATTCTCCGAGCCAGTTTCTGGTTGCTCTCCTACGGGAATCCTTTCGAGCCGGTGGAAAATCTTAAGCTATTTCCAATTTAATCATTTGCTTCCGATTAATGGATAAACGTCGGCAAACTTTCTTTCGCCTCTTTTTAAGGCGAAGCAGTCGAGCATTATTTGATCAATGCGTCAATTTCAAGTTTTTTTTTTTTTTTTTTTTTTGAAAGTAAATATCGTTTATATTTTTTACTCTTTAACGCGTTCAAAATATTTTGATAAATTAAATTTGATATAATTTAAATATAAAAATTTAAAAAAGAGATATATTTTTAATGTATCTTTGTTAAAATTTAACAAAATTTAACAAAATTTAAATAAGCAGGAAATTTAATCTGAAAACGGAATTTTCATTAAACGAAAAAAAAATTCTTCGATTCTGATGTCTACGATGCTCCATCATCATTGTACGGCAAGTGTAATATCGATTTCACGATCGAGATAAATTTCATCAATACAACATGTAAAATTATAAATCTCAATTATATCTATAGACATAGAAGAAAATTAAAAATTAAGAAAGGATTCAAATTCATATTCTCTCGCTCGTTAAAAGAATTTTCAAATCCCACTCTTCATCATTTTCCAATTCAGTCAAATTATTTTGCGAATACCAGAGAATTTAAAAAAAGAAAAAAAGAGCGATCTCGTTGGAACAAAAAGCATCATGATACTTTCCTTTTCAACTCTCCTCCTCTTTCAAGCTAATACAATTTAAACACGAAAGTAAACGATTTTTATAACCAAAAAATTAATCGAACAATTTTCAGTTCCAATTAACGTTGACTCGTCAAATTATTTTTTATTAGACAACAAAAGAAAAACACCAAAGAATTTCGCATATAGAAATTACTTGGAACGAAAACAAAAAAAAAAAAAACGATTCCTTTATTTTCGTTGGAACAAGGATAACGATATTTTCCTCCGAACCTCACCCCTCCCCCTTTCTCTCTTTCTTTCTCCCTCGTTCGCACGGTTAAAATAGATTCTGTGCAGCGCGAGGCATGATCGAGTTAACTCTTAATTCGATTGTCATTAAAGGTACGCAATCGCGAGACGCGCGAGTATCATCGAGTTCGAGGTATAGGCGTCGACTAAATTCTCAAAGTTCCTCCCTTCCGGGAAACGAAGGTCTCCTCCTTTGTCTTTATTACCGCCATGAGTCACCCGTTTATTTCTCCTTCACTCGGCGCAAATACCAGCCACGATATATTTTTCTTGCAAATTTTCTCCCTGCATAATTAAAATAGATCCCACGGGCCAACTTGGATTTTCTCTCCTCCTCCTCCTTCTCTTCCTCCACTTCCATAGGATTCATATTGCTTCATCGTGTCTTCTTCAGGTTTGTCGCACGCCGTACACCGATTTAAATTCAGCCCTCGCCGGTAACCACGATCCACCATCCTGCTAATAAGTGTTTTCTTTCCAAACAGACATCGACCGCTTGTCTTCTGTGCCTTCGTGCTTCATTAGCGCGCCGTGGCAATAACTTTTGTCCTTTCCGAGCTCTCGGTCATCGAGATATCGTTTTTTTGTTTCCCCTCCTTGTCTTTCTCTCTTAACTCGCGCTCTGTCCTCCTCTCTACTTTTTTCTTTTCGCTCTTCTTTTTCGCTCGTCGCCACGCGTCCAATCTATCTAATACAAGGTGAACCGCGAACGTTTTCATCGGAATATCAGAAGGTTCGAAATGAATTATCGATTTCAAACGCGACAATGGGAAAATTGGAAGGGAGATTGTTCAAGATAGATGTTCCTTTTTCCACGGGATGAAATTGGGAGAAAGGGGCGAGTGATTATAATCGAATTATATATTGGAACTTTCGATACCTCATCTTTTCAAATCGATGTTTTTATTACTTTCGTAATATGGAAATATATACTATATATCAAGCTTATCGCTACGAATTTATTTCGTGTCGTAACCGTCCACTGTTATTTAAATATTAAACGAATCGAAGAATTTTTGACGACGAGTTAAATCTCACGAGCCAATATAGCATTATTTCTACATTTCCAAAAATTATACTTTCAAAGTTATATTTACGATTTCGCACGACAACGTGTTTACTCGTTCGACCTCGGCGCTCGATTCCAGCTGAGATAGAGTTTCTCTATTGTACTCGCTTGAACCAGGACTGATATAAGATGAAATTGTCGGAACACAAAGCGAGAAGATTTCGTCGGAGGAAGTGGCGTTGGCATCTCACGAAGCTGTTACTCGGACGAACGCGCAACGAAGACAGCAATCTCATTTGTATTTTTCAACTTTATCGCGACAGTTTGGCACGATTCGTATAAGCATAAAATCGGAAGCAAACAAAAACATTTTTACGACAATGTGGGCGTACAATTGGCAGACGATTTTGCAATCGTTCGATTTTGCTAAATCATTTACAATACAAATATTTGCGTGGAAGTATATGAATGTGTAGAAATAAAGTTAATTTTCTGATCCTCTCTTTCTAAAAGTTTTAGAATTCATAGTTCAATGATCGATTATTTTTAACCATTTAGAACGGTAACAATATTATATCGCTTTATGAATAAATTCTTTTTTATGTATAAGAATTATGCAAATTACATAAAATATCAAAATATAAAAATTTTATATGAAATAATTATTTGTGTATGAAATCGTTTCAAATTAGTTATAAGAAATTCATCGAAAAAATCGTTTCGAGTTCTTGATTCGACCGAGCTAATATTTCTACAAGCGAAACGTTTATATTAATAACAAATACAATCGCACAATGAATATATAATCTATTTAAAAATATCCCACAGTAATTTCAATCGAGCTCTTAACCGTGTTTCCCTATTTCTAAAATATTCATCGTGTGTATACTCGTGGCTTTCTAGGAAGCGCATGTAAAGATCTATCGTCAACAACGCTCTAGAAAAGACAGGCCTTAAGATCGTTAACACGTCTCGAGCTCGTTAAAATATTAAGAATCAACTTGTATCACTCTTGCTTATATTATTCACTTACGTGTCACGAATAAAATCACACGAGCGAAGTTTTTGCTCTTTCCGATATATCGAGAGTCGTTACGCAATCGTTGCCAAGAATTCCCATCGGTTTATCACGATCCGAACGCATCAACGAAAACCCACGTATCCACCCACCCATCCGACTCCTCTCTTCTCCAACGCATTCATCGCCCCCCTCCTCTCCCCTGCCAAGGTTCTCGCTATAAAACGATCGATCGAGCGGAGAGGCGAAAGTGCGTTTGTATATACGGGCGAGAAACAAGCCTGCCAATAAATATTCCCAAATCCGGGCTAACGACCGTTCCTCACCGGCTCACATTCGGAACCGGCCGAAATTCCACGGAGGACGGCCGACCCGTGTCACATCGCTATCGTAGGAGACGATTCCGTGGCAAAAAAGGGAGAGAGAAAGGGAGGGAGGGAGGGATTTCAGTCGGGCCGCACGGTCTAATTGCGCCTGTTGATTTATCGGCCGCGAAGCGGCGGAAGGGGAGGGATGGATGGAAGTGCCAAAACGCGCGATAAACGACAAACAAGGAGACGAACGAGCCGCTGGTACGGACCGTTGTGTTGTGTCCACGTCCGTGGTAAACGGTTTTGGTGAGTCACGTCAAGACCGTGGAGCAGTATAGGAGCCGCTAGAGGAAGGAAGGCACTTAACAATTGCTTAAAATAACCGCGGACCGAGCTCTCATCTCGCTGGAAATCTCTCT
Source organism: Apis laboriosa (assembly GCF_014066325.1). Classification (NCBI taxonomy): domain Eukaryota; kingdom Metazoa; phylum Arthropoda; class Insecta; order Hymenoptera; family Apidae; genus Apis; species Apis laboriosa. Next base: position 338,827 of record NW_025223399.1, on the reverse strand, counting down.
TTTGCCGTTCGTTTTCTCGAATTCGCGGAGTCAGAGTGAATCGAGTCATTGGATCGAGGGAGGGAGGGAGGGAGGGAGGGAGGGAGAGAGAAAGGAATGGATATGGAATGGGGAGCTTTAAAAGGGAAAAAGGGAAAGAAGGGAGAAGAGGACTCGAGGAGGATAAATAAACGCGAAACACGGGCCGATACAGGGGGAAAGAGAGAGAGAGAGAGAAATGAGGGTGGGTCGGAGGGTAAATGACGTTGGAGAGAAATCGAGAGGGAAGAAAGAGGAATGGATAGGAGAGCATGGTGAGTGGTGGCGCATAACGTAGGATCCGCAGCTGCGGGAGGTCTGCGCTCATTTTAGGGAGCCCTTTACGAGAAGGAAAACAGTGTTACACGATATCACGTGAATATATTATCTCGACCCTGGTATATCTGCGTCTTCTTCTCTTCGACTTTACCAGCCTGCAATATATATTAAAAGAAAACAGGCGTATTCAGTTTCGAGATAGTTGTGTAGTTGGACGAACGGCATTGTTTTGCTTTCTAACGCGTTCCGTTAAAAGCCTATGCTACGAGCAAAAAAAACTCCGCGGTAAAAAAACTTCATAGTTTTCTTTCCTTTCTTTTCTCTCTCTCTTTCTCTCTTTTTTTAACCGAGTTACCATAAAAATACAGGCAGAAAGGTTGAAAGCAAGGTGAGTTCGTTTTTTGGACAATGGAAATGTAAAATAAATACGAAGTTGAATTTCTTTCGAAGTTAAAGTAAGTAAGAAATAAGCCGGTTCGCGAAAGATTCCTTGGTAAAAGCATCGTGTACATGAAGAAAATGGAAGAAGAAGCAACTTGGAACGCGATCTTATGGATGCTTCCTGCCAACTGCATCGTGTCTCTCCGTTGCTCCTCCGAAATCCCATTAATCTACATACTTCTTCCGTCCATCTCTTTCTTTTTGTGACGAACAAAGAAAAGGTTCGAAGGAACGCTGTCTCCATGTGTAAATTGCACGCGAGCATTTTTGTACGCGTTATTGGAAACAAAAAGATGATCTTACAATCACTTTAACACGAAATAAATGATCGATCAGAGCGGATCTGTGACACGAATAAGATATCGATATTATCATTAACGAATAACCACGGTCTTCGTATTTAAATAATGCTTCGATCTTTTCTTAGTCCACTCAATTTTTTTCCTCAATCGGTATTATTAGCCGCACGATAAATAACAATGATATTTTTCCCTTCATCATTGTTCCCGTTACTTCTACTTATATACTTATAGTTATATAAAGCGAGATTGCCGCGTCGAATCGGACGAATCAATCGCGAGAATTAATTACATTCAGTCGGTGTTGTTCGCCGTTGATTACTCCACAAGGTTAATGACGTTTCAGCGTGTGCAGCAGAATAGCCATAGAACGGAAGGTAAAGTTATTGTTGTTTGTCGTCGCAATGGCTTCGTCCATTTAATCATTCTGATTTAATTATCGTCGCTCGCTTAGGAATATTCCTTCTCCTCCTCCACAACTTGATCCTCTTCGAGCAGAGCAATGTCATTCGATACCACGGGATTACATTGCGCAAAGCGGCCGGTATGTGGCTTGCATTTTCATGAAAACAGGATTACAGCTAAAAGTTATTTAACTTTTAGTAACAGAAAATTTAACTTGCCTCAAAATGCCCCTTTAATATTGTCGGTGTACAGTAGCTAGGCATATCGACGACGATGAATCGCGTTTAACAAGTAAAATCAATTGGACGAAAGAATAATATAAATGCGGCGGAATGGGAAGAAAAGAAATAATCTCGATAAAATTGTTATTTTAAATAATGCGTCAAAAATCAATTCGTTTTTAAAAGGAAAATAAAATCTCTTATATTCGTCATAGTTTCAATAAAAGTTAAACTTTTGCTTAAAATTTTATTCGAAACTTCTTTCTCATCGAAGAAAATTGATTCTATATATCGATATTCATTGTTCCATCATGTTACAAAAACATTTTATGAAATAATATTCATTGGCAAACATAAACTTAATCTAGCCTTTGAAGCAAGCATGTAAAGTACATCGAATCGCAATCGTTAAAAAAGTATACCTAAATAAAACGTAAAAATCAAACCTTACGAACAATAATATTTTTACGGGCATAGTAAGAGCTTCGCCAGATAGATCGTTACGTATTTTCTCTAGCACGACCGAACCATGTTGCCAAACTGCGCAATCCCGAGAACACTATTTACATCGAGGATGTGCACTGTTGCGACTTCGTTCCGGATCATTATTTTTATATCGTAGGATCATCAGTTTCGCGCATTCACTTGCTTGTTTTTTACCTCTCCTGTCGGAATTATGGTACCTCCGGGGGGTATCACTCGTTCCTCGTCGCGTATATTAAACAGCCCTTAAAGAATCGGTTGTATGGGCGCGGTATAACGAGGATTTCGGTAACTCCCGCGACTATTACTGGTTTCTTGCGGCTCTGCGGGGTTTTTAGCCGCTTTAAAGTGTCCTCCACCTCCGAAACCCTCACCACGATAGCACAAGGATTACGCGGCACAAAAGCGGCCGCCTCGCCGTGCATTTTCATGAAAACAGGATTACAGCCGAACTTATTTAACTTTTCGGTAATCGCGCTCTCGTTGGCCGGGATCCCAGCCTCTTTTAAACGGTTATTCCACTTGTTTGCGCGGTTTAAAGAAAATTGATTTTTGTTTTTCGGTCGGTTTGCTTTTTAACCCGTTTACGTCAATTTAGAAGGAGATCTTAACGAAACTTTGCACGATGTGCAAATGGAACAGCGAAAAATATAAGATATACAGGGTGTCTTGTCTGATTTCGACATCTCGATTCGTTCTCGATATTATTACTTGTAGTTTTACCAAATTCGAAATAAAATATTTAAATTATATTTTTCGCTATTTTCTATTTATAAATTGAATTTGGACATAAATAAATTGATATCTATAAAAACAAGAACATACTTCCCTCGATATTCAATTTTCATTCGAGTAATAGTAAAAAAAGATTAATATATATTAAATATCAGATGAAACCTGTTATTATGATTTATCAATCGTAATAAAAAATTTCTAGATAGAATAAATTACGAATATTGATTGAGGAAACATTACTCGTTTTTCTAATTTCATTTCACCAACTTTTTCCATTCTTTCCACGCTCCAACTCTTTTCCAGAAATTCTGGTCGCGTTATTATCTTTACTATTACTTTCTGAACCGAATTGATTTTCTCGTTCAAAAAAAAGAGAACCGCTGATCTACTTGGACTATTTTTTTCTCGCGCTTATATAGATAAGCAGGTCTCAGAGAATCTCGCGATAAAACAACGAGGCGGATATTTACGATGAAAGTGTAATTGAGGGAAAAAAAAGAAGTTTAATCTGACGGAGAAAAGTAATAGAGGAAACTAGTGTCGACCAATATTTTGTCAAACTCTATTGTGAACTCTTGTGTTGTGTCGACCAATATTTTGTCAAACTCTATTGTGAACTCTTGTGTTGTGTCAAGGGGAGGGGATAGTTCTAAGAGTAACTGGAGCAAACGGTGTTCGTTCGAGTAACGAGATTTTTTTTTTTAAAACTGCTTTTCTCTTCACTTCTGCGTAACGCTGTAAGAGTTTAACGTGTAATGGAAGAAAGAAAGGAAGTAGGAGAGGCATGCAGATGCATTCGTATTTGAATCGCAGTTTCCTTGAAATTTTCTGAAAAGTAAGTATAAAACAGGAGAATGAGATTCATATTTTACTTATAAAATATTCTTGGACAATAGGAAGGTTCTAGAAATTTTGAACTTATGTATTAACAATTGTAATTTTTTAGGAAACGTTCACTTTAACGTAGCAAACGTTACTAAAAATATTTTTTATTTTGTATTTGAGTTGAGATTACATGCAGAAAAAAGAACCTAATTTTAATAATTTATATGATATTTATTTGAAATTTATTTCAATTTTATATGGATTTTATATGGATTTTTAATTAATCATGGAATTAGACATTAAATCAAGGACAAATTAAATAATATTAATCTCGATTGGATTCGTTTCTAATTTACTATGCATATCATCTTCCGATTTATTTAAAAGCATTAATTTTATCGACAACTTTATTTTCCTTTAAATTTTTCAATGTAGCGTGGAAAGTTTGTTTGACGGTGTAACCAAGGAAGGAAGAGAAATGCGAAAAGTAGTCCGTTCGCCAAAGTTTCATCAAAGTTCTTGCTAAACTTTTCAAGTTTGCTCGAGTGATTGAAAGAAATTCCACTTGTTAATTAATCGATATTTTAAAAAATATCTTTTCAAATCTATCATTTAACAAAAGAGTCAATCATTTAAAATTCTTAACTCTCCTTTTAAAAATATATACTTTTATAAAATTGAGAGATGATTTTTTTTTGTTATGAATGAATCATGTTCAAAGTATGTCGCTCGATCTCTAATGAAATTGTAATGTTGATGAAAAAATCGGAACGTATTTTCCTTTAAGACACGGTTTTACACCAGGAAGCCTTGATTCTAAAAATTTTGCGATATTTAAAATTTTATGAAAACCTCGAGTCTCCGTTAATCACCGATCTTGATGAAACTTTTCTCAAGGAAAGTAGCTTTCAAAGAGGTATCTGACCCAAATTTCCTCAAAAATTACGAATGAAAAATATATCTTCTTCGATATTATCCTCCCATTTTTACACGAATGATTAAAATAACGTAATAAATAGAAATAAAATTTTCGAGTTATGGAAATATTTTACTTTTATCATATTTCGTTATCTGTCTTATTAATAAATTTAAATTTCTCAATTTCTATATCCGTGGCAAATCGTGTCTTAAATCTGGAAGCAAATTATTATTAATTTAGTACAACATTGATATCGTTTCGTTTATTAATATACGTATAATGAGAGTCGAAAATTCATCGTTGTGTAAAATAAATATATTCAGACAAATATTTCTGATCTTCGCTGCGTACCGATTCGGTGCAACGCATTTATCGAAAAATTTATATTATAGAGTTAAGCATCAGGTTTAAAAACTCACTTTTCCATTTAAAGCATTTAAAAGTTTCATTTTAAAAACATTCCTCCCATTTAAACCTCTTCATTTAATCCACCACGCTCATCACCGAACGTGGCACGCGTCAATTTAAACTTCCACTCGGAAATTGTACGATATTTAATTGAATAAACGAGGCGCCCTCCCCCTTTCTTACGCTTAACGACTTAATATATTCCGTTATGGCCGATTTGCGTAACTCGGTGAAAAGTTAAAAGTCTTTAATAGAAGGAAAAGAAAAAAAAAAAGAAAAAAAAGAAGAAGAAGAGTCCCGGCACCGATAATAGAAATGAACCGACGTTGATGTCGATAAACTTCTTTCAAAATTCAGTTACGAAACTTTTTTCGAGCCGAGATAATGCAATGGAATCGCCTCGGTGAAGATTTACCGACGCATGAAATGCATGAAATGTATGACTACTCGATCGATATCAGGTTATCCTTTAACCTAGAAAAAAGACACGCGAAATATATTTTGTTTAAGTTAGGTTAGATCAGATGCTTGTTGCGCGCCTTGTTATTTTCATTAAATTTGCGTATTGTTCGTATATGATTAATTTTTTTGAATTGCTTTCCCATTTTGATTAATTTATTACGGTCAACATTATGATAAAGAACAGTGTGGAAAGTGTTGTAATTGTTTGGGATCTTTCGAGCGAAACGAAGGGATTCGGATGATAAATGGAATCAAGACGAGTTATTGACCTCGAATGCGGTGGCGTTTTTTCCCTTCATCGAGACTCGAGTGCAAGTAAAACTTTCGTTGGAAGATTTATTAACGTGTCCGTGAAAAAAGAATTCAACTATTAACATTCTAGTTTAAACCTATAATAATAAATTACTTTCTATCGAACTTACGACTACGTTTATAGAATTCTACACTTGTTAAAAAACGGAAATCATTACATCTTCACTCGTTAATCAAGATACGGATTCAGATCACGAAACTGCACGGGTTCGCAATTAAAAAATTAACCGTCCAAAATTTTCAATCCTCTCGAGAAAAAAAATCTCGTCCTGCCCTCCTCCCCTTCCCTCTCTCCATAAAAGAAAAAAAAGATTATTCCATTTCACGTTGTATCCCGACAAAACCTCGTCGTGAACAAAATTACCCTTACTCGGTCGCATCGTTTCGCGAATTACGAAAATTACCTCGCGCGCATGCGCGTGTGTGTACTTCATAAAACCGACGGCACCGAAAATTCCCAAGCGTGGCGAAATTTACCTTCCAACTACCTTCTTCCTAAACGAAGAGATCGCGTTTTATAAAATTTCGTTCTTTCAATTTGTTCCTTCCGGGGGAAACGCGATGCTTCGCGCGACATAAAAAAGAAAAAAAAAAAAAAAGAAAAGAAGAGAAGAAAAATTTGTTCCCCGAATTTAAATGTAAAATTGTTGCACGCCATACGTACGTACGTACGTACGTACGTACGCCGTTCGTCCTCGGCGTTTCGTCTTTCCCGCGGTTTTAATTTACACACAGAAGAGGAGAATATCTTTTTTTTTTTTTTTATAAAAAGGATTCGGTAACTTTTAATCACGGAAAAGCGTATATTGACCGAACGAGAAGAAGCGGCCCACCAACCGAATCCACGGTTGAAATAAATGGATCCACGACACCGGACGGGAGTGAGCGGACGAGATACGATTCTGTCCACGTACATCTGGCCAGTCGCCGTTCTCTCCGCGACAATGGCCCGGCCGATCGTCTGGCGTGGAATCAAAGGGTGCGTCAATTGCTGATAACGCGGCCAGTCATTTTTTTTTTTTTAACCGCAATACATCGCTACTTGATAGACGAGATCCGTACATAGGATAGTAGTATCGCGTGCAGATGTATCCTCGATTCGACGAATCAAACGTCTGTATAAATAACAAGTGCAAGCAACTGTGTCGTTACTTGATCGAAAAACCTTGATGGAACGGAATCTTTTTATTTTAGATGGGGAGGAGGATCGATAAACTCGAAGAAGGAACGAAATTCTTTTATTATGCGAAAATCGTTATTGTGTCAGGATTTACGTATGGAGCACATAGAAAGAGAGAGAGAGAGAGAGAGAGAGATTTTTAGCGTGACGTGGAGCGTGTTGAAATACACTCAATGTTTTTTAAGTAACGTTCAATTATAGACGAGAAAGATGATTAAAGTTCGTAACGCGGTTAACTTTTCTATGCGAGGAAGGAAACTCGTCCCAAGAATCGAGTTAGAAAAGTGTAACTCTATCCGATCATCGTAAAAGTTTAATAACTTGGTACCTACTTTTTCCTTTTTCATTTTTCATTTTTCATTTTTTCTTTTTTTTAATATTCAACAAGGAATCGGATAGAAAAACGAATTCTTTTACTCGCGATTAATCTTAATGAGTTGAAAGCAACAAGCAATTTAATTCATACGTTGTTATTAGAGTCGTATTTAAAAAAAAAAAAAGGGGGGCGAGAACAAAGTTTTTAAGTTCACGAGAGTTCATACGTTCGCGAGAAGGAAACTTGATCGAAGGAAGCGAGTTGAAGAGGTGTAATTCCATCCACTGAAGATGGCTTGAAAATTTAATAAAGAAATCCGCGGCCACGTTCGCGTATCGCTCGTAACAAATGCGACCTATTATTCCAAGTGGAGGAGCGTCGTTCTTCTTGCGTTATAACATTATAGAAATATATTCGTATTTTATTCATAAATTACATTATCGGTGGATGATTGTACGTTATCGATTCTTGGAGATTGCTTGGAAGCAATTCGATTGAAAATGCGCACTTGAGGCGAACGATTCGACAAATTAAATTAATTACAATTTTAACGTTGGTTGGCGAAATTTCGTCAAATATATCACGGGATATAAAGCAAAGCTTCGTTCAACTTTTATTATATAAAAGGAAGCGAGAAAAATCTTTGATCAACGAATATACGCGGAGAAATATTACGAGAGGTATTATTAATGGTAATTTTTTGTAAATGTTTAACAAAGGCGGGAAAGCGGTCAGTCCGCTCAACGCTTTATCCCTTCAAGGTGGAAAAAAAAAAAAAGAAAAGAAAAGGAAAACGAGAGGATGAAGAAGCGGCGCATGGAGCCGTGAAACTTGGCCAGCATGAAAGTTTAACTTGCAATTTCCAACGTGCTTCCCACGAAGCTGCGTAAACGCGACGTTCCATTATCGTTAATCCGCCCAAACGCAAGAATTCGAGGCGCAGTAGTAGTACACTTTTGCCGCCACTTATCGCCTCGAATGAAGGAACGTTGGATTTATCATCGAGCCACGTCATTCGCGTTCCTCGTTTTAGCGATGATGGCAAACGAGCGTAACGGCCGGTATACACGCATAATATAGCGAAAACAGGAGCAAGTTCGAATTAAAATCTCTTGTTAACTGAAACACTTATCGTTATTGAAAATTAATTCGTTCGTCGAATAACTTTGACTTTCGAGATTATAGATAACAGCTCGTTCGTAAACGTAACAATAATCGGAAATAATAACATCGAGGTTATACGAAAAGCGGATCGATATAATAATAGCAAATGTTGTTCGAAATTTTAAATTTACTCGAAATTTTAGTTACATCTCTGACACTCCGACTATTTCAATTTGAACAAAATCGATAGCTCGATGTAAAAGAAATATTTCGATATCTTCATCTATACCGAAGAGAAAGAAAGAGAACAGAAGAAAGAGGCGAGCGATTGCAAGCTTCCTCTCCCCTTTCCTTGGCTCCTTGCAGAAATTGCAGAAAAGTGGTCCAGTTGTATCGGCCTCTTTTGTATATATTAGACCGCGAATCTCGCGGTGAGAGGCATTTTTCCTCGCTTTTATCCCCACACCGTCTAGGTAAAAAAACAAAAAGAAAAAAAAAAAAAAGAAAACAAAAGAAGAAGAGAGGAAAAGAGAGGATAAAAGAAGAAAAAGGAAGAGATAGGTTCGGTGGAGCGCGGGATTACTCGCGGCTGATTGTGCCCCCGTTCGGCCTCGCGACGGCCGCACGATTAAACCTAACGATCCACTATTCCGGCCAAGAATAATACCGGCTCGTGCATCTTGCCACCAAGAGTTACGGCAAGCGGAAACTAACGAGGGCTCACCTTCGCATCCACTTTATTCGCGGAAAGGAGAGATTATTCCGCACGTTCTCTCCTCCTTCCCCTTCCCCCTCGCCTCGCTCCCTCGGCGAGCCAACCCTCGGAGAAGCCGGCGCGACATCATCCCCCCCCCTCGATGAGCCATCTCAGATACCGAGGCCTCGACCAGAGCCTTTGTCGCTTTTTACGCGTTCTCGCGCATGCGCGTGCGCGCCAACGAATTTTATATCAGATGCGTCTCGTCTCGAGGCGAGAACGAAACTGGTTCAATCAAGTGTTGTCATGCACTCTCGCTAATTCCTTTTCGGTAATTCGGCTGCTCTATGATTTTGCATGGATTAAACGATGAGTTTGGATAGAGGATATAAGGTTTTTTTCAAGTAAAATGCGTTTTCGGAATTTACAACAGTGTTATCATGGTTATTGATGGCTAATTTCGTGTTAGGTTCTATAATCTTATCTAGATTAAATAGGTAAATTTGAATAGAGGATATAATTCTTTTTTTGCAAATAAAATGCGTTTTCAGAATTTATAACGTTTTACAATGATATTATTCATGGCTATCGATGGCTAATTTCGGGGTTTTTTTCAAGTAAAATTTTCATCGTTCAGAATTTTCAAAATCTCGTTATTATCGATAAAAAAAAAAATGGTTTCTATGGTTAGAGATGGAAAACGCAAATTAAAGTTAATTAATTTCTTTTTTTTTTTTATCCTTACTGCGCGAAACAGATACGTTTCGTTTTGCATTTTTCGAAAAAAAGATTCTTTTTCACACCGCATCGAATTGTCATTAATGCGCCATTCACGCGTTTCGTCCACTTAATAGCGGGATAATTAGAGGTCTAATTGTAAGTTAAGCATTTTAGCTCGTCCGTAACACGGTATTAAGCACTGCGCTTCCACCGTAATGCGACCTAAATTACGAATTTAGGTGAAGGGGGAGCGGAATTTACTCGGCATAGACACACACGGTTGATTGCTTTTTAAATTCGTCTCTCTGCGATTATATATTCACTCGATATCGATCGTTCAGAGGTCGTATAAAATAGAAAAAGAAAAGAGGGAATAGAAGTGAATAATAAATTAAACGAGGAAAAAACCGGTGAAAGAATTTTCATTCGAGTTTAAGTATATAAGAGATTCTGAAGAGCGAACTTTTCTTTCTTCTCCCTTTCCTTCTCTCTTTCTCTCGCCAAATAAAAAGCCGATTACTTGTTACTCCGCGTAACGAAACGAGACACGATTTCAACGGCTCTCTCTCTCTCGTCAATTTATACCCTTTTATCGCAAAATTTCGAAATCGATCATCACGCCCGCCTCCCCATATATTTTATGGATCACCTTTATGAATAATAATACGCAAAGGTATGGTACACACTATTCTATTTAACTTTATTTCATCCCCACTACCTGGACACGATGATAATACATCATTCCCTTTCTCGACGTAACGAATTTATAACAATAAAAGTTGAATTAAAACGTTAAATTTCAATCGATCTAACTAATGCACTTTGACAGGGAATCTGGTAATCTGGTTTCGGGAGGTGGCGTGTACATCAATCCATGGAGAAAATCGATGGAGAGGGAACGGTATAATATACGCGATACATCGAATTTCGTGCGTTTACTCCTCCTCCCCTCCACCCCGCGGGTATTAGTAACGCGAACGTCTGCTAATAACTACTCAGTCATCGTGCGGGAGGCATCGCATGGTCGTTAATTAATAAGCTGTTTGATTGGCTAATTAGTTGGTCACGGCTTTTCACGTGATAAACACTGCCGCCCGTTTACAAGTAAGTAGTAAACCGAGATTTCGTTGGGAAAGTTTTAAACTCGTTAAAAATTCCTCTCTCTCTCTCTCTCTCTCTCTCTCTCTCTCTCTCTCTCTCTC
>NW_025223399.1:304838-327669 GCF_014066325.1 Apis laboriosa | reverse complement strand
CACACACACACACACACACACACACACACACACACACACACACACACACACACACACATTAAATTTTATCCTTTTTTCTTTCTCTTTTCCTCGAATATCAATTCGAATGGCGTCAATTATAAAAATTTCGCGCGTAATTCTAATTAAAATCGATCGAGCGCGATTTTTCAACCGATGAATTTTTACCATTAACTATAGTTTCGTCATCCAAAATCAATAATCGTAACCACCATTAGGCGTATTTAACGAACGCGTTAAAGCGCGTTGTTTCGCGTTGGCGCGATGATGATTTTAAATCTGTATACGTTTTGAATATCCATTCGCGGAACGTGGTTAACGTCGAAAATTGTTCGAAATATCGTGTTACTGTATCGGAGAAATTTCGAAGGATAGAGAAGGATATGGGGGGATAGTTCGATACGCGAATCGATACGGGAATTATTCCATTCCGTGTCCCCATCATCATCGTGTTGAAATAAATGGAAATCAACGACCGTTGGACATTAGGTCAATTAGATCCATTTAACATAAATCAAAGTCCGCCGGTTTGAACGAGATTGGCGACGCATCGCATCGTTGAACTTGCAAACTTGGGGATAAATCAACCCGAGCGTTATTTGATTGATTAAAATCGATTATAATCGTCTAAAATTAAAACGGGGATAAAATAAGCAAGTTTAAATTTATCAAATTCGTTCGATCGTTTTTCTCAATTCTCCCAAACATGATTTTCATCGATTTTTCTCTACATTTATAATGCTCGTAATGCACGAAACACAATAAAATGAATTGTTCCGTGTCGTATAATTTCGTCGTATAAATTCCGTATTACGTAGGGCGCCGGTCGAAAGTTATGTGCGCACAAGTGGGCGTGACGCGGGTATCTCCTTACGTGGAAAAAAAATGAAACGAAAGAATTTTGTTTAATAACTATTCGATTTATCCTTCCCCACATCGAAGGAATCCTCCAAGACAATTTTCAACGCGATCCATTTCAATTCTTCGTAACAACAGTTCGATTACGAACAATTATTTCGATTCCCCAAAATCTCTGTGACAATAATTTTCAAATATTCGTTCATAATTGAAGCAGGTTTGGTTATTAGTTTCATCGTCCTGAAAGTATCTTCCTCGAAAATACCCTCGTCCGCGAAATTTGGAAAAGGGGGATGAGGGATTTTTGCCAGAGTCGGGCGGTAATTAATTCTTTTTTGCAATTTCTGTTTGATCATTTGATGTAATATATAATTTGATCATTTGAGTAACTGTAATCGTGTAATCGATTATCGTTGAAATGAATCGGTAATCGTGATTAGCTTCTGTAATTTATAATTGTTCAATGATCATTAACGATTATCGTGATACTTCAAATCAGAAATTTATCTATTATCCAAAACAAAATAAGAAATATTACATATATGCGTGAACAACAATGAAATTTAAGTATTTTAAGACTAAATATTAATTTAATTTAATAATTAATAATTTAATAATTAAATTTAATAAAAATAGAATTTTTATTTTATATATGATACACCATTGTCATTTATGCTTATAGGGTGCAATGATAAACGTACTAAAAACGCATAAATTATTGAATAAAATGTTTGAAATACCTGTTGTATTAAAAGCAAATTAATACACTAAAAATAAATAAGTAATTTAGCCCTAAGAGTTTTCTATGTAAAAAACTATCTAAAATATATATATATATTTCTAAAAAAAAAAATATTCACAGTATTATTACAATACAGATTGAATCACAATCAAAAATGTAATCATTTCGTGATTAATAATTAATAAAGTAATCGCGAACATTGATCACAACTTTCTTATTTATTAACCATTGCATTTCGTTCCCATAATTGAGGAAATTTAAATTTCAAAGATGTGATGGGTGCAAAATACATACAGGGATGCATCCGTCAATATTTTAAAAAATAAGAACGTTGTTAGAACGCTGTTATTATTTATTTCACGACCATTGCTCATTTTTAAGTAGATTAATAGAGTCATGTATATTTTTTTTCTCGTCATAAAAATTCATGCAGTAGAGGATTGATCAATGATTATTTAATAATCACCAATTAATAATTGGATTTTATATTAATCACAATTCTCAATCATTCTCTTCTCCCGTCCGCCACTCGCAACTTTTCCCTCGACCAGTAGTGCACCAGCCGGTGCTTCAAGTCTCGCGAGCCGTCTCACGGGGCCATTTACAATTTCAACGCGCGCGCGACGCGACGCGTCGAGTTTCCGGGGCGGTTGTCCGAGAACGGCGGTGGCCGAAACTCCCTTCAGATCGTTAACCCCGGTTAAAAGAGAGCCACTGGCACCGGGGCTGTTTTCTAGGCCATTGAGCCCGTTTCGGTCGGAACCGATACACGAAAAAGAAAAAAAACGCGATTTATCGATTTCAATACCGAAATATTCGAACAGTTCGTTGTCTGATATATTTTTATAAACGATAAAAATACTTGGGTTAGTGCATCGATGATGAAGAAATGGAAAATTTTCAAACGAAAGATGAAAAATTCGTCCCTATTATAAGTATTGGCATAATCAATTTATCATAATGCAATTTTGACGAATCAACGTAACGTTGATTCGAGTGATTAAATTCAAGTTTCGAAGTTACGTTACGATGTTATAATTGTCGTAAGATACGCGAAATGCATTTGAAAGATTGGATAACTTTATCTAAGAGACGAATAAAACGGGGTAATTAAGACGATGAAAGGGCGATGGGAGCGCGATGAAACGTGAAAATTATTTCACGATACGATTCTCGTGTAATTATTGATACAGTTCGATGAAACGAGTAAATAACAATTTCGTACGATTCGAAATGAAATTTCGGTTTACTTAATCGGTAATCGCGATACCATCTTCCGTATATTCGAATTTAACGGATATATTTTTATCGTTTAACGCTCGAACGCTCGGTAATATTTTCCCGTTTATACCGCGTATGCGCACACGTGTACAGTTTGGACGGCGGCAGCGACGGCGGCCGCGCGATAACTAACGTATGAACGGTTTAAACTGCGTGCATATACGAATGTTTACCCTCGGTCGGAGAGTCGCGTAGTCACGGCCCATGGGGCTTTCTGCCCATTCATCGACCGTTACAAATATGTTAGTCATGTTTAATTGCCTTCGAAGCTCGTTTAATGAGACACACGGCCGAATATCGGGATTCAATTCGTTCTCTCCTCTAAATATTAACGGGCGCACAGCTGTAATCTGTGAATCGTACACGGCCTGTATTAATTATTCCCCGCCTTAATGCGAGAGGCGGTACGATAATGTATCGTACGAACGAAGAGCTACGATAAATATATATATAAAACGCGTAACGCGAAATATCTTGCTTTCGTATAGTGAATCCACAGATCATTCTCACGTGGCAAAATAATCTAATATCGCTGCCAGACTTTCTCCCCTAGTTTCTCGTTCCCTTCTACTTTTACTTCTTTACTCCATTCTCAGGTAGATGATTTTTTTTATCTGAATAAACGCGTACCTCGAGTTGTTTTAAGAAGTAAAGGAAGTAATTTTGAGAGGGATCGAATTGGTAATGTTCTTTTTTTTTTTTTAAATAGATATGCAAAAAAGCGTAACGATGATTCGATTAACTTTATCGTTTGAAAAATCATAAGTTGAAAATGGTAAATACCGAACAGTTTGAATACTTTTACAGGACGGTGTGATTTTTTTTATTTAAATCGACAATTTACAATAAAAATTATATCGTTCTTTTTGAAACTCTTTTTGTAACGATGATTCGATTAAACTCATTCATTGCTAAATTGGACTATGTATATAGTGTGTGATATATTTTATATAGAAATGTATGTCTCAATTTCGGATCCTATCTATATTTATCGTTTAAAAAAATCATATGCTGAAAGCTACTAAAGTTAATGTAATTTAAAAAATTGTACCGTTTTTTTTAAATCATTGTAACAATGATTCAATTAACCCATTCAATTGTTAAATAAATAATTGGACCATGATATATTTTATACGTCAATTTCTGACCTTACCTATATTTATCGTTTTAAAATAATCAAAATAACTAGCTCAGATATTTTTAGAGTAGTGTAATGTAATTTAACAAAAATTATCCTTTTAAAAATAATGATTCAATTAATCCATTCATTTTTGAATAATTGAATCATACTATATATATTATACAAAATTATACCTCAATTTCTCACCTTACCTATATTTATTTTAAAAAAAATCATATCTTGAAAGCTACTGAAATTATTATTAATACTAATTTTTTATTTAAATTTAACAAAAATTATACTCTCTTGAAACTAGAACAACAGATTCGATTAACCCATTCATTTTTAAATAATTGGATCATGTGCTATGTACGTATATACAAAATTATACCTCAATTTCTGACCTTATCTATATTTATCGTTTTTAAAATAATCATACGTTAAAAGCTACTAAATATGAAACACAGTGCAGCTCGGGTATTTCTAGGACTGTGTATACCACGTAGATGCAAAATTATGAAACGTAAATTAAATAAACTTTTACTTGCCAGCGCAACTGCTACGCGCCAACATCAAACGGACGTTTGAAAAATAAATGATTCTTCCGGATTTATCGTATCGGATACGATAAAAATCGACCTTGCAAAATCGTCCTCTTTCCTCTTTCGCTCCATCCATCGTTTATCCCGATACGCGAAACGTGGTAGTTGGCGCAAGATGTTCCACGAAGAATCGCCCCTTTCTTGTTGCCGCTCAACACCGCCAACAGGTGTGCGAATTTCTGGGAACGCACTTTTCTATATTTCCCTTCGCAATCCCTAGCTATATGTATACACACCGAGTAAACGTTAGGTTAAATAGGCTGTGCATTGTCGAGAGAGGTAGAGAGAGAGAGAGAGGTAGAGGTAGAGGTAGAGGTAGAGGTAGAGAGAGAGAGAGAGAGAGAGAGAGAGAGAGAGAGAGAGAGAAGGCTAATACCTAGACAGCACAATAGACACAGCGTCAAAAGTTTTTCACGAAAGCCGGGAAAATCTTTCCGCCTCCGTTACTCTTTTATGCGAAACGAGACGCTTCCCTCGTGGGGAAACACGCGTGTCGTTTTTCCTTTCGTTCCCCTCTCCCCAACAACGACACAATTCCAAACTTTTTGTAGTTATCGAGCACATTGGAAAAGATTCTCGTCGCTCGTATAATATTTTCGATCGTTGCAATATCGCAAGACATTAAACAATTCGAGAATAAACAAAATTGTCTAATTGAATCGGATAGAATTCTCGAAACGAGAGTTTAAGAATCGTTTTTAACAATCTTTTTCTCTAAAATATCATAATTTCGTGATACATTGGATAACATGTTGATCCGTATGATTATTATTCGTCAATCATTATTATTAACGGGGTTAAAAGGTATCGAAGAGAATAAAAAAAAGAAAGAAAGAAAGGAAAGCGAGAAAAGAAATAAATTGGTCCTGCAAATTTAAATCTCGTGACGATAAATAGTCTCGATCGTCGAGCCGACCTTGATTCCGGATAATCTACTTGTCGGGCCGAAGTCCGATATTCCGAGTCCCGGACACGTGTTCCCTTAATACGAGAGATAATAGTCGAGTAATAATAAGTGATCGATGCTGAGCTATGTCTTCGTTCGATGCGTCGAGATTGCATCACCACCTGTCGAGCGCGAAAAAAGAAGAAAAAAAAAATTCGACCCGACTCAATTTGAATAAATTTCTCGGCCCGCCTCGATAACCACCACCGCGATAAAAACTTCATCTCGCGAGTATAAAAATTAAGAGGCGCACGTTTTCGCGGCTTCTTACCTCGCCTGATCGTCCGTCACCATCAATTTCCCCGATGCGATCGCCTTAACGAGATCCTCGTTGATTGTCCATCGCGCTTCGGTAAAAGCGATGATTTGCATCAAACACCAGCCTGTCGCACCGATTTCATCGCGAAACAAGGTCCAATTATAACGGATGTGTAAATCTTCTACTTTCTTATCGATACGTCTTGTTAATCTTTTACATCGATATATTACAGCATCCACAAACTTTTCTCTTTTCGGGAAGAGAAGAGCGTCTCGTCTTACGTAGTCCACAGCGTGGTTTCTATTTCTCCTTTACCACTCGTTTCTCTCGTTTCGACAGGGAAAAAAAGATTAGTTTGGAGAGAGAAAGAAAGAGAAAGGAAGGAAGGAAGGAAGGAAGGAAGAAAAAAGTAGGCAAGCAAGCAAGCAAACGGGCGCGCATACACACACACACACTGTTCTCCACTGTCCGCCACTCGAAACGAAATTGCGCTGAGCGGCTCTCTTTCTCCGAGGGAAAAAGTTTTTCCGTGAAGTTTCGGCGGGGTATAGAGGGGTATGGTGGGCGAGCTTGGCGGAGGGAGGGGTGGCCGAGGCCAGCACGTGACACTTTTTATCGGAGGGGGGAGAGGGAGGGATGGAATCACACGTGTCACGGGAGATTATTGGCCTTTGTGAGCGGGTTGACAAATGGTCCACCGCATATGGCGCGTCGCGCACGACTGAGGCCAGATTTCGCTTCCACCATCCTCTCCCTGTGATCTACCCCCACCATGAGGGCTCTATCCTCTTCCACTCGGCCCTCGCCACACTCGGTTTTCCCTGACCGAGCGTGTCGTCGTCGTCGTCGTCGTCGTCGTTCTCGTCGTCGTTCCAGCACGCAGACTCCCCGGCCGGCCACCACGAGACTGCTTTTCTCCCCCGCGAGACACAACGGCCTCTTCGGTCAGTCAATGGTGGTGGTGCTCCTCTTTTTCTCTTTTCTTTTTTTTTCTTTCTTTCTTTCTCCTTTCCGATCAAAGCAAAAGCGGAAAAATCGTCTACCAGCCGGCTTTCTTATTGTGCGACGCCTGCAAACGTATTCTCGAATCCAGAACATGGACGAGATGCTCTTTGGTCGGGTTCTGAATCGGATAACTTGGTGAATCGGGTTCCTGTGCTTTCCCGCCAGAGAGAGAGAGAGAAAGAGAGAGAGAGAGAGAGAGAGAGAGAGAGAGAGAGAGAGAGAGAGAAAGAGAGAGAAATGTTTCGTTTGTTTTCTTGTATTTTTTTTCGCGCTACTCGATGAATATTGAAGGCAGAATTAAAAAAAGTTAACTAAAAATTTCGAATAAAGTTTTAAATCAATTAGTTATTAAAGTGCTGGAATAATATTTCGTTTTAGCTATAATCGATTTGCAATTATTATTATTATTGTTTCGAATTTTGATAAATTTGTCGAAGTATAATTTTATTCTAAGTAACTTTAATTAATTAAATTTTAATGGTATTATTGAAGGTAAATAAGGATTGCTTTCTCTTTTGTTAATATTCAATATTATAAATCTATATGTATTTACGTTTGTAAATCGAACTGGTATAAATATATAAATGCAACATATTATTCGTTTATTTAGATTCACACCACACGAAAATGCGAGCCACTGTTGAATCGAATAACTTGCTTTCTCGCCAGAGAGAAAAAGAGAGAAAAAGAGATTTCTTTATTTGTTATTCTTTTTTTTATGGATATTGACAATAAAAATAAATAAATAAATTATTTTCTCTTTTATCAATTTAATATTATAAATTTATATTTACGTTTGTATGTATAATTTGTGAGTCACTCGAACAGCTATAAAAATATATATATACAACACGTTATTCAGATCATCATGCCATCATATAAAAATGTGAAGTTATATACTCCCTTTATATATCACTTCTATCTTTATCAAGTAACTCGAAAAAAGAGTTTAGAAAAAAAAGAAGAAAAAAAAAAAAAGGAAATTAAATCCCCTCCCGTATCCCTTACGATTTTGCGAACAATCACGTAATAGATACTTTCTCGATGAACGCATCGGCACATCGCCGCATCCAAGAACCGCGCGTCTCTGTCCGACCGCCATTACGCCACATCAAATTTACTCTCCTCCGACATTCAGGCATCCAACCTTGTATCATTTTCTCGAGTATCCTCTTCCCTTCTCCTCTCTCTCTCTTTCGAGAAATAGAGAGAGAACGCGTATCACTTCCTTTTGGAAAGGGAGGGAAACATGTTTGGGATGATCGTGGTTGAATCGTGGACACGGACTTTGGGGACCGCTTCTCGCGTTACTCTCGGGAAACAAGTAACGGGTCGAGAATGAAGTTGATGTCGAATCGTAGTGGCGACGAATATTCGAAGGGAATTTTTCAAAAACTAACGTTTCAAATTACCTGTTTCATCACCGAATTTTTCACCACTTTGAAAGTACGCGTGCACTTGGGACGCGTGATAAATACCGGCTTCGTAGGTATTACAAATCAAATAGTATTCATTTTTTTTCTTCTCTCTCTTTCTCTTTCTCTCTCTCTCTCTGTGTTCCCTGAATCATTTCGATGGAATACAGTGAATCATCTAAGATTTGAGAATGGAATATTTTCGAAATTATTTTAATTTAGAAAATATTTTATATTTAATATTTTTATTCCATAAAAGAAATCTGTCAAATTTTCGCACTGATTATCTTCGTTAGATCATCTGTCAGATCTGCTTCTCGTTTTTCATCAATAAATATTTGTCCGTTCTTAACAAAGACTGAAACCATTGTCTCATTTTATTATCGCTAATTATATGGGGCGTAAACTGTCTGTGATTTTCAGCAGCTAGAAAATAAATAATTACACGATTATAACTTATTGTAAATTATCGATATATAGTTATACAATAAATATAAATTTATCAAAAATTAAAAAAAACCTTTTTATTTTAATTTTGAAACGAATCTTATTCGAAGAATATTCTTTCAATCTGGATAATTCATCCTCCATCATATCGTATCGTACAATTACGAGATCGAAACGATGTCGAAACGTGTAGAGCACGTCAAAAGAATCGAATTAATTCCTGATGGAACTTGCTCCTTTTGATCAGGTGTATCTCTTTATAAGTGGTCAAAGGCGAAGGAATCCGTCTAAGCCAGGTCCCGCATTGTAACAGAGACGAGCGAACGAGCGAGCGAGCCAACGTCCAGAAAACCTTTCTCGAGCCTGTTATAAATTAGTCGAGTTTTATTGCGCCTTATGTTCCCTGTCACGCCTTATACAGGGAACTTCATTTCTCTTCCCTCTCCTTTCGAACGTTTAATAGATAAGCAACTGGTAAAAACATTCTCGCGTGTCTCACTATTATTCATCACAACTTCGTTTATTGATTCCTCTGTCTCTTCACGATTGTGCGTTATATTCTTTCACATTTACCATCTGACCAGCGCGGCGATCTGTGCGAATGCGAATTCTTTTCGACAACACAACACATATGAAAAAGATAACGATGACGAATAATTTTTCATTGTTTTATATATTCATAATAATATATCTTGTATTGTTGAATTTGTTTTTCTTTTTTCAGTTTATCGATCGTTTTTACATAGAAAAGAATATCATATTGCAACGAGATGTTTTCGTGAAAAGAGAATATGTTTTTGCGCAGAAACTTCGAGGCTAGGTTAGATGACGAAGGATAAAATAGTTGTCCTTGGTGATCGAAAGTACTGTTCATTGGTGGAAAGAAGTCTCGCGAAAGAAACACAAGTCTGATTGGTTAATTTGAAAGGGAACGCCTATTTTCACACGTACGTTTTCTTTCTATCGTGGTATTCGTCACGATATAGCAATTTAACGACGATCTATATCTTAACGATGCATTAGCGTGGGCATAGAATTCAGAGTATTCTAAAAATTTTGTTATTTCTCATATGTATAATTTATAAATGTAATTTCGTATTCGAGTAGTTGAGATAATAATTGTAGGTATACGAATAAACTAAATATATTATTAATATATTAATAGTTTCGAAAATATTTCAGTCTTAGATGATTATCGATTTTAAATATTCAAATTATACCTCTTTTACTACTATGTAACGTATCAGGATTGTCAACAAAACGTTTGAAGTAGAGATAGACGATATTAGGGAAGATTCTTCTTTCTTCAACAATGAATAGTACAAATGTGACGCGACTACATGGAATAGATCTATCGAACGATTATCCATAGGTCATCGAGAAAAGAAAATTTCCCAAATTTTGAATTTTCGATATATAATAAACGATAAGATTTATTCGATTAATTTCAAATTAGAAATTGAAAATTTCACGTATATTTTCCATATTATAACTTTTAATCATCCGGATTCATCGAATTTTCATCGTGAAAAAAATTTTTCACCGATTCCATTTCGGGAATGAAAGAGTCGAAAAAAAAAGATATAAGGCACATTGGCTCGGATGAAACTAAAAAATCACGGACGCTTTCGACCGTCGTGCCATCAGCCGAAATGAATTCCCGGACGAGGTGGAGGGACCCCTTGATAAGATCTGGAAATTTCTGCGCGACACAACTCCGTCGTCGTCTCGTGTCGTCGGGAATAGAAGAGGATATCCTCTCTCGCGAAAATTTACCGCGCTTGTTTACCCCCAAATTAACAAGTACAATGGCGCGTTTCGAGATTTCCTCCTTGTCACGAGTCCCGTTTGTGACACGTTCCTTCCACTGTATTAGCCCGACTCACGCGTCCCGCAGGAGCAGTTTTCCTCCAAGTTTCCATCCAAGTTTCGAAATCCAACCCTACCCCTTTCTCTTTCTCTCTCGTCTGTCCGATACGTGTCATGGGACGAGGTAGCTCAATGGCCAACCGAATACTCGCGATATCGTCTTCCCTTACGATTATAATCCTTGTGCACGAGAAGTTATCACGTTGCACCTCCGTTTCGACGCCTTGGTGATTAGGGAATACGTGGCTTCAAACGATTTGCCCTTATACGAGAGAGAAAATCGAATAAATTTCAAATAAATTAATTATTCAAGATTGTTTGTTTCAATGTTACGTACGAGTCTTGTACGAATGCCAAAATATGAACGCGTCCGCCATTAACGAGGAAAGCATTCAGAGAATAAACGTAACGCGTTTCTATCATATTTTTGAACGAATTGTATGAAATCAGGCTCGCGTAAAAAAAATTTCATCAATTTTACAAAAGTGTACGTATGCCTATCTCGAAACAATAGTAGAAAATATCTTTCCACTTCTGGTAGAAGGTATATAACGTCTATCCCACTCTGAAACCAAGCTAAATGTAGTACGATTATCTTCGGCCTCGGTTTCGACCAATGTTTGTAAACGCGGTTGCTACTAAACGTTCCCGCGATATATCAACCGACTCTATATATATAAAGCTTTTAAGCCCGGATTCTGCGCGCCTCCTCCGTATAATTAGGGATGTAAGTGTTCACGTAGGTGGCGGCACACGTGCACACCGGCCAAGATACGATCTATAGGCTGTCACGAAGATCGTTTCCACAGATTATTCGGATTCGGATGGTCGGAGCCCGCGCCGTTAATAAAGGCGGGAAATCGTAGCGCTCGCTCGCACGAGTAGTTCATCAAATTCAAATTCCTTATCGAATCATCGATGATCCTCGATTGCATTTTTTGCATTTTTCAATGCAATATAACGTTTCTAAAAATGTGCATTATCGTGAATCCTTGACTGGCGTTGTTTTTTTAATACTTTTTCTAATTTTATCCTTCGAAAAGATAATGAATATCAAATGTACGAAAGGTATTCTAAAAATGTGGAAATATTAATTGATTGATCAAAGTTAAAGAAGCAATTGTTAATTTGTATCCTTCTGAATATCGAGCACGATTTCCTTGTACGATCGAGAGCAAGCAAACCGTTTTAGATAATTATGCGTGCCATCCTACGTAAGCATGCCTTTAGAATTCTCGATTTCTCTCTTGAACCGCGTTAGGAGACTCGTTAGGTTTCATCCTCGAAGATACGGCGTAACAAACGCCAAAACCTGATTGTTCGCGCGAGAATATTCTTCTCCACCCGAATTTGATACCGAGACGGTTGTTGGAATCCGTCGCCAAAGTTTGGCCAGGAGAGGGGGAGGAGGGGGGGAGGGAGAGAGGAAGTTTATTTGTGCGTCATTCGCGTTTATTTCGCCCTGCGTCGGAGGAAAAGTTTCGAGCACGGCCATATGATAAGAGTTTGGATTGTTTCAAGGCGATTTTAGGGAGGCAAAGTTCACTCGGCGAAGTGTATCAACGAGTCTCACTTCATCCATCCTCTCGGTGATTTGCGCGACGTTTTTGAAAATAAGATTTCTGCCGGCTAGAAGCCTTTAGAGAAACGGGGAAAATTTTCCTCGAATTATGAAAGATAAATAATATTTTTTTTTTTAGAACGTCCAAAGATAATATATATAACGATATTCAAATAATTGGTAATATGGAATGAAATTAGAAATTACGAAATATCCTGTAATATATATCGAGTTTGTTTAAAATATTTTTTTTTATCATCTCTTTAGAAACTGTGTAATATATCTTTATAAAATATACGAAGTATCTATCGATAATTGTCGTTTAAGAAAACTATTGAATAATTGAAAATACGGAAAATTAAAAAATCGTGAAATTACTTTTCATTTAAGGTATCGATAATTTAAAATTGCTATTAAATAGCAATGAAAATACTTTTTTTTATCATCTTTCGTTTAGAAACCGTATAACATCCCTGTAACATCGATAATTATCGTTCGTCGATAGTTATTAATCTATAATACGGAAAACAGTGAATGAAAAATTCTTTTTAAAATACTGTTTTAGAATATGTCCACATTATATCCTTATATTGATATAACTAGGCGTGATTGGTATCGATAGGCGGATCTATTTTTAGGAAAAGAGACATTGCGCGTAGCGCGGGCTAATCTTAATCCGAAAGTATGCGTTTGCATCTGGTCGACACTTTATGCGTTCGTTAGCATCGTTACTATATCGCTATGGTGCAATTCTATTGGGAATTTTCTTTCGCTGACGTCACAAAGGGTGGATGAAAATGTAACGAATACATATATATATATATATATATATATGGCAACCGACGTGTACTTTTGGGGGGGGGGGGTTACAAATTCGTTGAGCCCGGTTGAAACGCTGCCAGTGTGTTTTTCAATCTATTAATAGTCGGTTGGCAGTTTTGCTCAAAACATTTTTCTTGTAACAAACGATAACTTGGATTTTATTTTTACAGCTGAAAAACGTTACTCTCTCTCTCTCTCTCTTATATTATACCATATATTATTAAGAGAGAGATCGAGATTTTTATTGAAGATAAACAAGAGGAGATTAATTAATCGAAATAGAAAATTGAGGCAAAGGAGTTAAATCCGTCGGAATTATTTAAATAAATTTATCGAATGAAATTTCCCGTTAAAAGGATAGCGTGTATCGTCGATTTTTGTTCAAAGCGACGATTTCTCGTTTGTAAATTTTTTTTTAAAATATATTTGACGTTTTAAAAAAAAAGGGTACGTAAATATTAAACCAAAAAATGAAAAAGCTCTTTTAAATTTTTTGAACGCTGTATTTCTCGAGTACTACGCTATGTATTTTCAAAACTCTTTGAAATGAAGTTCGAAAAAAAATATATATATACACATATTTTAATGAAAATATATCCGAACAAATATACACTCTTCGTTTACACAAGAAATTGTGCATCGAAAGGAAGATTATTAAACGTTAAATTAAAATGCCACGGGGAGTATTGAATTACAAGAATAACAGCATTAATTTCCATGCCAATTGGTATCGCGACACGAGGCATGGTGATTGTAGCTGGCCGAATTTCATTCGAGGATATCTCGAATTGCTTACGGGAGGACGATTATACAATCTGACGAGATTTCATTGTCCGCGTTTCTAGAAATTTTCTAGAAATTTCGATCGAACTCTTTGACCTCCAATTTCCCCTGTACATACATATACATTTCTTCTCGATTAAAAAAAAAAAAACAGAACCAAATTTCAAACCAAATTTCGACGATATCGATAAAAAAAAAGGCAAAACAATTTTGACGAATCGAAGCCCTCTTCCACGAATTCCCCAAAAATCCCCATTTCGATTAAACGTGTAAAGAGACGTTGAAAGGAAATCCTTCCGATTCTCCAAATCCAATCGACCGATTAAAATGGATCGCGTATAAACAATTCAAATTTCACAGTAGTCACAGGTAGTCGAATCGCGTCACCTCGTTCCTTCCTCCTCCTCGTATCGAAAACGCGTATCGTATTGCGGTTTAAAACAAGGTAAGTGCTTGGCCGCAACCGAATTTACCTCGGCTCCCCAGTGAGCGAGAGAGAGAGAGAGATAGATAGATAGATAGATAGATAGAGATGGCGGCGTGGTCATAGAGGCAGGTTTATACCGCGATATTCAACGACATAAAATTGAGGTACGCGGTTCCCAATAAATAGTGAGCGGAGGCCGAACCCGACCGACCGTCGATTTACAGCGTGCGGTGGTACAGGTTTGCGTGTGGAATAAAATAAAGGATCCATCGCGACGTTCCATCGATGGAACAGAGTTTCGCGAGTGGAGAACAGTTTCAGTTTTTTTCCAGACTCGACGCCTCCTTTTACGATCTCCCCCCTCTTAGAAACCGTTTTTTCGCAATCGAAACGGACGCTTATTCTTATTTTCGTTTATATATTATATATATATGTTATATATATTTATCTTGTGTTTTTTTTTTTTTTTTCTTTTTTTCCCCTCTTTTCGCCGATGACACGGATACGATTATTCGTCGAATCGATCCTTAGGGAAACAGGAAAATACCTTGTTTTTTTTCCCCCCCGATTTTTCCTGAAAACTTTAATTCGGAATAACGGCATCGAACGGTTTCGAGGAGGGGGAATCGAGCGGGTGGAAAACAAACTAAAAAGGTATTAATTGAGAGTGGACTTGCTCGAGCACGATATTGCGAATTCACCGATGAACGAGCCCATATTTTTTTTTTCCCCCTCCGTTAATTGCCAAGAATTAGAACACGCTCGCGCGACACCCTCTTTTTTTCCCGCCAATGCTTGATAACTCGATTTTTCAAACATTCCATTCTAACTATATATAATATATTTAATATATAATATAATTATACAATATAATTAAATTTCTCGCGAAGCTGTGAAGCGAAACGAAGGAAAATTAAATTATTAATCGATCCTTTCCTTTTCTTATATTATATCGACACGTCACGAGTAAGAAAATGGAGGGGAACAACGATTAAATTAACCAAATGGCGTTCGTTTCGCGTTGAAAATCATGGCCAGAGCTACTATGATCGTTTGCACGGGTCTTCGAGGTAGCTGCCGTGCTGGTAGAGGGAGTACTAATCCTGTGTTCAACAGGAGGAGGGAGAAATAAATATTTCGGAGATTCTCCCGGGCTCAGGGACGCCGTTACACGTCACCATTGTGTCGACAACCATCCTGTCCTTTTATTATCATCGGTTCATAGACGTAGAGGCAGGCGTTGCGGTCGATTAACCCCCCGTGGCTCGTGTCGTTTCGAGAGCACCGCTGGTACAAAGCTTCCGATAAATCACCGATTCTCCACAATAAACTGTATATATATATATATATCCATTTTTCCCTAATCTAGCTAACGAACCGATTATCCCGAAGATGCGATGAATTACGTGTTCGTTTCCGCGACACGTATCGAATTCGTGGGTGAAAGTTGGTGATCGAATGATTTTTGAACAGGGTGGATATCCCCCTGGTTATTGTCATCGAGTCAGCTCAGTGATTAATGCTGTTTTTATTGGAGGACTACTTGGGGAGGCAACTTACATATATATATAAGAGAAGAATTCCTGGGGAAGAAGGTCTATTCTTCCGGCACAATGCTCCTCCAAGGAGCATGGTTACCAGTTTCGCGCTCATATATCACACGCGTGTCGCCATTAAGAGTTTTAAGCACTCGCGGAGGGGGACGAAATTGAATTGTAAGTAAGTTTCCTTCTCCTTTTTCTCCATCTCTTAACTAATACTTGTATTATTAATACTCTCTAATACTTGTTGTGATAAATAATATATATATATATAGATGTTTCGAGGCCTCATTAAAAAAACAAAACAGAACAAATTCAAACGAAATTTCGACGATACCGATAAAAAGAAAGGCAAAACAATTTTGACGAATGGAAGCCCTCTTGGACGGATGGAAATTTCTATCCCTGCCCTTTTTGTATTCGAAAAGGCAGCGTGAAAAATGCCCCGTGAATCGCGTTACGTTAGGATTTTCCATTGTTGCATCCCCCTTTCCAAAACCTATGAACGATTTCTATCTATAAATTTTATATCAAGCTTCCAAGTCCACGCGTACGTGAAGATATATATATATATATTATTTAAAAAAAATTCGTTTCAGTCGAATCGAAATCAACGAGTTGGATATTTATTTTTAATTCGAGGCAGGGAAGAATACAATTCCCATTATGAGCACGATCATCGTAAAATCTCCCCGATACATTTCTCCCCGCGGGCGGATCTAATCGGTTTTTCCGGGGGGAAACCATTTTGTTTACGGAATACACGGACGATATTATCGTCAACAACCAAATGAAACGAAAATAACGCTCGGCCGATCCGCCTCTTCCCGAAAGAAACCCGACATATACTATACATATATTTCACCGATGATGGAACAACAAAATATCGAGTTTGGAAGTCGATATCGATCGAAATACGCAGGTATTATCTAATAAACCTCGTCGTCCGAATACATATATATATACATATAGGGAGAGGGGAGGAGGCGATAAAACGCGTACCCATTAGGGGCTCGTAGAGCGTTAACGGGTTGAACACGCTCGTGCATGCATCTCGACGCGCTGCACCCCGCGACTCAAGGGGTGTTGTACCCTGCGCGGAGGGGTTCGTGGGAGCCTGGAAAATTTCTAGCGGCGATAAATTATATTCGAGGCACGCGCCACTCCTGAGGGGCGAGCGCCCACGTGCGCCGCGCCAAATGCCACTTTCATCGCACTTGCCTCGCGGCTTTTGCATTCTGCCGAGTTCCGCCAACTCCGCCGCGAGTTTATCCTTCTTCTTTCCGCCCAAGTTTTCGAAACAGTTGTCGACGACTTGCCTCTATTTCTCTCTCTTTTTATATGTGTGTGTGTGTGTGTGTGTGTCGTCATCACGCACGCGTCGCGATTTATTCGGGATTAAAGGGCGGGTTTCCAATAGCGGGCGTCGGGAGTCGGGTTCGAAGGATTGGGAGGCTTGGACCGATCGGCTTTCGACCGAGTCGAATTTTATTTTTCGTGGGGCGGCGCGACCGATCGAGGATATTTCATCGAGGTCTGTTTGCACGGGAAACACGCGCGGCGGCGGTGGCGGTCGATTTGCAAAACGCGATTGATTGGAGGCTGCATCGTTAAAATATTTGCCCGGCCGCGAAGCGGTCTCGAAAACCGCCGCTTTGATGTTACAGTCAACAGCAGCCGGGTAACTTCTTTTAATCGAAGTAAGCGAACTTGTTCTCGTTCTTAAACGCTTAGTCGTTGAAACGCGATCGATCATTTGCGCTCGACGTGGTTTTTCGGTCGGCGATAAATGCCGATGTCTAAAGTAAAGTGGTTTTATAAAGTTTCTTAATAAAGATCCGGGGAAATCTACAAATCAATATTCTTATTAACGAAATCTAATTGTTCCATGAAACGCCGCGGTGTTTACTAAAAAAAGTAGAAAGTTTCTACTTTTGGATTTTTCCAAAAAAAAAAAAAAAAATAATAAACTTATATAATAATTTATATCGATATTTAAATTAAAATAAATATTTCGAGATGTCATATCCAGATATTATAAAATTGAAATTTAAACGCTTCTCGATAAATTTACAGAATATTTCTCAACTATCGAAATCATGATCGATAATACGATCAATTCTCTGCCTATATACTTTGCTCAACGTAAACGTTTAAAAAGTAAGGATTTAAAATTTTAACGTATAAGAATTTTATCGTGTCATTACACGTCACAATTGTCGAAATCACGATTATTCTTTATAATTTAAAAAATTAATTCTCTCCGCTCAAATATACATTCGTTCGAACCACTCTCTCAAGAAGCTACGGCAAGGTTTCGATTTAACCGCGTTGTTCTCGAGTTGAAAAATAAAATTCACGAACGTATGAATTCGGGATTTGGAAAACGGCGACGATGGATGTAACGATGTCGCGCGTCGTAATTTTCGCGTAACGCGGGCGTGTCGTTCATTGGACGGTTGGTCGAGGGATTCTGTGTTGCCACTATATATATACACTCGTTCAAACCCACCCGCGCCCAGTTTATTTATACCCGCGTGTATACGTTATCGTTAAAGTGTGAAATGATGTATCTTCGCTGACAGCTTCCGTCCCCCTCGTTTCCCACGCTTTGCACCCCCTTGGTCCAAGCGCGAGGACCGTCGTCGCCGCCGTCGTCGTCGTCGTCGTCGTCGTCGTCGTTTCGCCTGATAATTGGGTTACGCGCGAAAAGCATTACCCCCTCCCCTTCCCCCTCCTCTCCGATCGGGGAGACCGATCTTTCTAGCCCGGTGAATGGAGGAGAGGCGAGCCAGCGTTTCTCAATCTTCTTCGATCGCCGCTTTCAAATGCGTGCTCCCGATTTTCTTTTCCTTTCTCTCGAAATTTTTCGTCCAAATATATCGGGAATCTGTGCGAGAGAGGAAATTTCCTTTCACCTTCGCTTTCTCAATTTTTTTCTGTCCGAAAATGTCGTAAATGTTCGAAATTTTCATCAATTTTCTCCCTCTGTCGCAACTCTAAATGCGGCGTGTAATAATGTAATTTTTGAAGAGATATGACAGAGATATTTGAAGTTGATCGAATTGAATGAATTTAAAATTCATTTCGTGGAAATGTGATCCATGATTTGAGAAACGCTGAGGACAGACGACCTATGCAACTTTTCAGTTGTTGCGCGTCGGGTTAAAACAGCCGGTGGAAAAAAAAGAAGAGGGGGAAAAAAAAAAAAGAAAGAAAAAAAAAAAATTATCGATCACCTTTGAACACGCTGGTTTCGAGTATTTTTTATTAAATGCAACCGGATGGAATTCTTCGATACGTGAAGGCTCGCCAAATTTTTTTCCCACGCGATAAATTCCTATTTTTATAAACTTCGATCAACCCTCTCTTACCTTCCTCTTATAAATGTAATGGGAATAGTTATTTCATCAGATAACATCGATTCATCAAATTCTTAAAAAAAAGAATAATCCCCTATCTACCCCTCGATTCGTGGAAACGAAATTTACCAAGCTCAAGTTTCTCCTTCAACACCAACTTTCGAATTAGCCAAATTTCGAATTTCGAGTAATAATAATGATGATCCTCGGCTTGGAAACGGGTTCGGGGTAAATCCGTGATGATTTATACCCGAACTCGAATTCCCTGCTCGAAACGCGGGAGTTTCTTTTCTTTTCTTTTATTCGATCCTTTCGACCCCTCGTAGAAAGCCAAATCTACCCCCCCCCACGATCTTTCAACGATCGAACCATTCGGGAAAAATAATTCGATCGCCTCGATTTCCTTCGAAGCGGGTAGCAGGTGCTCTCAGCCCGGCATCCGTCATTTCGCGAGTCCTCAGTCTCAGTTTCCACCCTTGCAGTTTCCACCCCTCCCTCTTCCAAGATTACATCCTCGACACGCGTTCCACCCGCCTTCTCCGAGAGTTGTTTCGAGGGGACGGCTACGAGGCTATTATATATATATATATATATAACTATTGGAAACGTATACGCGAGAAAACTAGGGACGATCGGTAGATATGTATAGTTATCACCTATCGTTATTATTATATAGGTATTATAGGTATATAGGATTGTTGGAAGAATTTTGTTGGATGTAAATATCGAATTTTTTTTTATAAAGAATTCATTTATGCTTCTTATGATGAACATTAAAAATAACAATCCCAATTGATGACCATTAACTTTTTTCCAATATGCTTGCAATAAGGTAGCCGAAAATGAAAAGTACAAAGAGATAAGTAGATATCGTTATATGAACTTATTTTATTTATTATATTAAAATTATATATATTATTATATCATTTGTTACCTTGTAACGAATTAAATAGACATATAATGATGCATAGGATAAAAAGTGTGTATATATTACTACATCGATCATGTACTACATATAATGATACATAACGTAAAAATTATATTACTACATCGATCATGTGCTACCTTGTAACGAATTATATGGATATACAACAGTACATGATATAAAAATTGTATATATTACTACATGTATATATTACTACTGTATATATTACTACATTGATCATGTGTTTTCTTCTAACGAATTATATGGACATATAACGATATATGATATAAAAACTGTATGTATTATTATATCGATCGTGTGTAACCTTGTAACGAATTATATAGATATATAACGATGCATAGTGTCAAAATTGTATGTATCATTACTACATCGATTATGTGTTCTCTTTTAACGAATTATATGGACATATAACGATACATAATATAAAAACTGTATGTATTATTATATCGATCGTGTGTAACCTTGTAACGAATTATATAGAGATATAATGATCCATAGTGAGAAAACTGTATGTATTATTACTACATCGAATATATATTCTCTTCTAACGAATTATATGGACATATAACGATACATAATATAAAAACTGTATGTATTATTATATCGATCGTGTGTAACCTTGTAACGAATTAAACAGACATATTACGATGTATAGTGAGAAAACTGTACGTATTATTACTACATCGAATATGTGTTCTCTTCTAATAAATTATATGGACATATAACGATACATGATATAAAAACTGTATGTATTATTATATCTATCGTGTGTAACGAATTAAATAGACATATAACGATGCATAATGTCAAAACTGTATGTATTATTACTACATCGATTATGTGTTCTCTTCTAACGAATTATATGGACATATAACAGTATATGATAAAAATTGTATATATTATTACATTTATGTGTTACCTTGTAGCGAATTATATAACGATGCATAGTGTCAAAATTGTATGTATTATTAATACACCAATTATGTGTTTTCTTCTAACGAATTATATGGATATATAACGATACATGATATAAAAATTGTATATATTATTATATCATGTGTTATCTTGTAACGAATTAAATAGACATATAATGATGCATAGTGTTAAAAGTGTATATATTACTACATCGATCATATATTAGATATAATGATGCACAATGCAAAAACTGTATGTATTATATATTATTATATATAGATCGATTATATGCTCTTTAATGAATTATATTTTATACACCATTATACTATTACATATTACTAGTACTTTACATTATATAATTAAATTATAAACATATAACTATAACCTGTACATATCGTGTATACGGGAGAAAATTATGTCGACGGACAGGTCTGTGATTGGAAATCGGGACGAGGGCGCGCTTTTCGAAACAACTTGGTCCATCATCGACTTCGTAACGACCGAAGATCGCGATTGTGGAACGCGAGGGGAGGACACCTATCTCTCGTCCACCAGATATATCCTCGCACCATTCGGTTCCAGCCACTCCACGATAATTCGGATCCACACGCGTGTTTCGCCATTTTCTCGAGACCGTCCCGTCTTCCACCGCTTTCCTCCCTCGCGCTCCACGACCGCCCCACACCGCGCGACCAACTCTCCCCCTCCCCCTCTCCCCAAAACAACCGCCTTCGCGTACGTGACTGGAGTGAGGAGACGAAGAAGGGCCTCGAGGAAACAAGCACCATCCCGCGCCACCAACGAGCAGTTTTCAGACCCGCGCCCAACCGACTCGACAAACACGCGTGCGGTCCACCTACACGTTCGCTTCCTACGCTGTTTCGAAAGAGAGAGAGAGAGAGAGAGAGAGAGAGAGAGAGAGAGAGAGAGAGAGAGAGAGAGAGACGATGTTCTCGATCCTCGTCTAAACGGCCATCGCCAAGGAGCCGGCGATTTTCCTTTCCTCGAAACTTTGAATCCGAGTTACGGTTACGTGGGTAGCAGGCAGGTAAATAAATAAGAATCGTGGGAGGGATACGTGAGAGATTTCGAATTTCTTATTTCTTATTTTTTTTTTCTTCTCTCTCTATTCGAAAAAGTAAAAAAAAAAAAAGAGAGAGATTATCGATACATAATAAATAAATGAAAGAAACATAATATACATATAAAATACGTATAAAACATAACATACATAATAAATAAATGAATGAAAGAATGAAGCGGGAGGGTGAAAATTTCACGGCAAACAAGCGATGTAACGGCGATCGAGCGTATCGATCGCGACGTTTAAAAACGGCCGATTAAAAATTCACGTTTTAAAACAATACGAGCAGCGCGAAATTTATGACGTTTCCCTGTAGAGTTTCGAGAGGATCGGCGGCCCATCCCACGTCCCTCCCCTCGTCCACGCTTTTGCCTGTGATGGGCGGCGGGCGGGCGAATCGATCAAATCGGAGCATAAATTATTCAAGTTTCAGGTCACGCGTGCACGTTTACCGGAAATGGAATCCATTCTCCACTGTCCTTCTTCTCGAGGTATTTTCGAGGCTTGCGACCCTCCCCTCCCTCTCTGTCCGAGCAGCGACAGCTGCTGGGACAGCCCTTTCGCATTTGTCTTAATTTCTCGAAATGATGGCGGTGGTACGCGCGGGGCTGATTTCCCCGAATTAAGGACCCGATGAATTAGGCGAGATTACGCTCGTCCGTACGCGGTTCGAGCGACAATCTCGTCGAAGTGTCGAAGTCGGGCATAATGACGCCCCCTCGCTCTCCAACGGGATCACGATTTTCGTCGACCCTCCTCCAGTTCTATCCAAACTTCTCTCTCTCTCTCTCTCTCTCTCTCTCTCTCTCTCTCTCTCTCTCTCTCTCT
>NW_025223399.1:274039-304724 GCF_014066325.1 Apis laboriosa | reverse complement strand
TCTCTCGTCGAAAATTAATGATTGTTTTGGATTAGTTGGATAATCGTGCTCCTTGAGGCTTCGAAAGTAATGCCAGAAACGGATCTTGGTTCGAGGGAACCTTCATTTATTTCTTCTGTAAGCGTCGTTGTCGCACCCTTGCACGCGGTGGGTGGGAAACATTTGTCAATTTTCCGCCGCGATAAAAGTTTCGACAGAAGGCTCTCGCAAGCCTAACTTTGCATTACGATCGGGGAGAGGGAGAGGGAGGGATAAAGGGAGGGGGGATTCTTAATCATTCGGATTTACGCGAGCGAGTTCGACCAAATGGATCTTTCGTTCTCCGATAATTCAATTTTTTTTTTATTCGTGTATATAGAGATACGTTTCAAAATTCGTTGAAGCTTTTTATTGTTAAATTATTTCGATCGTGTATTAAGTGACTCATTAGCGAGAATTTTATTATATCGCATTATTACTTTTCGTTGCTTTAATTTTTCTCGAATTAAATTTTTTTTTTCACGAATATAATAATAATAATTAATATTATTAATATACCTAATAAACCTATACTATAATACTATAGTATTCGAGATACATCGTCAGAAGTATGAAAAAATTTTTATTCATATTAAAATCAAAGGCTCAATTAAATTGGAATATTATTTAAATGCTCGAACTTTATCTTTTCGGAATGATCGAATGAAACGTTTTATTTTCGATGGTGTGAAAAAATTCGGATAATTCGACGCGATAAAAGGGATGCTCGCATGATAACAGTGATAATGTGCGGAAATGGGTGCTGGAAAAATTCTACGGAATCTACATGTATATATGTATATCAGAAATTTATCGCGCCCTCGCAGCATCCGCGTTAAAATATACGGACGATTTATTTGGTTCTCGTCTTACGTTAGACATAAATTTCCACTTAACCTGGAATTTAGATCGCGCGCGCATCAAGAGAGACTTTCCACCCTCCCCTTCCTAGGTCCTGGCCCCGATATATCTAACGTAAGACAAAATCTAGACAGCCCTATCTCTACCCCCTTTTTCTCTCTCTCTCTCTCTCTCCAGACTCTCTCTCCCCTCTTCAATCCTCTCTCCAATCCTCCACCGTTCGATATTGGCTCGACGACGACTTTCTTCCGGCGTATACCGGCTACTAACTTTGTGATTCACGATTCCTTTCCATCCCTTCGAGATTAATGTCGCGTCGCGCCTCCTCCCCCGTTTTACAATGTCAACGAACCTCTTTATTTAAACGTTTCGGCTACTTTCGAACGACCGCTCAAACTGGCGTTGCGAGGGGCCGTTCGTATCTGCTTGCCCGGGTGATCGATGGATCGATAGAGTTTGCCAAGAAAATGGAAGAGAATTCTTGAAACGGAGATTTTTCCTCCTCGAGGATCGCGCGCGTTATATTTTGTGAATTCTTGTTTTCTTTCTTTTTTTTTTTTTTTTTTTTGCAAAGAATCTCGAAATGGCGATTTTTCTGTATTTTTCTGATCTTTTTTTTCTTTTTCCTTTGGAACACGAAATCTTTGATCGAAATTGCCAAGAATCTTGAAAATATGGAGATTTTTCTATCGAAAATTTCGTGTCTATAAATATGTAGATTTTTTTCGTTTTACAGACTTTGTTAAGAATTTTTTGTTAAGATAGGTGTTTTCGAGAGATTAAAATCAATTAAGAGAGATTTGTGATTTAATCAATTCGCAAATCAATTTGAAAATCGAACGAATAAAGAATGGAATGAGAGATGCGTTAAATCGAAACGCGGATGATAGATGGCACATTTCAATAAACTTTGTTCGAAATATTAATGCGATTATGTCAAGAGACACACACATATATATATATATATATATATCAAATGTTAATAACGATGATTAAATTTGACGTTTAACGTCAAGATTTCATATCCCAAATTATTATATTGATCGCATAATTCCCTTAAAGCGCGCTTTGCTTGTTTCCATTTAACAATAATCGTAAAATGAAAAATGACGAGATTACGAATTTTAAATTATTTTACAAGATTCCTTTACAATTGAATCTTCAACGAAATTGCAAATGTTTACGTTACTTCATTTCAAAAAAAAGTCCTCGTCCCCCGGGGAACGATACATCGTTCGACAGTTGATACGCGTTAGAACGTGTGATTTTGTTGCTTGCGTATTTCATGAGATCTGTCGCGCCATCTGTTGTGCGCCAATAAAGTCTCTAATAAAATAAATACGCACCGCGTATTAAATTTATGAAGTATGGGTGTCCATCATCCATGCATCGACTCGGGGGTGAATATTTTATTTTAATCGAGGAGGAGAAGAAGACCTTGGTCAGATTATAAATCGACCACTCGTTGTCGCATATTTCTATCTTCTCCCCTCCTGACACGCTATCTCAAAAAAAAAGAAAAAAAAAAAAAATTTTCGAATTTTCAAAAAATTTTCGTCCACGGGGAAAAATTTATTTGCGAAGATCGCGTGGATGATTTATTTTCGCTGTAGAAATAATCGAGATCGAAGATAACACGTGGAAGGGAATTGGAAGGATCCGTGCGTTGTGTTGTATAAATATGTGCGATACGTATCCGGAGGGAGGTTTATCCGTATGCTGTTCAGTTTATGGTACACAATCTCCTGGAAAAACATCTCTCTCTCTCTCTCTCTCTCTTTATGTGTATGTGAGCGCCCGTTTTATTAAGTATTCCACGTAGAGTGTGCCGTGCGCGTGTCAGTCGTTCGAACAGCCAGGGGTGAAAAGTTACACCGCAGGATTACACCCGGAAAGACCCTCGGGGTAGCGACGGTATCGGAACCGGATAAAAATATATCATTTAACGCGTGAAAACGCGTTGTGCACGGGCGAAACGTGGGAAATTTCGGTTTTTCGGAATTCGATTCGATCCGAGGAAACGAAGTTTCACATTTTGGAAACGAAGAAGAGGGAGGAGGAGGCGAATGTAAAATTTCGAATGTAAATTTTGAAAGGATAAATATTTAGATTCGCGTTCGATCTATGAGATCGTCGCTTATAATTTTTCTCGATTCATACACGTATCGACAAACCGAGAAGTTAAACGAGGGGTGTGATTTGATTTTTTTGTGAAGGGGGGAATAAAAAAAGAAGGAAGAAGATTTGATATTGATGTAAGGAGAGGAAGGAATTCTAGTCTGGATATTGAAGGGCACTTCGACGGAAGAAAGGACAAGAAAACTGGAGGGGCGAATATATCTTAACGCCATAAGTTATCTGCTCTTAGGAGGGATGAACGGAATAGAATCCTCCATTACCGCTTCATACTTAATACTCTTTAAGTACGAATTACGACTATTGACGGCTTAAACTGGCTTTGTTTGACAGACAAACAAGTTTTCTTTTTTTTTTTTTCTACGAAAATACGATAAATTGGAAATGGGTATAAATTTTAATGATGAAAAAGGAGGGGGGAGAAAAGGATGGAAGAGATTCGAGAACGAACGATCGATCGATTTTTATAGTTCGTTTAAACGGGAGGATTAAAAATACGATTGGAATAAAGTTTAAATGAAACCGCGATATTTAATTTGCAAGTACAAATTGAAAAATATCAGAGAGCAAATAGCCTTTGACAAACAGCGACATGCGAAATTGCTTATCGAGTGATGCGATTTTTCTTTTTTTCTTTTTTTCTTTTTTTTTTTTTTCCACGTGTTTCAGCGTGGACAAACAGCGAAGCAAAAAATTGATACGTCGCTCCAGTCAATTAATTATCGAAATCACGAGGTACTTTAAACACATCGAGATTGAAATTGTAATTGAGACTGACGAAATTAACAAGTATCAATCGTTTCGATCGCAAATGAATTATTATTATTATTATTATTATTATTGCGATATTATTAACCTTTTCAGAATTCTTGAACTCAGTGTATCAATGAGATTCCCAACCTCAAAGAGGTCACTGCTATTATTTTTAACGTTTATTTATTTTATATATATAATTATTATCTCACAAAGTTATCAATTAATGATTTTCTCCTTAATTAATTCTAAAAGTA
The DNA here is from genome assembly GCF_014066325.1 of Apis laboriosa. NCBI lineage: Eukaryota > Metazoa > Arthropoda > Insecta > Hymenoptera > Apidae > Apis > Apis laboriosa. The sequence goes on along the minus strand of NW_025223399.1, from coordinate 300,699 downwards.
TTGTCACTTCAGTGCAAAAAAAAATCGTATTAACTTTTCCATTTTTTTCTCGTGTATATATACACACGAAAGGAATATATTAGAAAAGCGGGTTAAATAATTCAAAAACAGTAATTCGAAAACATTATCGTAAAATTGTTTCATCATTGACAAAAGAAAATTTACACGAATTTTGTATCGTTCCACTTCACTTGTGCTTTCATAAGATTGTAGCATTGCATCTTGTTGCATCGAAATCGATTTCCTCTTTCACATCCGACCGTGAAAAATAAAAAATTAAGTATAAAAATTAAAAGAATTTCATCGCTGACAAAAAAAATCCAGAACCAGTTTTCTCTCGTTTCCCTTCACTTATATACACTTATCTTCTTGCTACATCTACCGAAACTAATCTCCACTTATATCCTATAATTATGAAAAATAAAAAAAAAATCAAATACAAAAATTAAAAGAATTTCATCGTTGATAAAAGAATTTAGAACCAGTTCTCTATCTTCGCCTTACTCTACATTTTTCATAAAACCTTAAAAATCGCGTAACTGATTTCCACTTATATCCTATAATTATGAAAAATAAAAACAAAATCAAATGCAAAAATTAAAAGAATTTCATCGCTGACAAAAGGATTGAGAACCAGTTTTCTATCGTTCCTCTTCACTTTGCACACCTTTCATAAAATCCTAAAATTATTGCTACGTGTATCAAAACTCACATTCCACGACTATGAAAAATAAAAAAATTGGATACAAAAATTAAAAGAATTTCATCGCTGATAAAAGAATCCAGATATCTTTACATCTTATATACCTTTCATAAAATCCTAAAAGTATGCTACGTGTACTAATTTCCACTTATGTTCTACGAAAAATAAAGAAAAAATCAGTTAGAAAAATTAAAAGAATTTCATCAGTGAAAAGAATCGAGATCCAATTTTTTTTTCCATCTTCATTTATACACGCTTTTCACAAAATCCATCTTCTTGCTACCGAAACCGATTTCCACTTTACGTCCGACTATGAATATTCACGCTCTTATTTCGCGTTCAAAAAGCAAAGAAGAACGGAGACGAGCGAAAAAACTGAGCGCGCGGACAAAAAAACACGAGCACGACGACGCGATGGTCGTCGGTCGGTCGGTACGAATTTTACGGTGGGACGTGGCTGGCTCGTGAAAGCGTTCTACACAGAAGTGTCTTTTCGTTTGTTAACGCGGCCTGTGCGGATGCTAAATTACCAGGGCAATAGCGGTTCGAGGTGTAATGTAGCGTCGCTAAGTACCATTGCATTAGTGAGAGGATGCACCCGTACACGTTGTAGGATTGTTATCGTTTTAACAGGAAGGCTAACAGTGCCGGTAAATCTCGCCGCGTAACACGGCGGCAAGCGCATTTATCTGACCGTGTAGTACCACGTGCCGCCACCCAACGATCAGTTTTAACGCGATCGTGCTTCGTTTACAAGGCGAGCCGTACCCGCGGCTGATTAACGACCGGATATCGAAATATCTTTCCCATTTCCAACGGAATATAGAAATTCTTAAATTTTCTTCGTAAACCGAGATTACTATCGTGAACAGAGATATATCTTAATTATTTATATTTTTGCTCGAGTAAAAAAAAATCATCATGCTAAATATAAAAAGTTAATTATATACGTGTAATTGTGATAGAACAAATACGTTAATTAATTGATTTTCCAAATTTTTCTAATTTCAATTCTGCCGACAATTAACGAAAGTGAATGGTTTAAGAATCGATAGGATGGAAAGAGCACGTTGTCTGGAAGCCAAAGGGAAGAAAAATAGTATCCATAGGACAATACTTCGGCAGTGTTGGAGGTGGTCCAACGCGAAATGGAACGAAGTGACGTAGGAACGGAAGCTATTATACTCTCTTCCGGCTCGATATAGCCGACAGTTACCGTAACCATCCCGATCACGACGTTTCGCTATACGAAAATTCGTACCCTCGTGTTCCACGAATTCATAAAGATCCGATGGAATACCGTTGCAACGAGAGACACCTGACACGTTTGCGCGTATATTTTTCCTCTCTTCTTTTTGTTGTAATTATATCCGGCCGTACAGCAGAGACACGAAGGGAGGCAACATCCATCATGAGATCCGCAAGCCGCGCAAGCCGATGATCGATATACCCATAATCTCTGACCCCGCACATCCCGTATTTCTCCCCACCTCTCAGACCACCTCTGGCTGCTACCGTTCCGGTATTAACCATAGAAAATGGGAAAATTCGGGTGTTACCCAGCTATTAACGTTAACGGCCACGCGTTGCTCGCCACCTTCTCTAATGGGTACACATTGCCCTCGTGTCGGAGTAATAACGACTCTTTCACCGATGTTTTTCCGGGGATGGAAATCGGTGGCCGGCGGTTCGGCCGATTCCGATTCCGATCTCAACCGATTTCGATGCCTCTGCCCGGCTAATCGTCGTTCGATTCCCAATCTCGATAAAGCCAATAATAGACCAGTTACGTACCCTAACCTGACTCTCTCGTACTCCTCCGCTCTCCTCTTCCTCCCTGTTCTCCGCCAGATACATACAGGGTGTCCCAAAAGTAAACCGATTCCGATTATATTCTCGAATATTCTATAATAATTTCATTTTCGTTTCGCAAGAATTTTCGCAGCTCGAGAAAAAAGTTACGCCTCGAGCGTAACGGATATCTTTTTTTCTTTCTTTTTTATCGAAACAAAATGGAAATTTGTAGAGGAAGGAATTTTATATAACTTTTCTAACGAACGAACGGTGTATTCGGCGGACGCAGCTTAACCCGGGGACGAAGGCTCGCAGGAGCGCGCACCCCACACCTCGGAGTGGAAGCGCGTTCGAGCGTGAAAGCCCGGCCGAAAAAATGCGATGCACCGGCGTGAATTTGTAAAACGGTCTCGTAGCTCTCGCCTCCGCGGAGAGAAGAAGAACCGATGAGAAAAACCGGTGAAAAAACCGCGCTGCACGACGCGCCACCTTTCCCCTCCCCCCCTCCTTCTCCTTCCTCCTCTCTTTTTTCCTTCTCTTCCTCCCAGAGTTTTTTTCTCTCTCTCTCGTTTCGAAAATTATCGGCCGGTCGTCTTGACGTTGTCCAACGCGAGCGAACGTTTCGTCTAGAGCGAGGAGATTCAGGTGGTCCGGTGAAACGTGAATTTTTCTGCTCGGCCTCCCCTCCCATCACCAGCCGCAATTCTTTTCTCCGCCACGAGGCGGAGATTATTCGAGAGATTCCCTCTCTTTCTCTTTCTCCTCCCCTCCCCGCGCCTCGCCATGTGTAACGCGTGACGACACGATTGTGTGGTGCAGCTTGCAACAACGTGTATTTGATTTTTCTTCCCGTTCTTTCAATGGGTGTAATCGGGGATGAATTCTAGCCTACCGTAAGGGCAATTTTAAAAGATCGCCATTCCGTTTCCATTGTCGACGTTAACGGACACGGAAAATGTGTCTTTAATGCGCTCTCGCTTTATTTTTCCTTCCTACTGGATACGCGATGTGTTTTTGATTCTAAAAGAAAAAAAAAACAAACAAACGAAATAAAGCCTTTTGGCTTGATCGAAATTACTCAAGTCACGATAATATTAATATATTATTAGGTTTTTAGTTTATTCGCTATACCTATTTCTACTATACGCGTCAATTTGACGCTTGTGTATATAAAAAAAATATCCATAAATGTCAAATCCTATCAAATTTCAAACAATTGTCCGCACAGTCGAACGAAACGGAATATTTTTCTCTTCAGAAAATTATTAATATTTAGATAGCGCAGTGAAAATCATCAAACAAAGGATGTGGCAAACGTCTTGTCGTTTAATTCAGAATCTTGCGTGTCTTCTGTCTCTGGCTTTGGTTTATGCTTGCTCGCGCTTGTTTCACTCTAAACTCATAAATCTTAGAAAACTTGGGATGGGGAGGGGGAAGACACAATACGAAACAGGATTGGTTGAGGGAAGCTAACCACTTCCAATTAGCATCGCCGACACAACTTTCCACGCACCGTGGATCTATGGAAACTTTACGATCACGAACAAGCGAGGTCAGACGTTTGCGTTTCGTGTTTCGTAACGTTCGAGCAGATAAAACTGTTTAATTCGTGCTCCCTGTATGCACGCGTGTTTTGAAAAGTTCGTAAAATATATACTTCGCAATGTAGCGTAAAATTCGGTATAATTCGATATAATTCGGTATAATTCGATATAATTCGGTATACGTAGTCGTGATAATGTAAAATATAAAATAAATCCTTGTTTAGCTTCCCTTTAATTGAGCTTGGAAGAATAAATTAAATAAAAAAAAAAAAATAAATGTCATGAAAAAAAGTTGGATAAATATTTATAAAAAGGTGCGATTTCGATGATTTTTTTCATATATTGTCTTTAAATCATAAACTTAACCTAATTTAAACCGTTTCGAAGAATATTTGTTGAATAATTTTTTAACAAGCAAAGCAAATAAATTCTCAACAGCGTGCAATTTAGAATAATGTTGGCAATATAAATCAGAGAATGATATCTTTTTGTAAACAATTATGAAAAGTTAAAATAATGTTGAAACCTGCAGACGATAAATTTATAAAGTCAATATTTTAATTTTAAAATAAATTTTAAAATCCTGATCCTGATCAAATCCTAAGCATTTCTTTCTCTTATTGCAATTCGATTCTCTTAGCCCTTAAAAAATATGACTAAGCTCAAGACACTTGAATTAAATCGGACTGATATCCCAACGTGGATGCCCTACCTGTCGCGGTATAGAGCCGAGTGGCAAATAGCTAGTGCAGAACAGTGAAAGCTCCCCATGGGCTCATCCCCGTGAACGACCTCCTGCAAAAGCATTAATCACAAGCTACTTGTTATCCCTCCTCTCGTTATGGCTGTATCACACGTTTGGTTAAAAAAAAAAAAAAATAAATAAAAAAGAAAAAAGAAAAGAAAAAAAAATTCCTCGTATTTTTCATAGTAAAGTTCACATCGTTTATTGGAATTTTTTTTTTTTGCCTCAACTCGGTTTGAACATTTTATCTGCATATTTAATGTTTCTCATCTCACTGGAAAATATAAGAATCGTGACCGTGTCCGATGTTATATTAAAATGAAATATTAAAATGAAAATAAACTCGAATTGCGCGAGATACATTATTTCGAATTATTAGTTTACAAGTTCGTTCATGTTTTTTTTTCAAGTTGAGATACAGCTTAATTATTAGCAAAATTAAAATTTCGTTTTTATATAAATGAGAATTTTACGATGTATACGTAATCTTCCGATTAAGATAATTATCAACTCGATATTTCCCCTAATCGAACCTAATCTTTGAAATAAATTTTAAACACTGCAATTCGACCACAACACCGAAGAAGACTCAACGACGAAACAACTCTCGCAGATTCGCCACTTTACTCCTCCCTTCCCGTCCCTTCTCCATCTCAACTTTCTCGTTGGACGATAAATTCTTCTTTAGCCTTCATTGATGACTTCATCTCGCCTTTCGTGAAACTTGCGAAAGCCTCGCGATAATGGCTATCCTACCTTTTGAATATTCAGTCCCGGGACGAGATAAGGCCAAGATGGAAGAATGATCGTCGTAACCCGCAACCCGTAACTTCTCGCAAAAACTTAATTTTCGAACCGTGAGCAACGTATATATAATATATATAATATATATATATTATATATATATATATATATATAGTATAATGTCGTACCTTTTTTTTCTTTCTTCCTTTTTTCTTTTTTTTTTCCACGATCGCAAAGGAAAATCGATCAGAGGTTAAACGTGGCATAAAATTTGAAGAGTCCCCCTCCTCCTCTTCCTCCTCGTCTTCGTGCCGGGCCACCGCGTCACGGAGCATCCCTCCTCGAGGTCTGTTCGACAAACGGACGAACCGCGCCGTTCGTCGGCAGCGTAAGCACGCCGTTCCTCGAGGAAAGGCAATATGCATGTAAAGAGCACTTGGACCCGCTTTTACGACTCGAAAGACCCTTCCGGACACGGGCGATGGCAATCCGGCTGATGGAAACGATATTCGAGGCTACGCCGGCCGCGTGTATCGGGAAAACTTTCTCCTTGGCTCCGCCAACCTGGTAACTTTGTAATTATTTCTCCTCCGCGGTGAATACGGTTTAAGCCGGACGAAAAACGACGTGGGAGCCTCTGCTAAGCGGTTTAAATATTTCATGCCCGTCGAGTCTATCAATCGAACGGCTTCTGACGGATCGTTTTAACGGATGCTGCCACTCGTGCACTTGGTTAGGGGTTCCCTCTCGAGGAGAGGGAACGTACTGGATTTTTCGCGTATTATTCCGTTCCTAGATTTCGAGCACGCTCAAGGGACACGGCAAATTTTTCGATATTTCGTATATTCGTTATATTAGGTACTGTCACATGAAATTGTCGTTTTTGTTGATCGGAAGAAAAACAATATATTTTCTTTTATTAAACTATAATCTTTATTCAAAATATGAATTTAGTTTTCCCAATGAGATTCCAATTGATATAATTGCATTTTTGTAAAATTTCTTGGTTTTAGCGCGAAGAAATTCTTCGAATGCTAAGATTACAGTTTCTTGTCGAGTGTCGAATATTTTATTTTTTTAAAACAAGTGTAAATAATCGGTTGGTGAAATATCTACTTTTCATTAATCAGCTAATTTTTATAGAGCGCTGTTATACAGAAAAATAGGTCCATGTCTATTGATTGATGTTGCTGTTATAATATCTCCTTGTTTTAGAAAAGAACAATGAATTATTTCCTTTATGGACCATCATATAATCATCATAACTTTTCTCGTCCATAATAATGGTTTCGGTATTTATTTAGGATTTTTATTAGCGTCCAATCATTGTCCAAATCGTGTACGATTATATAGTATCCATTTCTCATCATTTATATGATTATAATTCTATAATTCTATTCAAAAATAAACTTCTATTCTTTCGAGCTTTACACGATAAGCACAAAACTTTTGATCCTTTGTCAGTTAGTGACGATATCCATTTTTCCAATTTTTTCACTTTATCCATTGCACTCAAATATCTGAAAACTGTTATTGGAAATACGTCTCTCTGCTTCCACTTTGGCTTTCGATTTATTAACAGTCCTCTCATCGATAGAATCTTCTCCGAAAGCTAACCTAATATTTCGATATGCACTGTAGTCCAAGTTAAACTCGTACAAGAATAATATTCTAAATTCGTTCATTTCTCAAAAAATAATTAAACCAATTCAAAAAAGAACTTACTACACAAAGGAGATATATAAGAGGACAACGTCAAAATATGCTAAGCAAAATGTAGGTTAAGTAAAGTTTACATGTCGCGGTTGATTGTCATTTATTCTAAACTTGGCAACTTCACGTGGTACAATCTAATGCGTGGAAGGTATATTAAGGTATATTTCGAGCAAAAGTAACTAAATTTATAAGTTAAATAATATTTGTCGCATAATGTAATGTGAACGATATATTTCTTTGTTTTATCGTAAAAAAAGTGATTTTCTTTTGAAATTTTGATCGCTGTAATTTATGAAAACGTTAACTTCGTTTAACGATCTTGAATAATCACGAGCTAGTGTACCGTTTAAATTCTCATGAACGTGATGGTAGTATAGTTAAAGCTGGTACGATGTACTAACGGAAGCCCTAAGGCGGTTTAATTGTGTACGTTTTCTGTGGATTCTCGCGGGAACGACCCGAGGTTTAGGGCTCGTGAGTGACCCTATAAATTCACGTAATCTGATTTCGAGAGCAGTGAAACCGGCTTCCCTTTCGAAATCGAACCGGAGAATAATAGATTTCCGTGATTTCCGGCGACGTTTTTCCGTCAAATATTGATGGTTAGTGAATGTTGTTGAAAGTGGTCGGAAACTCCAAGGTAATCAAAGGAAATAACCAAAGACAACACGTTTTAATTAACTCGAAGGAACTTGAAATTATTTGTTTTTTTAGTAGATTAAATTCACAAAAAAAAAGTTATTATAAGTAAAAAAAAAAAAAGTGAAAAGTTTAAAAAATCTTTCATTTCCTATCGGTAAAGTGTAAACAAAAAGTGAAGACAAGATATTGAAGGAAAATTCAATCGGATACAGGCAAATATTTAACCAATTTGAGAGTTGGGCTGTTTTATCAAGCGAGAATACGCGAATAAATGTTTCGAGGATGATAAGAAGTGATTAATATCCGTGGAATCAAATCATCGTAACTAATTTACAACCTGTAAACGAAAATTCTGGTTTACAATAACAGAAGGTAACAAGAAACTTGTGATGTCTTCGCAGATTTCGCCCTTGCAATCTGGTAAAACAAGAAACGCTGTGCCACCCTCAACGAGTTACGAACTTTCATTTGTCCCACCCTAACCATTTCCTATCGGTCAAAACAATTTCGCAGTTCCTTAATAGGCTTCATAAATCAACCCGACTCGAATATCGGATCGGAAGTTAAATTTTCAAACGAAACGATATTACGATTGCGAAAAAAGAAAGGGGGGGGGGGGGAAAAATCGGGAACCGATTTTTACAAAAATGTTTTCGATATTGGATCGTATGTCATACCTTTTCTCACACTTCTGTCCTTTTTATTAAAATTCTTATGAATTTAGTTGAAATATACGATCATATAATTTACACCTAGAATCATTTTTTCTAGATATTTGATATAGAAGAATCGAATATATTCATAACGATTTCGGGAAAAGAAGAGCGAGAAGATCTGTTGAAAATGGATATCTCTCGCGAGGTATACAAATTAAAATTTTTTTAAACATGTGACGAATTATGCTAACGTAATACTCTTTAAAAAAAAATCATCGAAGATGAAACGAAGAAATTCTCAAATTGGCAATCGATTTTATCCACATTGACCCCTCTCCCCCCCCTTTCCTAAACCATTCCAAGAAACCGATAATTTTTTCCTCAAAGTTCCGCAACACGATTTTATTAACCCATTTATTTCTTCCAGATCATTTCAGAATGGAATTAGGGGGGGAGGAGGGGTGCGATACCATGATGTTATTACACTCGTCGCAAAAATATCTCTTGAGAAACGACTCGTCCGGGGAGGGGGGAGGGGTGTTTTTCCTAATCAGGAATACACCTAATAAGGGAAATTGATGATTTAGGGGAGGGAAGGAGAAAAATAATAAGAATAACCGTCGACGGGGGGTACACAATGAAATTAAGTCTCGGGGAAAAAAGGTTTCGAACCCTCTGGCGAAAGGTGCGAAATCTCGAAGGGTGGCCCGCCCCTCCCTCTTCCTCTTCCTCTTCCTTATTTCTCGTCCCTTCTACTCTCGAACCGACTTCGCTTTCGTCGCTCTCTCGCTCGCGGCCAAAATGAAAAATGGCTTCTTATCGGGACCTTGCGCAACTTTTCTTTCGAGTGGACGTATAAATTACGGGACACCCGATAGAGAGTCGTGGGGTCGTGGGGATCCCTGATATCTCCAAACAGCTCGAACGAAAATAATGCGCTCTGGGGATACTCGAAGAGCATCGAGAGCTTCTTACAAGGTATTAAACCTTTCATCGATTGTAATCGCATTTTGCCTTTAAGAGGTACTCGATGGTCGAATTTAATTTAGACAAGTTTTCAATTTCAATTGAAACGAAACGGACAACGATCTATATTTTCGTTAGGGAAAATTTGGAATGCATCAATGAAGATGAAAATTTGATAAAAATATTTTTTTTTTTTTTTTAAAGAACGAACATAATTTTATAAAATTGATTTATAAATTTTAAAAGGACGTATTGATCGTCATCGATATACGGGGAGAATAGGAGCGTTTCTCTAAGCTGGTTCGATAAATTAATAATGAATGACAAACACAGAGCCGGGAACTCGATCAGAAACTATTAGCCGCCCCAAAAACGGCCCGACCCTCTAGGAAGAAAAGAAATTGGCATTGTGAAAGAATCTCGAATAGGCGTATTCCGTTCTAAATTGGATCCTTCGAATCTTGTCCTCCGCTTTTATTTCGAAGTATTGTTCTTCCAATCTTCTCGTCCGGCCAACCATTTGAAGGAAACGATTCGCAGCCCACGAGACTGGGACACATCTCGGGGAGATAACGATTGAAAGCTTAATTCAATTACCTTTCAATTCGCTTTAATTAGTTCTGGTGCGGAAGTAACGAATTGCGGAATATCCGCTTGTTATCACTGCAAATTGTTTGCCGATATGATTGAATTTTCTATTTCCATTCCTTCTTATTTTATCAAATACTATGATTTTTTTTTTTTTTTGATATCTTGTTAACCTAAATTTTTTACCAATATTTTTACTCTTGAAAATAATTTTTGGTATTAAAAGTTATCGTTAGAAATTTTGGAAAAGTAAATACATTTTAAATAGATTGAAAAAAAAAAAATACTCAAAAGAAGTTTTTTTTTATTTCGACGAATTACAGATTGAATGATTCGTCGACGAGAAAGCGAAATTTTTCAAGCTTAAGGTGAACGCACGATATACGTGTAAAAGTATTGTACGAAGATTCCAACCCCATTGGACCAATCTATCCGGTTATTTCACTGAAGAATTGATCGGATGTAATTTGTCTTAAATTTTATTCGAAAGAATTTTCTTGCTATTCTAGAAACGACGTTACACGTGATTTCATAAAACATTTATGACTGGATGTTTTTGACTGGATGTGTATGTTTATGCAAATGTATATTTTTATAGAAGGCAATTAGAATAATGGAAGAGAATTTTTCTTTGTTCTTAGAAAGAATTAAAAATATATTTTTAGTACTTTAATATTTTAACATATCTATTAATATAATTATTGTAATATATCTATTATTAAAAAATAGTAAAATTTTGAAGACTTGAATGATTACAATAGAATAACAAGAGATATTAATCTATAATCTAACAAGTAGAAGAAAAAAATAGAAAAAAATATTGTAATATATATAATGTATATATATAATATTATCATATTATGTTAGTTCTAGAATATGACACTAGGCTACGTTTCTTCTTTTGTTTTCTCGCTAGTGGTAGTAAGCACATATTTTTCTATATAAAGATAAATTTAATAAAATTCCCTAGTAGGATATGAAGAAAAGTGAGTGAAGACTTAACTATGATTCATCCTACTTTTACGTAGGGACGTAATTCTGATCCTCTTTTAAAATTTTCTTAATAATTGATAATAAATTTTATTTAAATTTCATTTTCAATTTTTTTTTTTGTTTTCAAATACATTTTAATATCTAAATAACACCGTAATAATTAATATATATTTATATAGAGAAAATAAATAGATAAAAATAATAGTGATCGAAATATTTAGATTAAAAATCACCATATATTAATGATATGTTTCCATAAATATTTATACGTATATAAAATATTTCATATAAATAATATAAATTGAAAAATTTAAAAGTTTGCAAAGCTTTTATTTTATTCATCTATTTTATCTATTATAAAAATCTTTTAAAAAAATATATATTAAAAATAGTATGATATAGTTCCTATGATAGCTTTTTTAATTATTAAATATTTAATAACTTATATGGAAATAGAATGAAAAAATAAATAAAAATAAATATGTTGAACTATAAAATATGAATAATAATCCAATAGTATTAAACTTTGCATATAATGTATTTATTTTCTGCTAATATTTTTATATTTTTTTATATGCATGTATATTAAAAATTAAGTTTATTTTTTATTTGTTAGTTACATTTTCAACTATCAATGAACGTAGCATAAGGTTGTAGTGCGTTGATTCTACCCTAGATGGCAACTCATACACGATGCTATTTTTATCATTAGAGTTCTCATTCTAACCTATCTATTTAATGTGGTCAAGTATGAAAAGATCGCATAGGATCAATGGATCCTGTTAATTTTCGTGTTTAATTTCAGTTTCGGGAATGAAATAAAAGACGTTCGTTATAGGTTGAGTGTGGATTAACAAGTGCAAGATTAAAAAAAAATGGAAGTGACTTCTTCGAGTGAGTAATCGGAAAAGATAAATACATTATTTATACTATCAGTCTTTGTAATGAAATTGAGAACGGGATATGTACTCGTAATGTTCTACTTTCTATATGATTAATTTACAATGAAAACTTTCTTTGTATATATGTATTGTTTTCTAAATATGATAGAAACGGAAATAATTTTGAGGAAAATGTTAAGATACATAAAATAAGGTCTTTCTTTCTCACATAATCTACACTATTATTGTTGTGTACTTTTCTTCATTATTTTTATATTATAATATAACTATAAATTTATAATTTATAAATTTGTGATGAAAATGGCTTACAAAACATTATTTTTCGTATTCTTTGACAGGTAATATGATTCACTATAAATAGAATCATATAGAATTTGTAGCTTTCTAGGTTATGGTTTGGATATAGGCAAAAAATTATGATATTTATTAAAATATATAATAAATATATAATAATTGGTATAATGGACAAAATATTCTTAAGATGGAATCAATAGTATTTAAAATGAGATTGTTGTTAATTGAAGATTTTTGAAGAAAATATATGTTTTTGTCATGATATACATTGCAAGCACAAGAGGTTAAGAAACAACATATAAATGTCATTTGAAGTACATACATAAGAAAGAAACGAAAGGCATAATTAACAATTTATGATTATAATAATTTCAGAATAATATTAGTAATAAAGATAAATATTAATAATAAAATAATGTTGTAAAATGCATAATATTAATATTAGATTTAATCAATTTTTTGAAATGTATTGTTTTTATTTATTTTTTTTTTTTTTTACCTATCTTAATCATTTATAAATATGAAATATAAATTTCATATTAATGTCATATAGCTATGATATTAAAAAATAATAATATTATATTTCTTTGCTAAATTTTATTTTATATAATGCTTGCACAAATTATGAGAAATATAAATTTAATTTTTTATATTAATATGGTTTTTTCACTTTGTAACCTACTCCTGTTCCTGTTAAAAGTAGTAACTAATCTATTTGTAGATAATAGCGGAATTAATAATTTATGTTTTTATAATATTATACTTTAATATTTTAATAATTTACGATATTATATCAATGCCATATTTTATATAAATATTCTCATTTTATATGATTGTGGAAATTTAAGTAAAATTAACATTTTAGCTGATGTATGATATTCAAAAATTTGAAAAATTTATATTTATTACATGTTTCATAATTTTTTCAAATTAAATTTTTTTTTTAAATTTAAATTTTATTTAGATAAATTATTATCTAACTCGTAATTGAATTGTTTTCAAAAAAAATATATTTTAGATGTTCATCTTTCAATTTTTCAATTAAAATTGAATATCATTTTTAATAATTAAGCAATAATATTTAAATAATATAAGAATAAAAATTTACTTACCATTCGAATCTTCTTTCTTAAAGAATTTCCGCGCGAAAAATTCTTGATTGACGTCAGGAAGTGATTATGAATTTATAAATTTCTGATATTATTGCAAATTATACTTCCACAAATGTTTATACACATGTTTTACATATAACACTATATAAATAACATGTTTTAAGAATTAATTACTTATTTATTTATAACATTTATTCGTTAATAATTATTGAATTCACAGTAGATTAACGCATTAGATTCAAAAATTGCAAAGGCACTACTACCAACTTCTGATCATGAAAAATATTTCTGTACATATAATCGCAAAATTTAACTTTACGTTTTAAGTCAATACAAGTATTAAAATAAATATTCAATATTTAATATTATAAATATTATAAAATATTTTTAATAATATCATATTTTTTATTATTTTATAATATAATAATTTTAAATAATAATTTTAAATTTCATAAAAATTATTTGAAATGTATTCATATACATATTTTTTCTAAAATTTAATTAAAATTTTATATTTTTTTTTTTTACAGATTTTCAAGAGGTCCTAGTGGAATTAGATGAAATTTTGAAAAATGCAACATTTCTTTGTATCGATGGAGAATTTACAGGACTTAATTCAGGACCTGATGCCGGTGTCTTTGATACACCTGCTCAGTATTATGCAAAATTAAGAACAGGATCAATGGATTTTCTTCTTATACAATTTGGCCTTTCTGTCTTTACATTTAATAAAGAAATGCAAAAGTATGAAATTAATTTCTATTTTTAATAAAAATTTTAAAATTGATTATAAAATTATTTTACTAATAATTTTTCTTTTTCTTAAAGGTATAATCAACGATCGTATAATTTTTATGTTTTTCCACGTCCGTTAAATCGTACGGCTCCAGATTGTAGATTTATGTGTCAAACTTCCAGTATATCATTTCTAGCGTCACAAGGATTCGATTTTAATAAACTTTTCAAATTGGGCATTCCTTATTTAACCGCAAATGAAGAAGAAAAATTGATGAAACGATTAGAGGAAAAACAGAGGATAAGAGATGAAGCAGCAGAAATATTACCTATTTCGGACGTCGAAAGACCTCAGATTGAAGAGATTTGGTAAATTAATTAATATTTTCTTTGTATTAATATAATAAAAATTAATTGAAAATCATTTTAGTTCGAGGATAGATGAATTTGTCACTTCCGAAACAGAAGAACTATTGATAGAAAAATGTAATGCTTTCATTAGACGACTCGTGTATCAGGAAGTAAAATTAAGATGGCCAAACAAATTAAAAGTTGAAAGTAAAATGAACAATTTTGGATGCAGTCTTGTAGTACAAAGATTAGGAACTAAGGAAGAAGAAGAACAAAGAGAGATTGAGAAAAGAGAAAGAGAAAAGACAGAAATTCAACAAGCAGTTGGATTAAGTATTCTTATGAGGAAAATTGCAGATTCCGTACGTTTAGTTATTTGTATTAATGATTTATACAATAAATAAAATATAATTTATAATAAAGTACATTTTTGTTCTAGGGAAAATTAATAGTTGGTCATAATATGTTATTAGATCTCTGTCATATAGTACATCAATTTTTTGGACAATTACCGGAATCATATTTGGAGTTTAAGAGTCTTGTTCATAGTCTATTTCCAAGGTAAAAATTTTCAATATTTATTTTTCTGAATACTTGTATAATATTTAGATAAACGTGCTTATTATATGACATTTTTTTTGTAGAATTTTAGATACAAAAATAATTTGCCATTCGCAGCAATTTAAGGAAAATATACCATCGTCGAATTTAGGTATATTACTAGAAACTGTTAGTAAATCACCGTTTAAAATTACAGAAGTGGAACCTACCGATGGTAGAAGTTATTCTACATTATCAGAAAAATGTCACGAGGCTGGTTACGATGCATATATAACTGGAATATGTTTCATTGCATTGTCCAATTATCTTGGTTAGTAATTAGCACAATATTATACAAGCATCACATATAAATTATTCTAATTATACTTTCTGCTTTTCAGGTACCTTACAAAAACCTGAAATGCCGATAGTTTTATCGGATTCACCTTTACTCAATCCATTTTTAAATAAGTAGGTTTTTTTCTACTATACTTAATATCTTTCAATATATTTATTACAATATTATATAATTTATAATTTTGTTTCAGACTTCTCATAGCAAGATTAAAAGATGTGCCGTATATAAATCTTGTTGGAGACGATCGTAAACATCTTTCTTTAATTCTATTATTTTATTTACAAGTTTTAATTGAATCATTATATTAATAATTTATATTTTATTCTTTCAGCTAACCCAAGTAGAGATCATGTATTCCATTTAACATTCCCAAAAGAGTGGAAATTTAATGACATATCTCACTTGTTTAGTCCATTTGGTAAGTATGTAAATATGTATTCCGATCCTTTTTATTTGATAACTATCTTTATTTATACAAATAGAATACTAATAGAATTAAAATCATTTATGTTACAGGAAGTGTGCATGTGTCATGGTTAAGTGATATATCCGCATACATAGAATTACATCGTCGGGATCAAGTCAACGAGGTGATGAAAGTTCTAGCTAAAACGAGTACCTATAAATTACAAAGGTATGCTGATTACCAAGCTTCTTTAGAAAGCTTCAATACAGGAGAGCGCAAACGAAAATTATCTTCGTCCGAGTAAGTAGAAATATTTTATATTTCATATTTTTCATTAGATTTTTCTTTCAATATTGTGATACAAATAGAACAAATGAATACTTTTTTTTACTTCGAATAACTGCAAAATAATCTAATATTAAATTCTATGCATACCTCATATGAATTTCATCATAAACAGAAATTTGACATAAATTTAATTTTTCAAACATGTTTACATCATGCATAAGATGTAATCTTGAATTATACGTGATCATTATAATAACTAACGATAGCGTCATGAAATTATTAATTTTTCCTCGTTAACTTTTCATCTTCTTCACACCAGTAATTCTTTTTTTTTTTTTTTTTTTTTTTTGTTCAATTAATTTATCTTTATCGACAATGTTTACAGCAAAATCGTTGATTACTGAACACGCTTATAGAAGTAGTGGCGAATAATTCGATTCATCATAGCCATAAGTTATAAGCTAAAGACGGAAGTGTTGATATCGCAAGATGCGGGATATTAAACGTTGGCAAGAGTTCAGGTGTCATAACTTAAAAGAAGGAAGAGTAACGTGTTATCGGAGACCGAGGAATAAGTCGTACGCTGGTTGATGGTAATTTCAAACATGCCGTGGCTGAAAGAAAACGGCGTGGATGAGCAGAGAGAGAGGCGACGTTTCGTAGTCTGGTCGGCTTCTTAGGATTTCCTGTACACGAGAGATTTGCATAGGGTCGTAGAGCTCATTCTAAATTAATGCCAACGACGCTTGTTACACGCGTGTCTTGACTTCCTCCTTCTTCAGCTGCTGCCGCCGCCTTCTGCGCTTTCCTATTTTTCCCGTTGCTCTTGCCACGTTCGACGCTTCTTCTCTCTTCGTCCATTCCTTTGCCACCTTCGTTCCTCCTCGATCACCATGCTATAGGGTCGCCAGTAAATCAGAGTTCCTCGCCCTTGTCGACGAGACTTATCGGAGGCGGCGATCGCGTATCGATCTTGCTGCTATCAATAAATTGATCGATGCGTATTGAAAAATGATTTCTAAGTGGTGATTAATGGATCTACGATGTTCAGGAACAGTTCGAAAGAGGGAATTGATGTTGTTTCGTATAATGTTAGACAGAGGCACTTTAGCAAGTAGTGAATTCGATCTTCTTAATCATACGCGTTTGATAGGTGTGTTGTAAATTATCCAACTTGTTCCAAGTTGCCAATTGTTTCGATTTAGAAAGTCTACGAGTCAATTTTGACTTTTTAACTAGATTATATATTTTGTACATATGATTTCATCGTGAAATATATTTTTAAAACAGTAACAATCAGTTATTAATTAATTGTAATTAATCAATTATAACAATTGTATCTTTAAACGGATATACCGATTGAAGATAAGTCTATTAACTTTTACAATAATAAAACTCGATGTGATAATAATTAGATGAGATAATAACGAGATAATAATTGTGATCGAGGAAGAGAAGACATTTGTTTGAATGAAAAGATCGTTCGAAACCGTTCGTAGAATCAACCATGGCGACGTATAACACCCAATCGGGCTCATTACGAGTACAAACGAGCCGCATTGCCCACGTGCGAATAAAAGCAAAAACTAGCGTCGGTATTAGGGATCTTGATTAGAATAATGCAACACGTTTCGAATAACGTGTCGTGTCGCTCGACGGGGACGCGTCCGTAATGCAAATGCGCGCGTATGAATCAGTTAGAACAGACATGTGGACAACCACCACGGGTGGATTTTCAAATTGGAATGAGAGGATACACTTCTTTTTACTGAAAAAAGAAAAAAAAAAGGACACGCACTCTCGCAATGAAATCACTCTGTTGCCGAGTATTCCGCACTCGTTTCACTCTCTCTATTCATTTTGCCGTTTAATTACTACACTGTTGAATTGCCAGTGTTAATACGCGCTCTACGAAATGACCAGATATACATACACGTACATCTTGACGTGTACAATTCGACGAACAAACATGTTACATGTCGGATGGCAAATTTGTAAAATTTTCTTTTTTTAAATTTAAAAAAACACTTATTGATTAATGATATATATTTGATAAAATATTTACAGACTTACATTCTAAAAGAAAAGAAAGATCTCTACGAGTTATTACAATTCCAGGAGGGTATGCGAACATTCATTTTTCCTGAGCGACAACAACATTGTATCCCCGTAATTGCTTAATTACCCTTGCAATGCGTCATTCGCGGTTTACCCGAATACATCGCGTTAAATACACACTTATTAGAATCGCAAATACACTAGCCGGCCGCGGTGCATTATCTCGGGTATTTATTTACGGAACTATAAATAAGAACGCCGGCAGATACAGCGCGACAATTTATAATGGCGAACGTGCGGCACGGTAATAGCCGTATAAATTACAATTTGAGTCGAACACCGGCTCGTCCGTTTTTCCCCCGTGGTCTTCAGCTTTCTTAAAACGCCATTTAAATCATATCGATTGGAAAAATCCACTCACGCGTGTGGGTTCTCCACCATTCCTTCGTCGTGTTCAGACCGGGTTTGGACATTGCTGGAATTTAAAAAATGATCGTTAAAACGATATATTATCTTAGTCGGCCAGATTCTCGCTTCACAACAATTCTTTATCGCGATAAATCTTTATTTCGATCAAAGTTGGTCATTAATGGATTGAAAAATTAATTAGAATTTCGAATAATTATTTAAAATGTTCGAATAACATTTATTGATATCTACTATACACTTCCACATGACATTTCTATAATGCCAAAAATATTGTCATTATTGTTTCCGTATAAAGCGATTTCTATAATGCTTTTTTTTTTTTCAATCAATAGTATACATACCTGTTGTTTTTATTTTTAAAATTATCCCATTTGACGTACATCAAAGAGAAAAAAGTTGACAATAATCAAACATATTACTCTATATTATTCATTTTATTATAAAAATTGTCATATTTTCCATATTTTCTCTAGATTTTCCATAGAATTCATTGCAATGTATTAATCTTATACAAGCCTTATAAAAAATCCACCGTACAGTTGACTCCTAACCTCGTCGTTCGCTGCAAATAACCGTTTTGAATAAATTATTCAAATAACTTGTCGTTGAGCCAACTTTATCCTTAACTTAAACCATATAAAATTTCCATTCTCATCCTCACGCTCCGTTTCGAAGAACACTATTCCAGATGTGAAAATTCGTCTCGAATCTCTTTTTCCCCCGTCTGTTTTATGATTTGCCGGAGTGCATAATGAACACGCCATAGCCGGGCACACGTGTATCTCTTACACGGTCTCGCGCATGCGTGTGCGCGTGATGTCCGGATACTCCGGCATGCCCCATAAGCATATATCACTTGCCGGTACCAATGCATCACTCGGCAAACGCGCGCCAACACCATCGCGGACTGCTTCTGTGTCGCATGGCAACTTTTATCCGGTGCCGCGTCCTTTCCTCCTTTCCTCCTTTCCTCCTTTCCTCCGCGTTTCCTCCTTCGCTCCGCCAACAACCTTCTTTCCCTCGGCAAAGAGGCTTTCGTGTCACGCGGAAACACCGCGGCGAGACCTGGTAATTTATCGACCATGATGGCTCGCGTGCCATGCCCTTAAGGACGATCCGCTTCCAACCACCATCCCTTCGACGCTTCGATAATTTTCATCACTCTCTTCCTTCTTATTATCAGCTTTATGTACCTGCCTCGTTTATCCTCGTTTAACATTTCTCCGGACGCGACCAGTTTTGATCATTGTGGAGTACACCGTGCATTATCGATGCACAATCGATAAAATCGTGAGGAGAATCGTGTATGTGTGAACTATATTTTTGTGTACGATGGGTGATAGTGTTCGGTGTGTTGTTTAAAAAGATGTAAAAAGGAGGAGTTCTTTAAAGTTTGGATCGAGCAATTTAAAAAATTGTGTAAAAAAAAAAAAAATTAGAAATTATTATTGACCAGAGGAAAAAAATAAAAATCGGAAAAGAAATTTAAAATATATTTTTTTGCGCAAAATTTCATCGGTTAACATCGTTAAAACTTTGCAGTTTTTTCATTTATAGTTGTAATCTAAAAAAAATTTTACATTTTTCAATGCCAATATTTTTTTCACACGTTTCAAATTGTTTAATCCAAACAATGATTTTTTTTTAAAAATTATCTTAAAAATTTATTTTTATCTTAATCTCATTCCGTTTTAAAAATTATTCGAATATTATCGCGTATGCTTTACTTTACCTTTATAAATAGCGTATATTTTCTACAACTTTCGGTTTTTCTTCAACTTATTTGCCATATCCTTAATCAGAAAGAAAACAAATTACAATTAGCATAGCTAAATATAGTTCAACTTTTTTTTTTTTTCTGAACTTATATCATTCTTGAACAGAAAATAAATTTTATGATAAATATCCATATTCTACGAAGTGTGATAAAAATTATCCGTTCGACATATATCATTGGCTGAAAGTTAAACAATTCGTCGAGTAGATGAATGAAAACGGCAGTATCTCGTTATCCCGCGTGTAATTAAAATTTTTCCACGACCGCGTGGAAGGAAAGAAAGTGACGAAGAATCCGGCCACTTTGCATATCGGTGGTTAACTGGCGTTGGTGATTTCAATGGACAGCCAGCGAATCGAAGCAATTCGCGGCGTGTAATGACAATTTACGAGGCGAATTTCTGTGCGACCGTGGATTAAGCTATTAATATCAACCGTGAGGACATTGATCCTTGCCATCTTCGAAAAGAGAAAGATTTGCATCTCTACCACTCTTATTAAATGTTATTTATCGCAACCGCGATTCGTTCATTAAAGAAATTATTAGACACATGCCTCGGTCACGTTAGTAACCGACAGTCGATAAATTTGTCAAATAGCGATGGGATCAAGCTCGCATTTCGAATCTTTCACGAGTATTTCGAAAAGAAAGGGGGGAGAATGAAATTCGGATTTAAATTCGTCGAAAAGTTTTATGGTTGCGCGATTCGAATAACAAACGAAAATACAAAAAGATTGTTGAATTTCATGAGTGTTTTCAAAATTCAGAATTCGAGTCTCGAAGGGAAATCGAATTTTTCGAAATATCATCTCTAATTTTTACTCGGTTTCGCGTTAAACTCGATCCCATCGCTACCGTTTTTTTCGAAACGATCGAGGATATATACGGAACATTGTAGCAACGCTAGACATTTTTATTACACCGATCGGCCGGTTAAACAGATCGTGGCTCGCGGACACGGTTGTCGGGAGGCACGAATTTATGCTTCGACCGTGCGCGAAATGAGGCGCGTTAAGGGTCTTTGGAAACAGCGACAACCGTAACGGTGACGTTTATTGTTTCATCGACACTCTCTATTTTTCCGTAATGAAACCGATATTAATCGTACGGGGCCGTATATTCCCTCCACTGTTCGATAAATTTCGATCTATACTACGTTTCGTTACCGAAGCGAGCCCAAAAAAAGTATCCTATCCTGTGCGCTCTTGTGTGCGTTAATCGCCGTGAAACAGATTACCGAGCTCCACCGTTCGAGTAATTAACCTCGCCTCGAAACGATGGCGGATCCCTGGCTTCTAGTAGCCTTCTTTGGCGCGGTAAATTATAAAAAAGAATTGAAATTGAACCGTGCGTTAAATCGGAAGTCTTTTAAAATAGGCTTTTAAAATTCGTAATAACTTCGAACGTCCTGTACGATTATTAATTATAATTTTTGACGATAAAGGAAAAAATAATCGCATTCACAATTTATATACTTTCGCCGATACCCTTTTGCTTTTTATTCCATTTTCTTCTCTCAAGTGAGACGTCAACTTCTCGCAACGAGAAATGAGATTCTAATTGTATTTTATGAAAGTGTCACGTTATCGCGTTAAACGAGATACAGGCAGGATAAATAAAAAAAAAAAAAAGAAAAAGAAAAAATACAGATATCCATTAGAAACGATATCGACATTTAATAGGTTAGTTTTACAAGGATATCTGATGATATTTTCATACGTCGAGATAATGTTCGCGGTTTGAAAAAGGTAAACCTAGCGGGAGGTAGTAGATTTCCATGCATAATGCAAATACTTTCAACAAGCCAGTACAGCGAGCCACAGTATTCTCTGTATCTGGCTTTAGACTTTAGGGATCACGGTTGTAACGAGTTTAACACGCTTTGGATTTACCCCTCCTCTCCCTTCTCCTCCTCTTTCCTTTTCTTTTGCTTCTCCTTTTCTTCTTGCCGAAGAGAATCAAACGGTTTCTCGAAATTATCAATTAGAATCGCTTAGAAATTCATAGATCTTCATATAGATAACACACATCTCACTATCACAACTTACCACAAAGATCATTAAACTCATTGCATTGTCGAGACCTTTTCGCATGCATTAACGTGTATTTCAAAATAACGATCGAAACGACATCGAAATAAATCGATTTATCACCATGTACGATTGGTATATTTCGATTATATGAGATGAAGTTACTAAAAAAAAAAAAATGTAGTAATTGATTCGAGTGGTACGAGTCTGATCTCGATGTGTCTCGTAGGATTGCTGCCAGATCCTTGCGAAAACTTCAAGAAAAAGCGTTAAATCTCGTTCGGACTATAAGGAAGTTTGTTCCTCGTTTGTGACAAGGCTAGTCCATTTACGTTCCTACGGAATAATAATACGAGGATGAGAATATATTACCGACGATGGGTGCGTTGAGTTTTTTAATTTAATCAAATTCTCACTCGATATCGTGAAAATTCTTGCATTTTTAATATCGTGAAAATGGTGTGCAAAAAGTGTCTCGCACGATTGTTACATACGAGAGATGCGACAACTGTGGATTTTGTTAAAAAAAGGAAAGTTTAATAACTCCCGTACGTACGAGATCTGACGATACGAAAGAGACGGACCAACAAACTTCTCACCGCCGATATTGTCGAGTCAGACCTCGTACGTACATAGATAAATGACTCGATCGGTAACGCGCATAATTGTACACACATTATCGATCAATCGGCTCTCCTTTGACGTTAACGCGTTATTACCGTGTACTATGCAGATACGTGGTTCGAGAGTTTACAACGGAGCGTGTTTTATTGCAGAAATCATTTCAATCATTTCGAAACGATCAGTCTTAACGAGACAACGCACTATGGAGCACTATTACTACTACTACTACTACTTCCGCGGAGCGAGGTCCCCGTACGCTTCGAAGAGTCGCATTAATACGAGTATAAGAATTGTTACGATCCACATCTTCGACTCGTCTCAAGTAGGATGTTTTTAACAGAATAAAGTTATATTGTTCGATAATATTATATAATATATTATATAATATAAAATTATTCAAACAATAACTTTTTCCTCTTTTAAAAAACGTCAACTTTCTTAATATATTCTCTCAATAATATAACCTAAACTTCAAGATACATATGCGCGCCACTCCTGTAAGTAGCGGCAGTTCCGAGTATCACCGACTACGCCATTATTTATATGACGTATACACAGAAACGTGTGTGTAATAATTTTTCGACAATTTTTCTTTTCTTTTCTTTTCTTTTCTTTTCTTTTCTTTTCTTTTCTTTTCTTTTCTTTTTTTATTTTTTTAAATATCTTTGTGAAACTGTGTGAAAGTATCGATCGTCGAATTAATTGATTTTGGATTGATTAACTACTCGTTAAGCCATAAACCACCAGTTAGAGACCGATGGCAACGAGGTTGATGTTAAAAAGGCGCGCATCGGAAGAGAATTCCCCGTGGTTGACAGGGGTATCTGGCATTCTTGCGCCGATCAGCCATACTTAACGACGATGTTACACACGTGCATTCTGCATGCACGCACGTGATGCTGCATATTCATAAGTTGTGACCACGGCCGGCAACATTTCCGCGGCAAGCTTCAACACGTGCACCGAATAAATATTCTAGCTCTCTAATGCTCGACTAGAAGGCAATTGATCTCTTTTCTTTTCTTTTTCTTTTTATCCTCTTCCCGAAAGATCCGACATCCGGAGGTAGGTTTCGATTACTGGAAAGAAACATTGATCGATCATCGCGTGTACGCTACGCCCGGCATACTCTGTCACATTGCGTACGCGACTAACACGAGCATGATTTATCCTTTTGTGAACGTATATACTAGTTTTCTGAACTAGTATCTAGTTATATTTTATATTTTATGTCTCGTTTGTGTATTGGCGGGGATGGGGGGGATATTTGGAACAAGTTGCATAGAAAAAGAGAGAAAAAAAGGATTAAAAGACAACGTGAGAAATTTCTATATTATACGACACCGTTTGACTTAAGAAAAAAAAAATGAACTCGATTTACGCATGCACTCGTATACTCGACACTCTTATCTTTTCCACTCTATTTGTAATAATCTATCTGATCGATAATAAAAATGTTAAATGTACACACGTTTATTAACGTCAAATTTTTGTTTTCTTTTTCCTTAAGACGCGTCGTTATCAGACGTTATAATACACATGGTATAATACTATACTACTTATACATAATCACATTTATATCGATTTTCTCTATTTGATCATGTCTATTGGATTTTTTAACCAGTAACAAAATTTCTTTTTTCTTTCTTTCTTTTTTTTTTTTTTTTTTTTAATAAGAAATTGATAAACAGGCAGATAAATAAAAAAATGGACGATATCCATCCCCGTTCTTTTGTGCGTTGTAGGGCAGTGTCCACGTTGAAAAAGGGGGAGAAATCGGTGGCAACGAACGGCGTGAAGAACCCTCAGGACGACGATAGCTGGGAAGTAGCCACAGGTAATGACCTCGAATTATCATCAGACTCCATCATCCCTTGCCCCTATCCCCACGAACGATCGAGAGCAACGTCGGGGCCTCGTGGAGGTAATCACGAGGCCGACGAGGCGCTCTTCCTCGAGCAAATGAAGGTCGTGCAGAGAATCAGATTAAAGAACAGTCTTAGCTTGCCCACGGATTTGCGGAACGATCGGAAAAAGGATGCGGTGCCGAAATACACTATATTGAAACGTAACCCCCAGATATATCGTGACGATGTAACGGCGACGGCCAAGGTGGACGCGGATGCGGAGAGAAGCGTGTCGAAAAGTATCGAATCTCTGTCCACCACCACGTGCCACCCGGACGCCAAGGACGATCGTTACAATTCGTTTATATCGGGAGCGAGTAACAACAATTCTTGCTTCAAGCAGGAAAAATCGTCGAAGAAAGGTCGAATCGCCGATAAGGGCACGGTTGTAACCACCCACGTGCACGCTGGGGGTGGTGGTTGTGGCAACAAGTCGGGTATCCAGGGAAGATCGCCCGTCCCGGCCAAGTGTAATAATAGTAAAGATGGCCAAGAATATCACGTGGAGCCCGCGGACACGTTGAGGAAAAGGGTTGGTGGTGGCCCAATCCCTTCGACGAGTACCGATTTAAATTATCGTGGGAAAAGGCAGTCGAGAACGAAATTCTGCGGCTCGAGAAATAATTTCAATAAGGAGAGGGGGTGCCCGGACGACGAGAGGCAGAATTGTTCTCAGAGATGGCCTCGGAGGAGCAACGATGATCGAATCGAACGGCGATTCAATAAAGGGAGGCGTTTGTTCATAATATTGGTAAAAGTTTTGGGTATAATTTTCCTTTATTATATCGTGATTAAAACGGATTGAAAAATACCGGGAGGCGAAACTTGATCCATTTTTGTTCGAGTTTCGAAAGACAATGAGAGAGACGATTACAGCAGCTCGGTTGCCGATTGAATCGTGATTCGATCGTGTTGTTCGACGGCTCGATCGTGATGTACCACGTGTAAATTTATTTCATCTGCGTTCTTTTTTCTCTTTTCTTTTCTTTTCTTTTCTTTTCTTTTTTCTTTTTTTTTGTCCCTCTTTTTTACTCGAAAATACGCGCGAATAATTATTTGATATATAATGTTTTTAGAAAAAGTACTTTTTTTTTTTCGCTCAAAAGAAAAAAAAAAAAAGCAACTTATCTTACCGATATATAAGTTTTTAATCGTTCGAACGTTGTTTTTTATATTTTTTACTTGTCGTATTTCGTATACCTGTATTTTCGTGGAGAATAATTTGCGTAACGCAAGATGAGGTACAAGCAAGATTTTCGTTTCCAATTCGCGAATATAATATAAAAGTGAAAAACTTGAATAGAAACTAGACGTGGCAATGAATATTAATGCGTAACAATCGAACGAGAGAGATCGAAGATCGAACGAGAGAAACGAGAATATTTTAATAAGAATAAAATATAATGGCATCTCACCATAATTCATCATTCTATCATTCAACATTTTTAGGAATAATAGTTGTTAAAAGTTGTAGATTTCGTGTGCACGAGTAGGTATTTTTTTGCTTTTAGAGGAAACTATTTACGTGGAGCGTGTTTTTTAAAAAAAAGTTACATACATACCTTTTACAAGAAGTTACAAGAATTTTTACAATTTTTACACATTTTTACATTTTATTTAAGTAAACAACTTTTATATATTTTTCGATACGAGGTCTTTTACATCTTTTATTTATTGCGTATATACGAAGAATAACAGAGACGTTTAAGACTTTAAACGAAATTATGTATACTCAAGAAAAACAAAAAAAAAAAAAAA
>NW_025223399.1:168726-274023 GCF_014066325.1 Apis laboriosa | reverse complement strand
AAAAAAAAAAAAAAAAAAACAAACGTTTAGAATTATAAATATTTTAATGCTTACGATTAAATAATTATTTACATTTAATTGATAATTTCTATGTTATTAAATAATGTATTCTATCATTCAAATTTTTATTGTAAAAAATTTATCATTCGTGATAGGGAATCAATTGGAATCAATTGTATTTATCATAGGAAAACACATGTAATTATCATTGGTTATGATAATGATGATGACCGACTACTACTACTACTACCACTACTACTACTACTGCTACTACTACTACTGCTACTGCTACTACTACTACTACTACTGCTACTGCTACTAATACTAATACTACTACTACTTAATGTAGAATTGTTTATTCTTACTTGTTTTGCAAGTTAAGTTATCAATGTACTGAACTTGTCATTGAAATTGTAACAATCAAAAAAAAAAAAAAAAAAAAAAAACGATCTACACTGCCTTTGAAAACGAAAAATTTTGAATTTGTTTACATTAATTTGTACCAATTCGTATATTTCTATAAATTACAAAATATAAAACAAATTTCTATAAATTCCCTTATTCTATTCTTTCATTCTGCTCGAACATGTATTAGAAATTGATATTTTATTTTTCAGCCGCAACCGCGATCACAATTACATTTAATATTTCGATAAATCGACGAAATATCGAATAAAACTTTTTGCGAAATCCTTTGTAAAAATGATGATGAGCCAAGTTGAGACGAGTCTTAACCACCATTTTTCTTCGAAGAAAATTTTTTTTTTCTTTCTTTCTTTTTTTTCTTTTTTTTTTTTTTCTTTTCCTCTCTCTCTCTCTCTCTCTCTCTCTCTTCCTCCCCCCCCTCCCCCGTCTCAACAAACGTTACTGTACTGTCGCTTATCGATCGCTCACTTGATAATCAAGATAAAACTGTTTATTTCAACAACTAACAAACTCGAAGGGTTATGTCATTGCGCATAAACCGTGTTCTTGTTATGTGCGCAGGGAAACGACGCCGGAAGCGGAGGAACTATGCGGATGCAGAGAATGCGCAAAGATCGAAACAGAAACCCTTTGTCGAACCTGATTCCTGGGAATAAGTTTGCCCGAAAGGGAGCAATCGAATTGTAACATATCGTCCTCTGGAGTGACGGTAAACAAGTTGAAGATATATTGAAATATAGACGATATTTTATTGTATCATTTTTTTTTTTTTCTTCTTCTTTCTTTTGTAATATCAAACAAATTGAATCAAAGAAAAATTCCAGGTGATCATTTCTTTCTTTCTTTTTTTTTATTTATTTATTTATTTATTTATTTATTTATTTATTTATTTTTTTAACGCACTTAGAAAACGAAAAAAAAAAAAAACGCTTCGAGTTCGAGACGGGATAGATAATTTTCACATTAGCTATTATTTTCGTTGCTTTTCGAAGGATGAAAAATTGAATCGCTTAGAGAAGCTTAGCGAAATAATTGTTGTTGTCAATCAGCGATGATGTTGATGATGTTGATTTCTCGTTATTTCTCGGAGATCGATTGTATCCTCTGATTAACATTTTTATATATTTCGTGCACGTGGAATCAAAGATTTTTCACGGCGCGGTCGAGCGCAATTTATAGAAGTACAAATGTATCGATCTGTGAATAATAATTATACGCGTGGTCGCGTATATATCGTTGAATAGGCATTAAATTTTTTAACATCGGAACACCGCTTTATATTGTTAACTGTAATATTCTCGAATATTACGACACGAGTTATTGACGAAATATTTTTCTTATACAAAACAATAGGCAACGTACAGTTGAGTCTATTGATTCAGATATAACGATTGAAATGGATTCGTACGAATAAAACACTTGATGCAAGTTGATCTAAAATTCTATTGTATTATTCATGCTTGATCTCCCATCTCTTCATTTCCTGTCGTTTCAAGATTAAAAAAAATCAATTATAATAATAAGACAGATATGTGTTTTCTAAAGAATCTAATTAAGACTCTAATTAAGTTAAACGTTTTTCGCAAATCGTACATATATATCATGTACTGTCGAGAAATACAAGTAATTAATAATGCGTGATAGCAAACTATTTCCTCCTCGCAAGATATCGTTATTAAGATATTATCGTTTTTATGTTTTTTTTTTATAACTTTTATAGAATTAACGATGGATAAAAAAAGAAATCTACGCGAGTGATTTACGAATTTTTCGCGTGTACGCTATTCATTAACATTCATTTACGTCTCTATCGCTCGTAAATTAATAAAATTATTAAAAATTATTTTATTTTTTCCGAGATTTAAATATTTGATTTTATATATGGCGATTTACGTGGACGTTCGTTCAAGTTTCTTGAAACAGTGAAATAGCATTTAACATTATTATCGTGTATATGTACGAGAAATTTGAATAAATAAATTCGAATTCCATGCAAATCGCTTGTATAAAATCAAATAATTAAATCTTGGAGAGAATTTTTAATCTTTTTATTAGTTTATTAAAATTCTTGAGTGATGGAGACATGTAAACGTATTAATGAACCACGAATAACGTGAGAAATTCGTTAATTCATCGCTAATTACATAAAAATTAAAAAAAAAAAGTATTAAGACGAATATACATATAATATCGAATCGAATTGTGGATGTAATTTATTTACATTTACACATGTACATTTTTGTATATTTAAATTAAATAAATGCAGTACATCTCTGCAATTTATTTATTATTAATACACACACACCATTACGAATAATATTAAAAATTCCATAAAACGTAATAAACGCGTTTATTTTCTTCCGTCTTAATTTAACGATAATATTATAAGATAAATTCACGAATTTATATATTCCAATCGACCGCGAGCACATTGTTGATGTTTTCAAATACGAGCGCGACCTCGTGCGTCGTATCGATGAACGTTGTCAAATTCTATTTAGTTGAACATGGTTCCGCGTGTGAATCGGTGCGCGAATATTTCTCTCCGCGAAAATTTATAAATTTCGTATCGTGGAATGGTTTTCGTTCGATATTAACGGATATATAAACGTATGTGTCGAATATCGTTGTGCATTTTGTGTTTAAGTGATAATTTACCAGTGAACGATGTGATATCATTGATTACGATGAATTCGATACATATTTGAAAAGCGTATTTACGTAATTACTTCAACAATTCGGTACCTTTTGCGTCGATTCGATTGTTGTCGCGAAAAAATTATTCCATTTTGATTCTTTTCGGGTATGAGATATATCTTAAATTCGAAATTGAGTTCGTATTGTATGAGAAAATCGTTTATTCAAAATGCGAAGAAGAATCTTGAACTTTCGGAATTCGGAGGATCAAGCTAGCGAAAATATCGATACGACGCCATTGCGCAGAAGCACCATAGCATTCCCGCGGTTACGTTTGCTATACAAGGACTTCAAATCGGTGAGTCATGTTTTTCACATTTTTTTTGTTTTTGTTTGGATTGACCCTACGACGATGTTCTAATTCTATTCCATATGTGTTCGAAGAATGTAATAAACATACGAACAATCTCGTAATATTTGACGCAGATAATATTTTAATATCTATTGCGAGTGTAAAATTTCCGTTGAATTTACGAAATGAATTTTCATCGTATAGTAATTCGTAATATTTCTCGTAATGTTGATAAGCGTTGGACATTTTTGGGATTTCGAAGGGCATTGCATTTCTCAAAGCAAGGCACATGCCGCATAGAAACCCCAACCCTGCCGCAACGAACTCCAACGTGATTTTTATACCTGAAATTAAATTAAATTCTATGCTTTTTCTTAAATATTTCGGGAATACAGCACAATTTTTAAATTATTATCTTTCGTATATTCGCGTATATTATAATCGATTGATTTCCTTCGATCTTTTCTACTTCGAAAAGCGATACGTACTTCTTGAAAGAATAGTTTCGAATTTTTATACAATTTTTACATTATTACATTAATGCATAATCGTTTATACGTTATTATATTAGCACTTTATAATTTTACGTTTGGAATCAATCATCGATGGACATTCTTGCGACATCTGTCGATTTTAATCGTAATTACTTGTATTAATTTATCTATGAACCGATAGATAGCAGCATAGTTACCGAAAATTCAAACTTAATTATATATTTATTTCGGTTATTATTTATCCTTACTGAAAATTCGACTTGAAAACTAATTTACACGTTTTTTAACATCGTATTACATTTTAAACATTTATAATAAATATATATAAAATATCAAATACGGATATCTCAATTTAAAATTAATTTCAATACAAATTATTCAAAATTAATATTTTTTTTTGTCAATTAAATTC
Source organism: Apis laboriosa (assembly GCF_014066325.1). NCBI lineage: Eukaryota > Metazoa > Arthropoda > Insecta > Hymenoptera > Apidae > Apis > Apis laboriosa. The sequence goes on along the minus strand of NW_025223399.1, from coordinate 269,702 downwards.
CAATTAAGTTCGATCAATACGATGTTAAAATGGGATAACGAAAATATTAATTAGATGAGAACGTTTTAAACAATTCGCGCTTTTTTGGGCTTCTGATGCCCAAAGAAGAAACCTTTCAACTTTCAATAGGGAAGCTCTAAACTCGTCGTCAAGATCACCATCTAATCCGAGGTATACCCAATACACGTGGAGCGAAGCTCAAAAGAGTATGTTGCGCTATATTAGCAACAATATATTGCGTCCCAGTGTAATGATTTCTTCGAGTTCTACGGACCATGAGAGATTTACCATGCTTGGCAGCACGGCATCGTACAATGATACGATTTCGTTCCCCTCTATGTAACACCGTTTTTTATCCGGGCAAGAGCGTTTCTTTTCGATCAGAGTTAGAAATTGCACGCGTGGCGTGCGGGACAATTTCGCCTCGTCACTTTCTGCCCTGTCGATCAGTCTGACAAATAATCAATCGCTCGTTAAACCTGCATGACGACCGCAGGAGAAACGTTGAAATCTATAAGCGGTAAACGAATGACAAGTTCTGCAATTATGTGTATCGTTAAGATCAGTTATGTCGGTCGAACGTCAGAATATTTTTATTATATAGGGTGACCTATTTTATTATAGGAATATTATTTATTCTCGAATGACTTGTTGTATCGATGTGTTATAAGATTATGCGGTTCCGTTTAAACGTACATTTTTCTTTTTTTTCTTTTTTTTAGAAAAGTTATTTGCAAATTATTTCCAAGTATTTAATAGATTTCTCGAACAGCGAGTAATTCGAGATACAATTAGATTTATAGATCTTTATCTCGTTGGAACTTTCGTAATACGTAATTGTAATTTTGATTATCTCTTTTTCGTACTTTTTTTATCTTCTATAAGATCAATTATTTTTATCGACGTTCGATATCTTCGGTCTAAAAAATGAAATTCTTTCCCTCGAATTTTCTCGAAACAATATTATGAAATTTAATATCCCGTATATAATCTCTGGCTGAAAAAACGTAAGCGGCAATTCAATTCGCAACCAATCGCATGCTTGCCCCTTTACTCATATCTTTCCACGTTTTCTATCGCGCGCAATCGTTTTCCGTGTCCTCGTTCGTATTTTTGCTTCGTAGAGAAACGAAGGGAGGAGGAGTGATTCTTTCTAAGAGTGACGGTGACAGCATAGATATACGCTTCCGTTAGACAATGGCGTTTCGTCGAATAGAATAATGCAGACGGTAGTACGATATCGGAATACCTTCTCGCATTGTCAACCTGTAGAATTAACCTCTTATCTCGAAAATGTATAATGGCGGTTAAAAGCGTCGTGGCGCCCAATAAATTTTCATCGACATCTCGTGAATTTTATCGGATTTCGAAATTTATGACGTTACATTGTCGATACATTAGAGAAATGACAGATCTGAGAATAATTTTCGATAGAAAATTATAATTGGAGCATTGAGACGGTAACTTGGATCCTCTATCGTAATTTTCTTCTGTAAAATTTATTTACAGAATAATAATTAAAATCGAATTTATCTCTTCTTATATCGCTCCAATAAATTTTTATCAATATCTCGTGAATTTTTTCGGATTTCGAAATTTATGACGTTAGAGAAATGACAGATCTAAAAAGATTAATTTCTGTAGAAAATTATAATTGAGACGGTAACTTGGATCCTCTATCTAATTTTCTTCTGTAAAATTTATTTATTAAATCATAATTAAGCTCCAATGTTAAAAATGTAGACATTCTAGTAAATTTGCAATCGATCTTTCTTCTCCATCTTACAATTATTTTCGTATTTTTTAAATATCCATCGTGTTAAATTGCACTTCAAATTAAATAAACTTTCAAATTTTCTTATACGAATTCTCGCTGTTAACCAGCTATTTTAAGTAGAATTTTATTTGCAAATGTCGTATCGTATCTCGTCTACCGTTGAAAAAGTAACTAGTTAAAAATTTCGAACAGAAATTATTTCAAGTAATCACTCATTAAAATGCTAGGAATAACATTTATTCCTAGCTATTATAGTTGATCTTCTCCTCATACAACCCTTGTTGTTTGCTATTACAATTGTATTATTATTATTACATTTTGAATATTTAAATCATCCAAGTAACTTTGTTAACTTCAACTATTAAATTGATTACACTTATTATTATTATCATCACATTTTGAACGATAAATCATCCAAGTATCTTTATTAACTTCAACTATTAAATTTTGCCCATCTATGTCGTGTTTAATAGAGAGCAGAAGAAGAAGAATCCTCTATCCTCGCATACGGATGAAGTTCTTGCGTCCCCTCTTTTTAAAATTCACATCCCGCCAATTGCGCTACGTTATTACAGAGTCCGCAGATGATACTGTATTAACAGTTGAGAATTTCTCGCAGTTTTACGAGGCGGGTACCTTTATGGAATTACGAGCAGATTTCCTCGGGCTATTAGGGTTCTAGCTGTAATAGGCACGTTACACCGAACCTCTTTTTTCAGAGGACGTCGCAATAACAACAGTCGATTAGCATTGCCTCGCATTACTTACGGTCCTGAGTGAGTAAGAAAAAATCTTACTGCGTAAAAATTCAGCCAACGAGTGTTTAAGGGTTCTTAAAATAGACGCAACGTAATTGCGTTTTGAAAATTTGTGAATACATGCAAGGCAGAGCGAAAAAGTATTTTGAGAGACGGTTATACCAAGTAAAATTCTTTCGTCGGAAAGAATAATGATAATTTTTGAATAATATAAATCCGTTACGAAATTTTCACTTCGCAATGTCTGTTGACTTTTATATTAACATTGACGCATCATTCGTGCAATTAACAATTTTCACGATTTTTATTCGAATTTTTACTTAAAATTAGAAAAAAATTTGAAAATATTTAAAAAAAACTAACTTTTCAAACTTAAGATCGAAAACGAAAAGATTTCTTTACTCGAAATAGGAAAAGGCGTGTACAAAATTTGTAAATATTTAAAAAAAAAAGTAACGTTCATCTACAAATACCGATGTAAAATTGTTTAAAACGCAACGATATCCCAATATCGAATTATTTTCATTTTTTCTCTCTCCCTCTCGTTCGAACAAACGAAATCCATTTTCATCGTCGCCCTATCCCATGTTCGTTTGCATTCATTTCCACCCCGATCTCCTCTCCGATCCTCTCCAATATATTCGACGAGCGACGGTTTTTTACGATCGTCCCATTGGCGAGCAGGTTTTAGTAACAATTTGTCGAACACGGAGGCCCCCGACGTTTTGCATCCGAGCACAACTCTCTTTCTCTTTCTCGGTGTTTCGTTGCATCCCCGGCCACGGGAGGACGATTAAATTTGTATGCCCGTTAAAGCACAATGCTTGTTGTGCACGCTCGTCAGCGCGACCTAAAAAAAAACTCCATATACCGCACTGTAGTGTAGCATGGCGTCGGAACAAGGACGGTTCCTTGTTCCGCGAACAACATCGGCTTTGCTGAGACGCATGCGACTCAAACATTGGTCGTACAACGGTTAGGTTACTCCCTATAATTGGAACATTTAAGAATTTCTCCACGAAGACGGAATTAACGAACTAGAGATGAAGTTTAAATTAAAAGCAACACCGATGGAAAGAAGTCTCGAAAGTCTGATCGGTTAATTTAGATGAAACCATTTATTCTCATACGTATTTTTGTTTCTATTCCATATTTGTCACGTATACCTCGATACCGCATTATAGCGCGGGCATAGAATTGAGATTATTTTAAAAATTTTATTATTTCGTCATGATATTTGTGTTCGAGTAATTAAGATAACAATTGTACGTATACGAATAAGGTAAACATACTAATACTACTACTACGTAACGTGTGGTGTCAGGATCGTCAACAAAACGTCTGAAGTGGGGATAAACGGTCCTAGCGTTATTTCGAAGTGAGACTTCTTTCCAGCAGTGGACAATATATATTTCTTACGTATCAAATTGACGCGATTTTCGAGATTTTAGAAGACAAATGAATTCGAATATTTACTTTATATCTCTTAATTACGAATAAAAAGTGATTTCTATAATTTTTCTTGTGTCAAGAATTTTGGATATCGGTTTCAAGATGTGAAGTTCTATATTCTATCCGTCTTCCGTGTTACTTATATTCAGTGGTTTATTCTCCCTATAACTGGAATATTTAAGAATTTCTTCACGAAAACGGAATTAACGAGCTAGAGATGAAGTTTAAATTAAAGCAACACCGATGGAAAGAAGTCTCGAAGTCCGATTGGTTAATTTGGATGGAACCGTTTATTCTCATATGTATTTTTGTTTCTATTCCATATTTGTCACGTATACTTCCATACCGCATTATAGCGCGGGTATAGAATTGAGATTATTTTAAAAATTTTATTATTTCGTCATGATATTTGTGTTCGAGTAATTAAGATAACAATTGTACATATACGAATAAAGTAAACATACTAATACTACTACTGCGTAACGTGTGGTGTCAGGATCGTCAACAAAATGTCTGAAGTGGGGATAAACGGTCCTAGTGTTATTTCGAAGCGAGACTTCTTTCCAACAGTGGACAGTATATATTTCTTACGTATCAAATTGACGCGATTTTCGAGATTTTAGAAGACAAATGAATTCGAATATGTACTTTATATCTCGTTAATTACGAATAAAAAGTGAAGTGATTTCTATAATTTTTCTTGTGTCAAGAATTTTGGATATCGGTTTCAAAATGTGAAGTTCTATATTCTATCCGTCTTCCGTGTTACTTATATTCAGTGGTTTATTCTCTTTTTTATATTTTACTTCAAAGTTTCGTCTCTCACTTGTCCAAAACGATTCGCTCGCTTTAAAAAATTATCTGTTTTATGGAAAGGCAGTATCTGTATCAATCCGATCCAAATTTTTAACCGATACAAGACCAGCCAAGTATACCGCTAGCTCGATAGGTTTAATAATAAGCATTAACACCGCCTACCGGTAATAATTTCACTCGTTTCTCGTTCGATCGTGGCCGCTTTTTTCCTCGAACGTCGCCGACGAATTATTGGCGAACCCGATAACCATCTAGAATAATCTTACCGGTACCGATGCCGATATCAACGTTATTAGAAGGGCGATAAATATGCGAGGAATATGACAGGCTTGCAATTAACTTACTCACACTTTGGTCCGCCTCCTTCGTCCATTTAAGATTCCAAGCTTCTGTAACACGCACTCCTGCGTTTACCATCCCTCGCGTTTCAATCACGATGATTAAATCTGTTATCTCTCTCTCTCTCTCTCTCTCTCTCTCTCTCTCTCTCTCTCTCTCTTTCTCTCTCTTTTCTCATATATACATTGTGTCGGTCTTGACAGCTTCGTCTTGATAAACGAGATAACGCGCTCTTCTTGGTTAATCTTATAAATCGATTTTCGTCAATCGATACGTTAAAAGCCTCTTCCTCCTTTCTCCCTTATGATATTGTCTAAAGAGGGAACAAAACGGCTATCGAATCAACCCTTGAAGGAGAGGGACACGATTAAAACGTGCACTGCAGAGAGAAAAGGGACAAGCGAGACGACGAACGAAATTTCCTCTCTTCTTTCGCGAATAATTGTTGCGAAAAGAGAGAGAGAGAGAATCCACCCGCGGCGCGTGGTCGAGGGAGAGATCTCACCGTTTTACACTTGAACCTTACCTCTTGCTTTGGCAAGGATACTCCGCACTTCATTCACGTATCGCAGCGCGAGCCGAGAATCACTTGGGACTTAGCAGGCCAGTAGGATTCGTACGCAGCCACCACAGGACCACTAAGGCCCAAATCACCCTCGGCCATTTATTCTTCGACCCTTTGCACACCGCGACGCCAAAAACTGGACTGGATCCCAAGTCCGGATCGCCTCTCGTTTCGTTTCATTTCGTTTCATGTATTCGTTTGCATTGTGCACCCTCCTCGTAGTTGTCGGCATTTTCTCTCTCTCTCTCTCTCTCTCTCTCTCTCTCTCTCTCTCGCGAAAAGTATTAAGGAGTTTAGTGGTGAATAATAATAATATCTCTGGGATCGTGAATGGGTATATACGCGTCATGGTAACCGCGTTATTGTTGAATAAATTACTTTTTTTTTTAAATTATAAACGTATATGTATATAAGAGATAAGGATAATGGAATGCAACAAATAACGGCGTTATAATGGACGACGGAGGATGCGCGTTTCATAAAATTTTCTTACGAGAGTCACTTATAAAGAGGTTAATATCCGTTTTATGCAAATGAAACTGTTCGAAACTAATAAACGTAAATCTTTGGAAGATATCGGGGGATGGGAGGCCGATCGAGATTTCTTTCGATGACGAAAGATCCTTTCTAAATTCGATTTCGATTTCTCGAACTGAAAGCAAATCGATTCGCTTCATAATTGGAAATAATTGGAAATAATTGTAATCGCGAAACGGTCGAGATTATATGAGAAATACAGATCGATTATAATATTTATAAATAAATGTTATTCAAGCATTTTAAATAAGGCAATTTATTATATGCCAAATAATTTTATTCGAAATCTTCAACTAGTTACTTGTTCAATCCAACTCTGACGATAGTGCGATGTAACTACTCGATGCGAATCCACATTGGATCAATTTCGACGTCGCGCCGCTGTCAAAGGTCGATCTTCACGTCTGATAAAGCGATTCGAAATTTTCAAACTTCGGTGCGCACAACACTCTTTAAAAATAGAACAAATTCATGGAATTACTTTATTTATCGGACGAAAAAGATCCCTTTTCACAATTTTTTTGTTTATCCAAGGAAAAATTCAACATTTGTCAATTACATCATAAATCCTAAAAATTTCTTTTCAACAAAAATTTACCAGCCATCGTTCTATATTAATTCATGGTTGATTTTGGACACGATTTTCCTCGTCATCATAGATGCAAAGTTTAAAAAAAATTATCGTTAACTCGATGGGATAAATTCAGAACAGGCTCTCCCGTTCCCCTGTCATTGACACTTTCCCGTTGCTGTTGCAACCGACTCGGCTAGATCGTGCATTGCCACTTCGTCGGGCAATTAATCCGAGAGCCCGGTTTAATCTCGCCGCTCTCGGAACTGTTATTTATTGTTACTCGGTGCTCGATAAGAGCGTCTCGAGCCGTGCACCCGTGCACTTCATCGGCGCATATCTCGCGACTATTATCGGGCCCCGGTTAATTAGATCTCTCTCGATTGCTCGGATTCCATTCCTGCCACGGGGTTTCGTTACCTCGCTTTCGTCATGGATCGTGGTACACGGTATATCGATAGATCGCGCTGAAACGCGAGAATAAAGGCAGAGTTGAAAAATAATTTGTTGAATAAAGTTAAATTAAATAAGTGATCATTTATTAAAAAATGCTCGAATAACATTTGTTCGTAGTTTATTACAATTGACGTAACGCTTTTCCGTGTATAACCGTGTGCACCTTCGGTTATGATTATTTCCGATTATTCTCGAATGATGAAGTAACTTTATTTCGTAACTTCAGTTATTAAATTTTCACCGAATAAAAGTAACCGCGGTAGAGGCAATGGAGAAAATTATTAAAGTATCTTTATTCGTAACTTCAACTATTAAATTTTCCCTTTCACTGAATAAAAGTAACCGCGGTAAAAGATTTAGAGGGAACTGAGCTGTTTCCCAAAAATTATTAAAAACAATTGAGAAAATTATTCGCAACTTTATCTATTTTCCCCATCACTGAATATAAAATATAATAAATAAATAAAAGAATAAAAGTAATCGCACAGGGAAATAGGCAGATTCCAATGTAAAATATAGGAGATTTAGAAGTGAACTTTTTTCCAAAAATTATTAAAAGCAATTGAGAAAATTATTCGCAACTTCATCTATTTTCCCCATCACTGAAAATATAATAAATAAATAAAAGAATAAAAGTATTCACAGAGAAATAGATAGGTGTAAAACGTAGGAGGATTAAAGTAATCGAATAAAAGACTTAGAGAGAATTGAACCGTTTCCCAAAAATTACAAAAAGTATATTATAAAAGGTAATTAAGAAAATTTCGTTCAGATTTGAACTACTATTAGATACGAAACATAATAGACTAAACTTTTCCTCGCGACTATTATCTAATATTTGTCATTTTTTATTTCTTCGTAATACCAAATAAAAATAATAAAATATCCATAGAGATTAAAAAATTTTTCTGGAAAAAATATTCTGGAAAGAAAATTTCGAGGACGATTTGTTTTATCGATTTCTCCACATCCCTCGTTTCGCTCGCTCAAGTATTATACAGAAGTGCGAGCGTGCGCGAAAATGACTCGGGATTCGGAATGCGGAATGAGATCGATAGAGGTGGAAGGGTGAGAGATCGGCATTAAGCGCGTCACGGGCCATTCCTCGGAGATCCGAGCTATCCTTTCTTTCTTCCAACCGTCCCCCTTCCCGGAACGCAGCGGGCCGAGAAGAAGAAGAAGAAGAAGGAGAAGGAGGAGAAGAAGGAGAAGGAGAAGGAGAAGAAGCGAGTAGGAACAAGCGGGGTGATTTAAGCGGTCGGGCAGGACAGTGAGCAGGACATAGCAAATGAGGATCGTGCGAGGCGAGGTGGCGTGCTAGACGCCATAGCGAAAACGAGATCCAACAAGGAGGTATAGCGGGCTCGCTCGTTGCACGAGGGGGGAACATCCTGACTGGCTTATTAACGAGATTCAAACAAGTAGTGGGCCCCCCCACCACCAGCTGAATTCTAATCGCCTCTCTTTCTCAACGTGTGTAACTCTTTATATATATATATATATTTCGAGCTCGATGCTTTCTTTGTTGCGACACGGTGGAAGAGACAGCGTGGGTAACGTTGGAACCGTGTACGGATAATAATATTTCCACGCGCATGCGCACGTGGTGCACGTTAAGTAAAAACCATCCCATCTCTCGTGTGTGGGAATCTTCACTGGCTACGCAACGGTTTCGCGCTTTTATAATTTTTCCAATCTCTCTCTTTCTCTCTCTCCCCTCCTCCTCATTCACACCGCTCGCTTTGCATTCCAAACTTTCGTTCAAACTTGTATTTCGTAGTTGCTCAGGAAGAGGAGGGTCTCGTTCTTTCGTTCGATGATGCCAGGGAATAGTTTTGGGTAATTTATCGTTCGAATAATATATAATTATATCGGATCGGTTCTCACGAATAAATGTATTGTTTGAATATTTTAATTGAATTACTCGAATCACTTTGCTCGAAATTCTTAATCAGTTACTTTTTTTTCAACGGGTTGTTTCTTTTCTTCTTCTCTTTTTTTTTTTTCGCGAAGCAAAAATTTTCGAAGCTTGTTGCATAACATACGTTACGTAACTCTCGAGATTTCTTCACCCTCTTTAAATCTCTCTCTCAATCTTTATTTCTCACAGCTATCATCATCAAAGATTTTCGCTCCTGGTTAACTCGGTTAAGATACGTAACGGTTGATGCGTGCGGGATAAAAAAGAGGCAATCTCTCTGCTACGAATCGTGAATCAGGTTTATATATTTAAACGCTCATCGAACCAATAGATTCGCGTTTACTGCGTCGAGTAACCCCGCTTATTAACCCAAGAAACGAGATTAATTGGAAATCGATTCCAAGAGAAAAATAAAGATCGGATAGCAGATCTTCCCTGTACCGGAAATTGCTTCCGTCTTGGAGCTTTATTTCTCGCTTCCACAAATTTTTCTGCCAACGAATGAAACTTATATTGAATCGAATTTATCGAATTCGACGTATCATCATCGATATTATCGATCCATCGTCTCCATCGCGAAAATCGTTAAACTCGATCGATATTTTCGCGACGACACAAGTTACGATTTAACGAAAAATCTCGCTCGATAAAAAATGATCGAACGAAGGAGGAAGAGGAGGAGGAGGAGGAGGAGGGCGACACGGGGATGGTTGAAAAGAAATGCGGCGAACGACAGTCGAGCCTCGAGCCCTCCTCGCATAAATCCACCCGTTATCCAATATCAAATCTTCGAGCCGAGCGAGGAACTCACTTATTCCTCACCTCGAGTTTTATCTGGCCGGATCGAGCGTTATACTCGCGCGAAGAGAGAGAGGGAGGGGAGGGGGAAAGAAGAAGAGGGGATGGTTTATCGAAAGCCCGCGGCGCTCTCCCAGACATTCCGGAAATTAACAATTATGATTCTGCTCACCGTCATTACGCGTTAAATATCGTGGAAGCGGCCTCTAAAACTTAATGACGCCGTGTGGCATCGTGTTGGAAAGGAGAGGAAAAAGGTGGAGGTAGGGGGGGGGAGCCGTGGAACGATTTCTGGCTAAGATTTAACGCGCACATACGGGGATGTAATTAAACGAAGCGACGGTAACGAGGAGTTGGAATTTAGGGATGTTCAACTGCGATTTTGGAATAAACCGATTTTAATGGGAGGAAAGGATACACGCGATTATTTTTGTAATGAAATGTACATTTTATAGTGAGAAGGAACTTTTCAATTACAATTTTTTCCTTCCTATGCGAATATAATACGTTAATTTTGAACTTGTACTAATCTTGGAAGACTTTAAGAAGCGAGGAGGAATGCTCTGATTTATATATATATATAAATAGTTGTAATTAATTTAAGGCGACAGGAGAAGTTAGAATTTAGAGTTAGAATAAATTGATTTTAATGGGAGGAAAGGATACACGCGATTATTTTTGTAATGAAATATACATTTTATAGTGAGAAGGAACTTTTCAATTACAGTTTTTTCCTTCCTGCAAACAATACATAAATTTGAGCTTGCTGTTGTTACTATTGTTGGAAGACTTTAAGAAGCAAGAATACTCTGATTTATATATATATATATAAGTAGTTGTAATTAATTCAAGCGACGGTAAGGAGGAGTTAGAATTTGGAGTTAGAATAAACCGATTTTAATGGAGAAAAAGACACACGCGATTATTTTTATAGTGAAACGTACATTTTACAGTAAGAAGAAAATTTTAACCTTTTCAATTCCAACTTTTTCCTTCCTATTTCCTTTCTATAATACAATATGTAAATTTTGAACTTGTACTAGTCTTGGAAGACTTCAAGAAGCGAGGAGGAACGCTCTGATTTATATATGTAAGTAATTGTAATTAATTCAAGCGAGGAAGAATTAAGGTAAGAGTTAGAATTTGGAGTTAGAATAAACCGATTTTAATGGAGAAAAAGACACACGCGATTATTTTTATAGTGAAACGTACATTTTACAGTAAGAAGGAAATTTTAACCTTTTCAATTTTTTTCTTCTTATGCGAATATAATAAAAGTAGATTTGAGCATGTATTGGTCTTGGAAGACTTTAAGAAGAATGCTCTGGCTATGATTTATACATAGATAGTTGTAAATAACCCAAGGTAGAATTGGAATTTGGAATAAACCGATTTTATAGTGAAACGTAGATTTTATAAGAGGAAGAAAATTTTCAATTAATTTTCAATTCCAATTTTTTCCTTCCTATGCGAATACAAGTAGATTTGAGGGTGTACTATTGTTGGAAGACTTTAAAAAGCGAGGAGGACCACTCTGGTTATGATTTATATATAATTGTAATTAACTTAAGTTGTAATTAACGAGGAGTTGGAATTTGGAATAAACCGTTTTAATGGAGAAAAAGACACACGCGATTATTTTTATAGTAAAACATTTTATAATGAAAAGGAAATTTTAACCTTTTCAATTCCAACTTTTTCTTTCCTATTTCCTTTCTATATGAATACAATATGTAAATTTGAGTACACTAATCTTAGAAAACTTTAAGAAGCAAGAAGGAAATTTGGCTACGATTTATACACATAAGCAGTTATAATTAATCCAAGCAACGATAACGAGAATTAGAATTTGAAATAACCAAAGGGTAACCCGATTTTAATGGAGAAAAGGATATTTTTATAGTGAAGCGTACATTTTATAAGAGGAAGTAAATTTTAACCTTTTCAATTTCAACTTTTTCCTTTCTACACGAATATAATATAGATTTGAACGTGTAGTCTTGGAAGACTTTAAGAAACGAGGAGGAACACTCTGGCTACGATTTAAAGTATACACATAGAGTAATTAACCCAAGCAACGATAACGAGAAGTTGGAATTTGGAATAATCAAAATAACTCGATTTTAATGGAGAAAAGTAGATTTTATAAGAGGAAGAAAATTTTAACCTTTTCAACTTTTTCCTTCCTATATAAATACAATACATAAATTTTGAGCGTGTACTATTGTTGGAAGACTTTAAGAAGCAAGGAGGAAATTTGGCTACGATTTATACACATAAGCAGTTATAATTAACCCAAGATAACGAGAAGTTGGAATTTGGAATAATCAAAATAACTGGATTTTAATGGAGAAAAGTAGATTTTATAAGAGGAAGAAAATTTTAACCTTTTCAACTTTTTCCTTCCTATATAAATACAATACATAAATTTTGAGCGTGTACTATTGTTGGAAGACTTTAAGAAGCAAGGAGGAAATTTGGCTACGATTTATACACATAAGCAGTTATAATTAACCCAAGATAACGAGAAGTTGGAATTTGGAATAATCAAAATAACTGGATTTTAATGGAGAAAAAGATACACACGATTATTTTTATAATAGATTTTATAGGAAGAAAATTTTAACCTTTTCCTTCCTATGCGAATACAATATATAAATTTTGGACGTGTACTACTACTATTGTTGAAGACTTTAAGAAGCAAGGAGCAACGTTCTGGCTACGATTTATACACATAAGCAGTTATAATTAACCCAAGATAACGATAACGAGAAATTGGAATAACGAAAAGGTAACCCGAATTAAAACACACACATTATTTTTAAACTAAAACGTAGATTTTCCTTGTTACGTAAGAATACAATACAAACAGATTTAAGCGTGTACCGTATCTTCGCATTGGAAGATGTTGGTGAAGGATTTCCGGCACACTCGTTGGATCGCGGCGCGCATAAAATGGAGAAGGAATGGAGAAGTAGCCAGAGGTGGGCAGCTGAGCGAATAACTCGAACGGGCAGTCAGTTAAACGCTTCCGACAGATCTGGATGCCGGTGACCACAGTCGGAAAGAGCCGCTCGTTTCGATCGGACAGTCCCGACAGACGTCTCGATTATTACGTGGGACGTGTTCGATCATGCGCGCCTTTATTATTATACGAGACACGCGTCGGTGTCGATGCGACTTTGCAGGTGTAGATCATGGACGAACGTCTCATTTTCACGAGCGACACATTTTTTTATGAGATTGGATCGGAAGACAGAGATTTAAAAAAAAAAGGAATATCGAGAGAATTTTCATTTCGAGGAGTAAAAGCATATTCTTCCAGGTGTGGATTGTAGATGGATTTTTAGAAAGTAGGAGGAATAGGTTAAGAATTTTCATCCGCTATTTTAATGTTGGTTTGAGAAAAAAAAAATTCGAAGCTAAATTTACAATTCGATCGATGGAATATATTTTTTAATCGAAGGGAATTGAGAATTTTCATTTCGACGATTAGAAGTCTATTTTGCCAGGTGTGGATTGCAGATGAATTTTTAGAAAGTAGGAGGAATAGGTTAAGAATTTTAATGTTGGTTTTGGAAAAAAATTCGAAGCTAAATTTACAATTCGATCGATGGAATATATTTTTTAATCGAAGGGAATTGAGAATTTTCGACGATTAGAAGTCTATTTTGCCAGGTGTGGATTGCAGATGAATTTTTAGAAAGTAGGAGGAATAGGTTAAGAATTTTCATCCGCTATTTTATTAATGTTGGTCTGGGAAAAAAATTTGAAGCTAAATCTACAATGCGATCGATGGAATATTTTTTTTTTAATCGGACGAAGAAAATTAAGAATCGAATTCTTACAACGAAACAGTGATTTTAAAGAAAAAAATAGGAATCGAGAATTTTCATTTTGACGATTAAAAGCATATTCTTCCAGGAGTGGATTGTAGATGAATTTTTAGAAAGTAGTAGGAATAGGTTAAGAATTTTTCTCCGCCATTTTAATATTGGTTTGGGAAAAAAATTCGAAGCTAAATTTATAATACTATTGATGGGATATATTTTTTGATGTAATCGAATGAAGAAAATCGAGAATTCAGAATTTTTAAAACGAAATAGTGATCTTAAAAAAAGGAATAAGAATCGAGAATTTTTATTAGAAACCTATTCTTTTAACTGTAGATTGTAGATAAATTTTTAGAAAGTAGGAAAAATAGGCTAAGAATTTTCCTCCGTTATTTTAATGTTAAGTTTGAAAACGAATCGTAAATTTACATATCATACGAGAATTCTTCCACGTATAGATTGTAGATAAATTTTTACAAAGCAGGAAGAACAGCTTAAAAATTTTCCTTCCGCCATTTTGATATTGGTTTTGGAAAAAAAAAATTCGAAGGTAAATTTACAATGCGATCGATGCTATATATTTTTTAATGTAATCGAACAAAAAATCGAGAATTGAATTTTTAAAACGAAACAGTAATTTTAAAGAAAGAATAGGAATCGAAAATTTTCATTTTCGACGATTAGAAGTTTTATTCTTCCAAGTATAGATTGTAGATGAATTTTTAGAAAGTAGGAGCAATAAGTTAAGAATTTTCCTCTGTCATTTAAGTTTGGAAACGAGGAATCGTTAATTTTCATCTCTACGACAATTCTTCCACGTATTGTAAATAAATTTTTACAAAGCAGGAAGAAAGAACAAAGCTAAGAATTTTCCTTCCGCCATATTGGTTTGGAAATACGTTTAGAGAAGAGGGGAAAAAAAAAAAGAAAAAAAAATTCGAAGCTAAATCCACAATGCGATCGACGGTATATATTTTAAACACGGAATGGGGAGAAAGTAGGAACACGGAAAGTACGTATACAGATAGGGAGCATCGATAGAACAAGGAATGTTTCGCAAAGTCGTAGGAAAATTAATATGTTACGTCGTGCGGTTTCTTATCTCTCTCGGGTTTGAAATAGCTCGCCACGATAAAGAATGACTACGGGCGAATATAATTTACGTTGCCGGCGAGTTTCGTGTATTAGATATTAATAACGTAATGTTTGTCGGTGGTCGTATATTACCGCGATATATTTCGCGAATAAACGAGTTATAATTCCGCGCATAACCGACGCCATTATACCTTGCCGCGCGTATTACAACAACCTCGACACGACTTATTACCATTTGCCGCGATTACAGATTAAAACCCTTATTTATTCCCTATATTTTCCTTCTCCTCGCACAAGAAAATGACGATCCTTTCCTATATATATATATATATATATATATATATTCGCTTCATAACATAAGAATCCAAAATCCAAAAACTTTTTTGGAATTTCCTTAATTTCCTTGCTTAAATAAAAAAGAGAAAAAACATATATACTCTCGAGTTAAATCGTAACGACAGAGAGAGAGAGAGAGAGAGAGAGAGAGAATACAAGTCTCCCGAAATAAATAAATTTACCTCTTTAGAAAAAAACTTAAGCAACCAGCCTATACCACAGAGGAAACAAATTAAAGAGCTTCGAATTCCCCTCGTTCCGTTCATTTCGAAAAAGTTGCCCGTTTTTCGCGTATCCCATCCCGAGGTTGAGAAATGGGCGTAATAAAACCTCGATCGGCGAGGATCCGATTGCCCGTTTTTCTCCGCCGCGATTACGATTCCGCGCCGAGCTACCGGCTGCCGCCTTTCGTCCCACTGCCCGCCCTATTATTAACTTTCGATCATCCAAACGAAATCAATTTATTAATTAACTCGTCTCGTCCAAGCATAATTGCGCCACGGCGGTTAACGTGCGCGAAACTCCCAGAAACCGAGAGCCGACAGAGAGAGAGAGAGAGAGAGAGAGAGAGAGAGAGAGAGAGAGAGAGAGAAGAGCGCCACCACAGATTTTATCTGCGTGAGAAAACGGATCCGTGAAACGTTTCTGCGATCGAGCCTTCCACGATCCGATTGATCGCTGGTCGGGGCAAATATATTCGGAAAGGTGAGAGCCGAAGGGATCGTCTCTGCTGGAAGGAGTCTGATCGGTCAGATTTGGAGAGATTGGAAAGCTAGCCTATTTTTCTTTCTTACTTAATGGTATTTGTCGCGTGTTAATTAATCGAGAGCTCGATGCATCAGGGATAGAAATTGTATCTAAAAGTTTCTTATTATTTCTGATTGTATTGTAGTTATATTGATAGTTTTGTGTTAGAGTAGTTGGGGTAATAATTGTACGTGTATTAATGTATTAATTGTATTAATATTGGATCAAAATATTATCGATGCATTAGAATTCAGGATATATCTAAAAATTTTGTTATTTTTTAATTATATTGTAACGTTGACAGTTTTGTATTAGAATTCAGGGTGTATCTAAAAGTTTCTTATTATTTCTGATTGTATTGTAATTATATTGATAGTTTTGTGTTAGAGTAGTTGGGGTAATAATTGTACGTGTATTAATATTGGATCAAACCTCAATTAGAATTCAGAGTGTATCTAAAAATTTTGTTATTTTTTAATTATATTGTAACGTTGATAGTTTTGTATTAGAATTCAGAGTGTATCTAAAAATTTCTTATTATTTCTAATTATATTGATAGTTTTGTATTAGAGTAGTTGGGATAATAATTGTATTAATATTGGATCAAACTTCAATGCATTAGAATTCAAGATGTATCTAAAAATTTTGTTTTTGTAATTTCTAATTATATTGATAGTTTTGTATTAATTGGGGTAATAATTATACGTGTAGTAATATTGGATCAAATCTTGATGCACTAGAATATTCAGGATATATCTAAAAATTTTGTTATTTTTTTAATTATATTGTAACATTGATAGTTTTGTATTAGAGTTAAAGTAATAATTGTACATGTATTAATATTGGATTAAACCTCAATTAGAATTCAGAGTGTATCTAAAAATTTTGTTATTTCTGATTATATTGTAACGTTGACTATATTGTAACGTGTACTTATATTGTAACGTGTATTAGAATTGAGGGTGTATCTAAAAATTTTGTTATTTCTAATTATATTGTAATGTTGATAGTTTTGTATTAGAATTCAGGATATATTTAAAAATTTTGTTATTTTTTAATTATATTGTAACATTAATTTGATTTGTATTAGAGTTAAAGTAATAATTGTACATGTATTAATATTGGATTAAACCTCAATTAGAATTCAAGATGTATCTAAAAATTTTGTTAATTATATTGTAACGTTGATAGTTTTGTATTAAAGTAGTTGGCATAATAATTGTACGTGTTTTTAATATTGGATCAAATTAATATTGGATCAAACCTCAATGCGTTAAAATTCAAGATGTATCTAAAAATTTTGTTATTTCTAATTATATTGTAATGTTAATAGTTTTGTATTATTATAGAATATATTATATATATTATATATTATAGAATAATTATATATTATAGAATAGTTAATATTTGTAATAATTGTAATAGTAATAGTAATTGTAATAGTAATAATTGTACTTGTATTAATATTGAATCAAACCTCGATGCATTAGAATTCAGGATGTATCTAAAAATTTTGTTATTTCTGATTATAACATTGACAGTTTTGTATTAAAATTCAGGGTGTATCTAAAAATTTTTATTTCTAATTATATTATAACGTTGATAGTTTTGTATTAGAGTAGTTGGGGTAATAATTCTAATTCTAATATTGGATCAAAATAATTAACAGTTTCGAAAATATTTCTCTTGGACGATTATCGATTTTGAATATTCAAATTATACCTCTTCTAACAGAGTTTGCCATTGATTCGTTGAAAAAGTAACGAAAAGTTATTATTATTTATTGAAATGCCCGAATAATATTTTATTCGTAGTTTGACCTCGACCTCGCTACAATTATTTCGTTTTCGATTTTATTATTACGTTTATTATTTCGAACGATAAATTATCGGGAACAATTTTATTCGTAACTTCAGGCATTAAATTTTCATTGCCTACCGCGCAGGTAGGTGTCAGCGTGATCGTCAACAAAACGTCTGAAGCGGGGATCCTAGAAGACTTCTTTCCAGCAGTGAACGATTCTCCGCTGGAATCGATCGGACTTTTAATAGCGTGATTAATATTTATTGGAAGCTTCGTGCGCCTTTTCTCATCTCTCTCTCTCTTTCTCTCTCTCTCTTTCTCTCTTCGGAATCGAGAAAATGGAATTTCTCGAAGGGAAGAGCCGATACGTTATTAAGAGAGAATTTTTTTCCGAGGATAATGGCTGCTTGCGCCGGCGTAATTGTAGTTTCGAGTTATTAATACGAGATATTCGAATCGAGAATATCTTCTCCACTTGTTAAGGTTGTTCTACAGCCATTTCGATTCTTTTTCTCCCGTCTGTTTTTTCGTACTATATATGATTTTTTTCCTTATAAACCGTTTTTATAAATCGTTTAAAAATTGTTACGAAAAACCCGTACGATATCCATTCCGTGAAATTCCGTTAACTTTTAAAGAGAGACGCCAATATTATTATATCGTAAATTCTTGCGCAAGTGTATCACCTAAAGGGGAACGTGTTCTTTCTCTCTCTCTCTCTCTCTCTTCCTTTTTTTTCAAATCATCTCGAACGTACAATATTTCACCTCATTTTATTATTTCTGTCCGCACCTTTTAAAATATCTTAATTACGCGATTTACTTTCTTTACTTAGGTACAAAGGTATTCAAGTTTAATAATATTCACGTTCAAAGCTCCATCGAGTCGAGGTTTTTACGCGTATAAAGAAAAAAAAAAAAAGAAAAAAAAAAAGAAAGGAAAAGAAAAAGAAAAAAGAAAAAAAAAGGTAGAGTCACGAATAACTGTACACAGGCACAATTTACCGCGATCGTTCGAAGAACGAGGGAATGATAGTTGGAAAATGATAAATCATAGGTAGTGGCGAGGGAATGGGTCTCATTTTAAAGTCGTAACCATAACTTAACGTTAACGTCGCCTACGTTTTAAGACACTTTCCATGATTCCGTGTAAATAAGTATCTCGCCTCGATATATACATATACACACATATATTGTGCACCTTTCACTCTGATCTTTTATTTTCCAACGAATCGATTAATCGCCCTAATCGACGGGTTAATCTTACTCTCCCGACTTACCGCACTCACTCACAACACTGGGCAAATTAACGTTTTTATTCCAATGTTAAATTGCACGGGATCATCGTCGTTCGATTCGTCTACGATTCATAAATTTTTAAACGAATTTTTCGCGGCGAATAAAATCGATAGGATGCAGATAGAGGCAGGAGTCGCTTTCCATCGAGGAGCGTGTGCCGGTCGTTTCGAATCCGCTTTCAACGCGTGTCTGCCATTTTAGAACAGTCGGACGCCATGTCGCACGGGCGACGCAGGAAAGTATAGCAACGTTTTTGGAATGTTTTTCGCCGCTTCGTGGCGATTCATTCGCGGCCAAGCGATGTATAAATTGAATTGTAAATAAGAGGCGCGTCGATCGTGGCCCACACACAGGGCACCGTGCATTATGCGTGCGAATGTTTGCACGCGTGCTATTCGCCCACGCGCCGCCTCGTCTCCTCTTCCTCCACCTCGCCTTCATCTTTATTCCAACGTTTCGTGCGAGTCCACGTTTTTTAAAAATTATTATTTCGTCCAATTCGTTTTCATCGAGTACCTCGTTTCGCGATATATAATAAATCCTTTCGTGCGAGACCACGTTTTTTAAAAATTATTATTTCGTCTAATTAGTTTTCATCGAGTTTCGCGAATAAATCCTTCGACGTTTCCTTTGTACAACGATTTCTTTACAACTAAGAAGGCTTCTTATTTCATTGTAGAATAAAGGGTTCGATCTCTTATTCAGATAATATCCCCCTCTTAATTTAACTTAATTTGGCTTCGATTGAAATTGCCTTTCGAAGTGTGTCACCGATAGAACGTCACTCGCATAGTGGGGGATGGCACGCCATTTTGAATAACTATTTGATCAATGAGAACGTGGTGGAGGGTATCCCCTTCTCGAGAGGAGAATTTTCTCTTTTCCTTCTACAAAATTTCTAACGAAATACCCGCGATCCACGAATTATAACGAGCGTATATTTCTCGTTACACCGATAAATACACCGATAATCAAAAGAAAAAAGGAAAGAGAAAGAAGAAACTGCACTAAGCTCAGGGATAATCGATAGAAGCAACGATCCACTCGCGTGGAAAGTAGAAGAAAAGAAGAAAAGAAAAACCTTCTTTCGAACACACGAGCTACGAAACACACACACACATACACACACGTGTACACATTATCAATTATTTCCGGTGAGAATACAAGTATTCACTCGCGTTCACTTGGCGATCCCGTTGGAGCGGAAAAAACGACGAAAGACTCCTCGACACATGTATCTACCTATCCATCCATCCATCCATCCATCCATCCATCCATCCATCCACCGAGGGGTGGCGGATACGCGGTTGGCGTACTCACTCCTGATCGGGATCGGTGCAGCAGCACGTGCATCCGGCATATCGACACATGCGTTCGCGTTGGGGCGAAGACGCAGGTGCGAATGCGCAGCGGTGTCCGGATCCTTGCCCAGAGATCTCTGCGAAGGCGACCAAGCGGCACCGTCCTCCTCCGTCCTCCTCCTGCCACCGACGCTCCACTCAAGAGGAAACGAAGAGCAAGAAGAAGAAGAATAATAATAAGAAGAAGAAGAATCCGCGCGGCACTCGCGACGAGAGTCCACGAGAGAGAGGCGAGAGCGGACGGACGGACGAGCCCCGGGAAGAAGAAGCGCGGCCGCGCGTCGACGTTTTTCTCCTCCGCTCCCTTGCCCGCCCGAGTTTTTCGCCGATCCGACACTGGCGGGCCACGCACGCAATATTTTTGCCCCGCACGCACATCCCTCTCGCTTTCACGCAACCCGCGCGCCTCGTGCGTGTGCGTCCGCCGACCTATACTCGACCAACGTGTTCCCTTGTGTGCGTGGCTGTGCGGGGGGCACGGGGCGATCTGTATTGGCGCGTACGGGCTCCTCTCTCTCTCTCTCTCTCTTTTCTCTCTTTCATGGATATACTCATGTGCGCGTATGTGCACAGGGGCTGGGAGAGAACTCACACATCGCGACGATACGTGGCCCGATACGTGGCGGCGGCGGCGGCGGCGGCCGATGTTCATAGAAGGGAGAAAAATCGATGGAGCTGGCAGGAGGGAGGCTACGCGCGCCAACCCTTCTTTTCTTTTTAACCAAAAGCGCCCGCTTTTCGAGGGGGCTTTAAAGGCCGCCACGGTGATTAGCATAAATTTCGCTACCTCTTGGACCACACCCCCTCCTCCGCCCGGTTTCCAACCTATCCGGGAGTGGGTCGGTGCTCGGGAACCCTGCCTCGATGGCCAGTCACCATCGTCTTTCGCTCTAACCCCTAACCGGCTCCTACGTGGAAGGGTCGGGGCTCGGAAGGGAGGCGGGCAGAGAAGCCACCCTTCGTCCGGTTTGTCCTCCTCTGTCTCTCCGCGGGGTGGCGATGGTAATGGTGGTGGTGGTGGTGGTAGTGGTGGTGGTGGTGGAGCCTGCGAAATTTCGCATGGATCCCGTGGATGAGAATACAGGCGCTTCTTTCTCTTTCGCTCTTTCTCTCCAACCCCATTCGAATCCCTCCCTTGGGCTTCGAGGTGAGTCACGGCGGTTATCATGGCGGACTACTTCTTTGATTCCCTGCCCCCGTTCTTTCTCCCGTTGCCACGTTACCGTGCGGCTAGTAGCAGGGGATAGAGGCTCGAATCGACGAGGATCGACGAAGGTGTCTTTATTTTTCTTCCCTCTCTCTCTCTCTCTCTCTCGTTTCACTCAGGTCGCGGTCAGAAAAATCGTACGCGTTATCTTTGTGAACCGCGCGCTTTATGCGCGAAACTGGACCGAAACCGGATCCTGACGGCCAGTCGGGATACCAGTCGCTTCCGACCAGGTGTCGTCGTACCTTACTCTCCAACCCCTTCCCCTCTTCTCCTTTTTTCTTCTCCTCTTTTTTATTCTCGCTTTGGGAAAATATCGGGAGGAAGAGTTGGGTGGGGTGAGACGGCAAAGGGGCGCTCTATTTATCGGGTGTGAAGTTGTTCGTTTGGCCTCGATCGCCGCGTTTCATCCCCCCCCATTCCCTCCTATTCTCTCTCTTTTTTTTTCTCGTCGCTGAGAAATGCACGGGGATGCGTAGAATCGGTACAACGGTGAGCTTCTCTCGAATGATTTATACAGTTCGAGGCGTGTGACGCAGTTCTTTTAATTGTGAAACGCTTCGTCGCATATATCGAGTATATAGAGAGATCATTCATTTTCAGTTTTATAGAAAATTAATATCGTTTCGATGCAACGTATAATAATCATTAAAATTTCTATATATTCGTATGTTTCTTATTAATTAAATGCAAACTGTTTTCTAAAAATTAAATCTCCTGCAAGCTCGAAATAAAATAATTTTCTCCAATCAGGTCGTATCCAATAAATTTTGAGTAGGGAAATCGTGTATCCTTTTGCGCAACAAGGAAGAAGGATCGTTTTCTTATCTTTTCTTATCGAGAAATCATTTATTTTCAAATTTATAGAAAATCGTTTCGATGCAACGTATAATAATCATTAAAATTTCTATATATTCGTATATTTCTTATTAATTAAATGCAAACTGTTTTCTAAAAATTAAATCTCCTGCAAGCTCGAAATAAAATAATTTTCTCCAGTCAGGTCGTATCGAATAAATTTGCACTTTGAGTAGGCAAATCCTTCTGCGCAACAAGGAAGAATGATCGTTTTCTTATTTTTTTTTTATCAAGAGATCATTCATTTTCAAATTATAGAAAATTATAGAAAAATATCGTTTCGATGTATAATAATCATACGTTAAAATTTTTATATACTCGTATGTTTCTTATTAATTAAATGCAAACTGTTTTCTAAAAATTAAATCTCCTGCAAGCTCAAAATAAAATAATTTTCTCCAATCAGGTCGTATCGAACCAATTTGCACTTTGAGTAGAGAAATCGTGTATCCTTTTGCGATGCAACGTATAATAATCATACGTTAAAATTTCTATATACTCGTATGTTTCTTATTAATTAAATGCAAACTGTTTTCTAAAAATTAAATCTTCGTGCAAACTCGAAATAAAATAATTTTCTCCAATCAGATCGTATCGAATAAATTTTGAGTAGGGAAATCGTGTATCCTTTTGCGCAAGGATAGGGACAAGGAACAAGGAAGAAGGATCGTTTTCTTATCTTTTCTTATCGAGAGATCATTCGTTTTCAAATTTATAGAAAATCGTTTCGATGCAACGTATAATAATCATGCGTTAAAATTTCTACTTTATATATATGTTTCTTATTAATTAAATGCAATGTGAATTTTTTAATAAATTGTAATAAGAAGGAATATTCTTTTCTAAAAATTAAAAAAAAATTAAATCTCCAAGCTCGAAATTACTAAGGAATACACTAAGGAAATGTATTCTTCTTCACGCAGAAAAAGGACCGTTTTCTCGCCAAAGATTTAATATATAAATGTATATACCATATTTATTTATCCTTTCGACGAATTTACCGAGGTATATATTTATACTTCGAAAACTCGGTTTCGTTTCGAACGACGATCGTTCTGATCGTTCCACGAAATTAACGAGAGATTCGTAAATTCGTCCGAGATTCAATTAATTCTCCCCCTCCCCCGGCCGCCAACGTTTTTTAGCGTCTTGTCGAATTATCCCGATCTCTCGCTCTTAATTATCCCAATCGAAATTTCACGAAATCCTCGCGCAGCGCCCCCTGCCCCTGCTTTTTTTGCAACAGTGGAAACGCCATAAACGGCGTTTCAACCAAAAAGAAAGGCGCGCGCGCGCAGCATTTCGGCCGACACCACGTTCGACCGCCACGTCCCTCGATATAAACATTAACCGTGTGGCCATTCCGGTCAGCGTCCGTCGGTGGACGAGGGAAGTTGCGAGGGCAACTTTTTGATAGGTTAGGCTCCGTTAGTGACGAAATGATTCAGCATCGAGGCATCGAGGTTCGAGCCGGTTTTTTGCGAAGCCTCCTTCTCTCTCTTTCTCTCTCTCTCTCCCTCTTTCTTTCCTTCCGTCCAGGCGCGGACTCGGCCTCCGAGGTCCGCGCGGCGACATAATGTTTCAATGTAATGGGACGATAAAAAAGAGGGAACACGTGGGAAAAAGGGCAGTGGCTGATCAAAATTGGTAAGTAGGCGGTTTAACGAAGCGCAATTTAGTTTCTTCTCTGCCGAGGTAAGAGGAGGGGGGGGGGGGGGACTGCGCGGCAGCTGGGGACCGATCCACGGAGGCCGATCTATCTACCCGGTGATCCGTGGAAACGTGGACAACGGGTAATTAGAAAACTCGGCCGCGGGACGGTGAATAGGCAAATGGTAAATGATAAGGCGATCGAAGGACGACTCGGAGGAGGGAACGGGTGGAAACGAGTGTCTCACCGGTGATTTAACGCGCATCCGTCAGTCGATCTGCTCCCCGTACTCGCATAATCGCTGCCCTTTTCTTCTTCCACGAACCTCCCCTCCCCTCTTTCCGCTCATCTCCATGCTTCCCCCCATAGGGTAACGTCGTATAAGCCTATTTTTTTACGTCGGTAAGGTAATTTTGTACCGTTTACTCGGGCAATTTCGTCTGTTTGCTGGCTAGTTTCGAGAGCGAAAAAAAAAAAAAAAAGGAAGAAAGGAAAAAAAAAGACAGGCAGTTTGGTTGAAATGGAAGGTTGTTCGAAGATTTATCCTCCCGTCGCGAGAAACGACAGGGGAAAGAGAGTGATTTATTTGGACGAGTAACGGTAAATCGTCGTTCAGGTTCGATTCGGTATCTCCTCGTTCTCATATAGAGATAAGAGCGGTGGATGCGTCGCGGTTTTTACGGTAGGCATAAGGTAAGGGGAGGGGAACGAGGGGAGGAGGTATACGAGCTTGATTATTTTATTTGCTCGTTGACGGAGGACGCGTGTTATTAAATCGATATCGCGTGCTTTGTCGGCGTGCCCCGCGTCGAGAAAAATCGCGGAGTCGAGTTTCCACCGGAGGAGTTGCAACGAGGTTCAATTACCCGGCCGCTCTGCGGATACGCGGATGCGCGAGGCGAGCCGCCAGAACGAATCCACAGAATTTGAGGAATGCGCGGTTGCGTTTTCTTCTTCCGTGAGCCGTTCCTCCTCCTCTCCCCCCCCTTCTCCTCTTTCTTGCCGCGTGAGCAACGGCGAAGAAACGATGTCGCCAGATGAATTGTTACGTTTCTTTCGGCAGGGATCGCGATTTGACTAATGTGACCTCGCTCTTGTATTTAATCCCCTCCCCCCCCCTCATTCCGTATGAATTTTTGCCCGACAGATGCGACCGATTGAAAATTTAATGTCACGTCGTAAATGATGCGACTGCGAAAAGAGGAAAGGGGAGGGGAATTCTTTTTCACCATTCGAGAATTTATTGGGAAAATATCGGGAAGGAATTTTGACTCAAGTAGACAACAAAGGATTTGGTAAGTGATGAGATCGCGAAAAGGAGGACGAATATTTTTTACCACCACTCGAGAATTTATTAGGAAAATATAGAAGTCGAATTTTGATTTGTAGATAATAAAGGAATCTAGAGAAAAGTAGCAGTAGATTTTAATATAATTTGGTAAACGATTCGACCGCGAAAAAGAGGGATTATAAAAGAGGAATATTTTTTACCATCCGAATTTATTGGAAAAATATCAGGAAGGAATCGAATTTTGACTCACGTAGACAACAAAGGAATCTAGATATATAATTTGTTAATTAATGCGATCGCGAAAAAGAAGAGTAATATTTTTTAGAAAAATATAGGAATCGAATTTTGACTCGTAGACAACAAAGGAATTTATAAGATAAATAGCAGTAAATTTTGATGTAAGGTTCGTTGAATCTATCTACGCGAGAGGGAAAAAAGGAAAAAAAAAAAAAAAAAAAAGGAAAAATTACGGTAGAAGCATTTCTCTTGTTGATGTATATATAGCTACATAACCTCGCAGCATCGCGGCGAATTTCGTAAAATTTTCAACGCGTGTGCAATTTTACATTCCTCCTCTCTCTCCCTCTTTCGCTTCTACCCTTTTTAATTGGGCAAATTTAGCCAACATGACAGCGCAAGAAAATTGCCCGCGCAGTTTCACCTCTCTCCTCGCCAAGATAAATCGCTCGGCTTCGTGCCCGTCATCCCCCCTCCTCCCCCATTTTTCACGTCGCGCGTGTAACGCGCGCCGACCAAGTAATCCACGTCCTCCCTGTCTTGGGCCAGTTGGGAAGAAGTGACCGACCGACAATTGGCCGCGTCTCGTCTATTTTTCCACCTCGAGACTATCAGCTCCATCTACACAAAGTTTTGCAACAGATAAGAAGACTAGTCTAGATGTCTACTTGCGCGTATGTATTCGTGCAAAAAGAACAATATATCTACGAGGTTTGTCGCAGCTTTCGTCAAACGATTCCTTTCGAGACAATATTATCCATTCATTTTCTTTCTTTCGATAAAATAGGATATAACGACGTACCGCATTATTTATTTTTCCTTATCCAGAGTTTTAAACAGTCTGCTATACAAATAAAATAAAAATCCATCCAAATTTGATAAACTTTTGAAAAATCTCAAATTCTCATTTGAGACTCGCGAATAGAACAGAGATCATCGATAACCGTTACCATATATATCTTCCATCGAAGTATACGCATCGAGAATTCCGAAAACGAGATCAGTCTCCTGTACTATCCAGCCGTCGTCTCGTCCTCTTCTCGTCATTTCCCCGGCTGAGTGAAAATGGTCTGAGTTTGTACAATTACAAGAGCGGAGAGCTGTGTGTCTCCGCTCGAGCAGAGCCGTGCCCTTTCTCACGGTCGAGATCGCGGGGTCGCGAGAGAGAAGTCTGGCCTAACGTAAGTTGGACGTAAAAGTTGGCAGCCACCTAAGTCGGCCTCTCCTTCGGCTAGGCGCACGCGCGAAAGCGCGAGAGCGGCCGACCCGTAAGTGAGTTACAGAGTAAGTCCGTGGCGACACTCTCGCGACGTTGCACGGATAAATCGGTGGATAAGGAGCGAGCTAGCTAGCGAGCCCGTAAGGGGGTGCACGATTATGCAAACGCACCTTCTGCTTAAGGCTTTCCCGACCGCACGCGTGGAAACGAGGTCCAAGGAGAAATTGATGGATTGAGAGAGAGAAAGAGAGGAAGAACGAAGGAGTCTATTTGCTATTTGTGGAGCTATATGGAAATTGGTAATTGTATTAAATTCGTGTATTAAATTTCTTAATTTTTTTTTTTTTTTTTTTTNNNTTTTTTTTTTTTTTTTTTTTTAGGTTGGAAGGAGTATTTTATATGTATATTTTTTGGATAATTCTCTCTAGAGATGATCTGAGTCGTTTACGCTCGGAGTGAAATTTCATTTTTAAGTATTTTTAATTCTAAGGAATTTAAATATTTCGGATTTTAATCCTCTCTCTTTCTCTCTTACTATGTGAAATGAGATTATAAATTTAAAAGATTTAAATATTAGGATTAAAAAAGAATATATATAATTGATCAACATTGAACATTAGAACATCGTGTATTAGAATTTAATTTAATTGTATTTGACTTTGGTGTGTAGAATTTTTTCAAACTATTTTTTAAGATTTGGAATTGAAATGAATACCGATTCGAAGAAACGTGTCAAAAGTTGTATCGAATTTACCAACTAATTCACTATTTCTCTGCCAGGGATTAAATCGGTAACCAATTTAAAACGTATCGTTTCGATTCTCTTCAATTTTCACACGGTTGAACATATCGACTACTGCGCGGTAATAGGAGCACAAAAGCTCGATATTTCTCTGCTCTCCGTGCCATAAACTTAACGACGCACCTTATCTCGCTGTAATAAGATCGAAGGCAAGAGCCAACGCATGGCGACTCTTCTTTGCGAATTCTCGCGAATTCCACACGGAGAAAGAAAGGAAGGAATAACTTATATCGAAGGACTCCCTACATGTCGTACAGATTTTCCTGTAACGCGTTTCGCAGAAGCGAGCGGTAAAAACTTTCCATCTATCCTTCCTTCGAATTTTTCTCCCGAAGAGAGACGAAATTAATTAAATAATCGAAGAAAAAGAAAGTTCATTCTTATTATTTTATTTTATCGTTTGCTTCGTTTCGACGTTTAGGTAAAACACGAAATATCATGGATTCGATGGAACAGCTCGTGCGCAAGCGCGAAGCTTGAATAATGGACGTTCTATCGTCTCTACCATTTCGGGATCGAGCTGTTAATTCTTAGTATCACATTGGCAAATCAATCGTGGCGACCCTTAAAAAGTGTCCTTTTCCACGGGAAAAAGAAAAAAGATTGCACAATCAAAGGGACACTTTGATAAAAAGAAACTGGTGGAAACCTCACCTCACCAACCGCCAACAGCCGGTATTACATGTATAATTCCGCACACAGTTGTCTTTCGCAGAACGGAACACCGAATCGAGTGCTCCGCTTCTGCGCATTCTGCTGAAGCCATTGAAACACGTTTTTCGAGTCATTGAATAAGAGACGCCGCGATTCAGACGCCGCGGTAGAGACGAAGGTAGAAGGGGGGTGGGAGGCGGGAGGAGGAGAGGCCCGTGGCTCTCGGGGCGGGGAGGAAAGGGAAGGAGCTAATAAATGCCAATGTATACCACCAAACACGTCTCGGCGATCCCCGATAAAACCTGAAACCTCTCCATTACGAAAGACACGGGCAAAAATAATCGCTTCTTCGTTTGCCATTCGGAGGCAAGATCACGTATAGGTAACGTATGGGGGGAGGGAGGGGGAAAAAGAAGGAAATTCGATTTCTTTCCATGCATTCGCGTTGCAAAATATATCGCTGTAAATTCGAACGATTGAAAGATCCTCCCTATATATATATAGTTATATTAATTTGAAGTTTAGTAAAATTTTATTTGTGGTTTTATTATCGTTGCCAGCTGTGCTATTATTTTACAGTTGTTTGTATCCTTTGTTTGTTTTCTTCGATACAATGCACTTAAATGTTTCGTAAACAGCGCAATTACGTGTAAGATTCGTACATTTTATTTATTTGTTTTCATTTGGGCAAAAATAAGCTGATAGAGTTTGGATAAAAATTCTCCACGGTTTTTGCTTTCGAATAATTTCTTTCGAATAATTTCCTCGAGGAAAGCGAAACTAAAATGATTTACCTAAAGATTTGTATATCGTCATTCGCACGATAATCGATAATAATCTGCAGCGAAAATTGCATCTTAATTTCGGATAATCAGCGATAATACTTGATTCATTCGAGTGAAAATTATTATTATTCGACGATCGATTATCGATGATAGTCGATAATTTACAACGCGTGACTATCTTAATTTCGATGATAATTTGATGGCAGTCGATGGTATATAATATCCATAAACGGCGCACGATGTTCCCTGATAAAGGTAATTCGGTTTCAAATCCTCGCGATTTTCTAAAATCGCACGTTATCAATGATCTGCTTACAATGCATCCGTGATACGACGATCGATGATAATCAATAATAAATCACGAACGATCTCAAGTTCATAAATAACATTCGATGGTAATCGTAATAATCGATCCATAATTATTCGGTTACAAATCCATTGTCGTAGATTTCTTAAAATTTTCTCGATTGCTATCAACAATAATTCGGTTCCAAATCCCCGCGATTTTTAAAATCGCACGTTATCAATAATCTGCTTACAATGCATCCCTGATATGACGATCGATAATAATCAATAATAAATTACAAACTATCTCAATTTCAATATTTAAACATTCGATGGCAATCGTAACAAACGTATTCTCCCCAATAAACGTAATCCAATTTTTTAATATTTCTTATTTTTGATCGCGTACTATTAATGATTTATAATAACCTAAAAATAATGCATAGTATAATCGATATATTAATGAACGTTCCGAATTTTTTAATATTTCTTATCACAGATTCTTAACACGCGATTTTGGATCACGCTATCAACGATAATAATTTACAAAGGATGAATAATCGATAATAATCAATATTCGATGGCAATCGTAATAACGATCTACAAATAATTACAAATCCATACGATTTTTGATCGCGTACTATCAATGATTTATAATAACCTAAAAATAATACAGTAAAAATAGTATAATCGATATAATTTACGAACGATCTTAATTTCGATAATTTTAACGGCAATCGTAATAAACGATCCATAAAAACAATTGCAAATCCACGCGATTTTGAATATTTCTTATCGCAAATTCTCAACACGTGATTTTCTGGATCGCACGCTGGATCAACGATGAATTCATAATATAACGATCCGTAATATATCGATAATAATAAATTACAAACTATTTCAATTTCAACAATTAAACATTCGATGGCAATCGTAACAAACAATACACTCTCCCCAATAACCCAATTCCGAATCTCCTAATTCTCGAACATTTCACAAATTCTTAAAACACGATTCTAAATCGCACGTATGGTCTATCAACAACCTCCAATGCATACTATAACAAACGATCTTAACTTTAATAATTTCAAACTCGATAAAGATAATTCGATTGCGAATAAATTTTGAACACATTTTTCATCGTGGATGATTTTCGTCTGATAGTCGTTGAAGGGGCCCCGTTGCAGCAGCGATGCTGAGTGACGCACGAGAGGCCGTATAGGACGTGGGACCGTGCAGCGTGGCAGCGCTATGTATGTATATAGAGGCATGGCAGGCGCCTTGAATGGAGACCATTAACTTCAAACGTATATTATTCAAGCCATTCAGAGACGAGGAAATCGTCCCTGCTCTGCATAAGGAGGAGAACGGGGGCCCCTGGCGTACCGGGGCCCGGACTACCACCACCTCGCTTATGAATCCCCTCAGCATCGCATACATATGTATCGTCTATTATCGTGATGCTTGTCGAGCTACCGTCAGTTACGCGTCACTCGCCTCGATACCTCCTCCTCCTCCTCCTTCCCTTCTCACCGAATTCGGACGACGTCTCTCTGAATTTTCATTTCGATTGAATTACCGGATAATGTTTAGATACGACCTCTCCAATTGGAATTATCGTTTTCTTGCTTTGTTTCGCGAAAGTAGATAAGTCGAATATTGGTATCACAAGTGGAAGAGACGATGGCAGTGAATTAATACTTTCGTTAGACGAGAAAATTTTGAATTTTTCAAGTATAAAAATTGTTAAAGTGAAAATTTTCTGCTCCTTATCGTTGTATAATTTCGTGTAAAGTTTGATTTTCTTGCTTTGGTAAATGAAAATCGATAAGTCGAATATTGGTATCCGTCACAAGTGGAAGAAGAGACGATAGCAGTGAATTAATACTTTCGTTAGACTATCAAGAAAACGTTGAATTTTTCAAATATAAAAATTGTTAAAGTGAAAATTTTCTGCTCCTTATCGTTGTATAATTTCGTGTAAAGTTTGATTTTCTTGCTTTGTTGAATGGAAGTCGATATTCATCACAAGTGGAAGAGAATAGCAGTGAATTAATATTTTCATTAGATCTTCAAGAAAAGGTTGACAAACATGAATTTTTAAAGTATAAAAATTGTTGAAAATTTTCCTTATCGTTGTGTAATTCGTGCAGAGTTTGATTTTCTTGCTTTGTTGAATGGAAGTCAAATATTGGTATTTGTCATAAGTGGAAGAAGAGACGATAGCAGTGAATTAATACTTAATAAAATGTTGTTATATTTTAAAGTATAAAAATTGTTGAAAATTTTCCTTATCGTTATACAATTCGTGCAGAGTTTGATTTTCTTGCTTTGTTGAATGTAAGTCGATAAGTCGAATATTAGTATTCATCACAAGTGGAAGAGAATAGCAGTGAATTAATATTTTCATTAGACCATCAAGAAAACGTTGCATTTTTAAAGTATAAAAATTATTGAAAATTTTCTCCTTATCGTTGTATAATTCGTAGAAATATTTGATATTCAAAAGTGTTCGAATCAAAGAGAGGAATAATTGTGGAAAAAAGCATGATGGACGACGATTGGAAAAAAATAATTTAAACGTTTAATAAAAAAACGTGTCGTTGGCAAACGTGAATATTTTAAGTATAAAAATTATTGAAAAATTTCTTTTCTATTTAATCGCTGTATACATCATACAAAGTTTGAAATTTAAAAGTGTTCGAATTAAAGGAGAGGAATAGTTGGAAAAGAGCATGGAAGATTCGAAGAAAAAGCTTAAATGATTGGCAACGATGCTATGAGATCCATCGTGATATTAGGAAGGGATCTTTATTCGTGTCGTGGAAACACGAGTGTCGCAATTGGGAATATACGTTTGAATCGTTACTTAATAAAGACAGCGCGAGAGGCAGATCGGCGTCGACACTTTTGCCCCCAGCTATTATTATTCGATGTGGGAAGGAACGTTTGCTACGATCAATCGGATAAATTAATTTGCGATCCGTGGAATTATCGCCTTCCAGCTAGAAATCTAGCTGGTGTTATTAAACGTGAGAACAATGGGGAGAGGAGAAAGTATTCGAAGATGATTTTTCGATTTTCACAAATATGAGACCGACGACAGCTTCTTCATCGTTCATCGTCCGAACATTCAATTTTTCAATAATCACGTAGCAGTTTTTTTCATCTAGTATCTTTGCAAAAGTGTAATACATGTATTATTAGTCTCACGTTTCTACAAATGTGTTAATAAATAATATATCAGTACTCCTCTTTTATATAAATAATATATAATAAATAAATAATGTATAATTTTATATAAATAATATATCAGTACTACATTTAAAATGATATGATTCATCCAAATAGTTGCAAAATACTTATTGCAAATCGTCTGATGAATTTCCATCAACAGTTCTATCAAATCCATTACTGGAAGAAATAAAATCTCACAATCTCGCATAGAATTTTGTATCAATTTAGAATTTTGTAATAACTATATATATTTATTTTCCTTTTTAAATTGTTAGTCTCAATTAGTCTACAAAATGTTAAAAATAGTAAATAGCAATTTAAATTACTTTTAATTTCCACGAATGTATCCTCTATACGTTTAAAATGATATAATTCATCTAAATATTTTTGCAAATCATTGTGCGATTTTTTTTCTACACCAACAGTTCTATCAAATTCATGAGAAATGTATCATACGGAATTTTATTTGGTATCAACTAGCGAGTTATGTTAGATAATTACTTCACATAATACCTAATACTTTTGCAAAAGTATAATATATATATTTTCCTTTCTAAACTATTAATCTCACGTTTACAAAGTTCAAGTCTCATTCCATTTTTTAAATCATGTTCATAATAAATAGCTTAATAAATTTAATTCACTTCGATATTTCGAAATTCATTTGGAAGGAGGAAAATTTTTCTTTTTAAATTATTAATATCAAGTTTTTACAAAACGTTAATAAATAATAAATAGCAATTTAAATTACTTTCGATTTCCAGGAATCAATATCCAGGAATCAATATACTTCTCCATTTAAAATCATACAACTCGTCGAAACGCGTAAAATCACAAATCGTCCCACGAATTTCCATCTACAATTCTATCAAATCCATTTAAGAGAAGGAAAATATATTTCCTTTTCTAAATTATTAGTATCAAATTTTTACAAAGCGTTAATAAATAATAAATAGCAATAAATAATAATAAATAATAAATCGTATAATTCAAATGCGTAAAATACTCATCCCACGAATTTCCATCTACAATTCTATTAAATCCGTTTGAAAAAAGCAAAGTATATTTCTCTTTCTAAATTATTAGTATCAATTTGTTATAAAGCGTTAATAAATAATAAATCGTATAATTCAAATAAAGCGTAAAATACTCATCCCACGAATTTCCATCTATCACCTACAATTCTATCAAATCCATTTGGAAGAAGCAAAGTATATTTCCTTTTCTAAATTATTAATACCAAGTTTTTATAAAACGTTAATAAATAATAAATAATAATAAATAATAAATCGTATAATTCAAACGCGTAAAATACCCACGAATTTCCACCTATCACCGACAATTCTATCAAATCCATTTGAAAGAAGCAAAATGTACCCGTATACGGAATCGTAATGCTCGGTATCGAGGAGTATACGATCCAAGAGGTACGAAAAAACTATGGTCGTAAAGGATTAAAGCCTTACTTTCCCCTCCTGTGTTTCAGCCTCCTTCCTCCTCCTCCTCCTCCTCCTCTTGCCGTCCACGCTGCAACGTCGCCGCTTTTTCGCCCCGCGATGTATACCGCGATATACACACGCGCTTTCGGCGAGGTCGGTCAGGCCTGGAAACAATGGGTCCGGGATACGCCGGTTGGTCGTCGTTAAGAATACGGGAATCCGCTCTATCGGCCGGTATTGCATATTATCTGGCCTGCCTCGAAAGCAGGAGGAGGAGGGAGCACACACGAGTACGAGTATGCCAAACGAATTATCATGGTAATCACAGAACGGTAGCCGCTCTGTACTCGGGGGTCAGACCGATGCCACCAGATTGCGCCGGCTATACTCGTCGTAGGTGGACACCGCCTGGTATACTGGTATCCAGTGGTGTACCCCCTTCTCGGTAACCGAACCAGGAATTTCTATGCTGGGATGCGAATGGAGCGTGTATAAACATTCGTCAATTGCAACTGGAACTGTTTCAGGAAACAGATATATATATATATTCTTCCGATTTCGAACGCGCAAAAATATGGAGAGCGTGTCTTGAATCGATAGGACGAGTTATAACGAAGAATAAATGTGTACGGTTTCTTGGAAAATGGAAACGTTATTGCGGATTAAAGAGGAGAACGAGATAGAGTGAGAAAGAGGGGGGAGATAGAAAGTAATGGAGCATGCGGAAAAAAGGTTAGGTTGGGCACTTGGATTGAGAATCGCTGACTGGCCGGGGAGATAAGAAAGTCGTGATCCCGGGTAGCGCAGGCACCGCATCGTAACAGATACACATCTCGTATGCTCCGAATTAATAAATAATAATGCAATATCGTCGGCCGGGCCGAGTCGACCTACCGGTCAACCTGCCGTGCGCCGCGTAATATATATCGGCAAAAGTTTCGTTTCGACTCGCTTTTCATATATCGTATAGATATGAAAATATTCGAAAAGAGAAAAAAAAGGAGGATAAAGAATCGACGAAGGAAGGAATAAGACGAAATAATCTCTTTCTTAGAAATCGATGTTTGCTTTAATTACTTGTACTCGCGTACAAGTGCAACAATTTTCTCTCAAACGAGACGCAACAAATTCTCTCTTTGATAAATATTCTCAAGTATCGAGACCCGCGCCTATTTTCTTAAACGATAATATTTCACTTCTGGATAAGCGTACGTTTAACGCGTCCTCGCGGGACCGCCGGTTTCTCCATCCGTTACGTTTCTATTATCCGTAATGAGTGTGAACTTTACCTCACGAACACGACAGTGATAGATCATTTCTTCGTTTTTTTTTTTTTTTTTTTTTTTCTCTCTCTACACGTGAAACGTAAAACGAGGCTCGCGATACGAGCCAAGTGGAAATAACGTTTAATACGTTGAAAACAAGGGCCCCCGCTATAAATTAACCGCGGGGCCTGGATGTGCGTGTAATCGTTCGCTAAATGCATTCGGATAATCGCGCGTTCCACGCAGGTCGTGCCCCAGAAGAGATATATGGTGGTGGTAGTTCGAACAACGCATATTAAATGGAGAAAATTCATTTTCAAATATGTATAAAAAGTCAAATTTGTTTCAATTGCTTCAATGTTTTAATGTATATTTTTAAAAGTTTGAATCCTTTTTTTAAACATTTACAGATTAAAGAAAATACAGGTGTATGTATAGGCAGATCGGATAATTGATCGGTCACGTTTCAATAAATATTCCGTAAATTTATTAAGAATTTCAATGAAAATTGTAAATTTTTTTTTAAATTAAATTTCAAGTTGAATAATTACTTTGTATTAGAAATTTATACGATGCAATGATTTGTCGATGATTTTTTATATATTCCACGTAATAAGAGTCGAATATACGAAAAGTAGAAACTTTCTATTTTTTTTTTATCGCTAAATTTGATTAATTGCAAAACTTTACAAAATTATATTATAATTAATTTGTTCGGCATCTGGCGGATTTTTTAATCCATTGTTTATTTATTATATTTTGGAAAAATAATATTCCTAATATACAGTATATCTTCTTACAATGTTTTTTTCATTTTATAATTTTCAATTTGTTAGGCCTATATCATATCTATCGGATAATTTATAGGTTAGGATTGTCGAGGACATCCTCTCTTTAGAATACCTTCCTTTAGAATTTCTCAAGATCCACTTTATTATGTGTTTGTCAAATTCAAAGCGCTTTCCAAATTAATTGCCTGTTTTTTCTGCTACGCAGATATTTTGCGCTTATTTTGTTACTTAAGGTTTCGAGTCACAAATATTTATATATTTTTTACATATCCATTCATGCATTATTAATTTTATTTGTATATATCCAGCAATTTTTTTTCTTCCTCAAAACCGGAAGAAAAATAATTTCGTCCAATCAACTCCTATTATTCCATTGTGCACCGCATCTTAATACGACGAAATATCTAAGAATCACCTGTTCTCGAGAATCTTAATTGGCTAAATTAAATTAAATCAACACCATAGAAAATTGATGAAAAAAATAAGACGCGAAATAAATGATGTTGCTAACATCTTTTCATCGAATATATCGAAATACATTAGAAGATATTCCTTTCGAAGAAGACGAGAATCTCGAAGAGTCGAAACAAAGAGGAGAAAGGTTAGCGAAAAATGCGTGGCGACAGAGGGAAGGCGACACGCCGCGTGTCAAATGTCAGACACAACGCGATAAGGATCTGAGAAGTGTCCCTCCTCCTCCTCCTCCCCTCCTTCGTACGAAGGTTGTGGAATCCTCTCGCGTGGACTCATTACCGGGGAGAGGCATTGCAGGATACGTGGAGGATGCGCATCGGCTTCCAGACGTTCTATTATGCCGCGAAACAATGGTCGCCGTGGCACGGCCGTCACGTTGCCGGGAAATAGTTGGTACGTTAAGGACCGGCAACATTGCCTCTTCATACAGCCGCCGTGTAATGGAATATAATCGGAATATGGCGGGGCGAGCGAGAAATACGACGATACGCATCGATTCCATTTTCGGCGCGAGAGAGACGAAGAGGAAGGGAATGTTTCGTGAAAACGTTTCTTCCCTTGAAATGGAAAAGAACAAGAGGGAAAAAAGTCTCGCTTGGAAAGCCGTTTCGATACTGAATCGAGGCGATTCAATTTCGGTCGAGTTGTTGAGAATCGTCGATTGCGCATGCGCGTAAATTTCAAGGATTTTGTAAGGAGAAGGAGAAGAATTGATTGAAACGATAAGCGAGTGACTCGATCGTTTCTTTCACGAAAAGCACGGTGTATTTTGCGCAGGATTCTTGTAATAATCGGTGTATGGATCGCGTGAATGATGAATATATTCCTTGACAACACGTATTCGATCAATTTTCAAGATACTTTGTCTTTTAAAGACAGTCTATCTTCACTTGAAACGCTTTGTCTACGATATGACTCGATTATGTAACAGAAGAGATATAATTTAAAATCGTAAAAATTATTTTCGTTTATGAAGTAAATATTTTCGAAGCTATTAATTATTTCGATTTAATTTATTTCGACGCGATCCTGCGAGCACCCACTTGAAGTTGACGTGAAAAAACGTAATAAATCTTCCTTCTTATCAGCTTCTTTTTGGATTAATAAATATAATGAAAGTTCCAAGACGAATTTTATGATATCGCGCAAAGGCCTTCGTCGACGATCCTGACATCTACATAGTAATAGAAGAGCTATAATTCGAATATTCAAAATCGTAAAAATAATTTTCATTTATGAAGTAAATATTTTCGAAACTGTTAATTATTTCGATATAATCTTGATTCGAATACAAGATTACATTTATTAATTAAACTATCGTTACAAATCATAATTAGTCGTAACATTATATCGATGAGAAATAATATTTTTTTATATCATAGTAGAAGAGCTACAACTCGAATATTCAAAATCGTAAAAATTATTTTCATTTGTGAAGTATACTTGTTCTGAAAAATCGCGCAGGATTCTTATAATAATGAATGGATGAATATTCGTTGACGACACGTATTCGATCAATCCTTCAAGATTTTTCAAGAAACTTTTGTTGGAAAAGCGACGATATTTGACATCACACGTTTCATAGTAATAGAAGATCTAATGTAATTGTCTAAGACTGAAACTATTAATTATTTTATTAATATATAAGATTTTAATTACTATAGAATACAAAATTACATTTAAAAATTAAACTTGCGCAGAAATTGCGAGAAATAGAAAAATTTTTATATCGTATCGTTAGAATTCTCTGGATTCTGTGCCTGCGCCTGTGATGCATCATCGTTTGGATTGGTATAGATGTGACGAAGGAGAGCACAAAAATAGGCGTTTGAAACTTGAAATTAACCATTAATCGGATCCGCATTCCTTCCTTCAGCAACATTAATTAATTTTCAATCAAGTTGGCGCAGATTGTACCCACCTAACTATCTTTTAAACGCTGTAATAAAATTAACGATTCACCACTTTAATTAACCGCTTCTTTCTTATTTTGTATATCGATCTTTTCGCATGCCTAAGCTGCCTCTTGCTTATTTTCTATATCAAATCTTTTCTGCTTCTTGCTTCAACTTCTTCTCTAAGAAAAAAAGAAAACTAATTAATTACATCTCTGCATAATACGAATAACAACGAGTGCACAGAGGAGAAGAAGAAACGAAAAATTCTTCTCGAGTCCAACTTAAGAGAGAACGAATGAAATGTGGCAAAAGTCTGAAAAACTTTTTCTCGGGGGGAGGAGGGGGAGGAGAGAAAAAAGCAACATCCTCCATCCTCCGTCTATCCCGCGTTTGGCCGGATGTTCACCGTAAATTAACTCTAATTCGTTGAACAGAACCGGTTGGGAAAAAATAGCGTGTTACAATCGCGGGTACGAAGGTCTTGCTCGCCTCCGCTCGAGGGTGAAAGCTTCCGATCTCCTCCGAGTGTACGATTGCTTACCGGGCATAGTTGTTCTCGAACCGCTCGAGGCGATCTCTCTCTCTCTCTCTCTATCTATCTATCTATCTCCGTCTTTATCTCTCTCTCGAGACTCTCGTTCCTTCCATTTGCCATTTCTCTTTCCACTTCTCGATTCTCGAGAGCCTCCCCGCTGGGCTAGGTCAGGCTCGCACCTGCCTCGCACGGCCACCTGCGCCTGCAAAAGTTCATAATACACTTTCCAGGATTTGCCGTTTACCGTTAGATCTTAGCCTTATTGTTTATCGTTTGCTCGGCCTCTTCTTCACCGACGGGGGTCGAGCAAAATAATCGTATCCGCGATGATTACGGAGCGGAGTTGCAAGGTCGTTTCGTGATCCTCCTCCTCCTCCATCACGATTTCCGCCATCCTCGTAAATTATGCGAGGATCGAAAATTATCGAGGGAAAATTTCTTTCTCCTTCGATTTTTCTTTTCGACTGGTTTTAAGTTTTACGTAGGTTTTTTAAATCGAGGTTGAATATATATGCTTCGATTCGTTGCGAAAAAAAGTTGTTGTTGGTTGTTGACGAGCGGATGATGATTCGAGAAAATGGCGCAATCGTAGTAACGTTCGACGTTGTGTTCGATTCTCCCCGCCGAGAGGAGAAAACAACGAGAAGCGCATCGCTTGTTACCGCAGTACTCTTAAATTGTGGGTAAATGAATACGCGCGCGAACCGGGTCCACGTTGCTCGGTTTTCGTTCTCTTTTATTGGCAGAGACGAGATCGGTAAATAATCGCGCGGTTATTCACCATTATTGGATGTAAACGGCACGATTCTAATCTTTCGATGCCGCTCGATAGACAGTATCGATAGAAGTAGTTGGATGGAAGGATTCTAACGAGATATTGTTATTATTATATTGGACTGAAGTTGCAGCGTCAACAGAGAAATATAAAAATTAGAAAACAATTTTTCTTCTTTCTCGTTATATTTCACTTAGATTGATGTACTGTTACTTTTCAATCTATCTATATTATGTTTGCATTTTTAAATTTCTTCTAAAGTTAACCAAATTTTATAACCGTAAGAATACAAGAATTGCAGAAAACTTTTGTATCGATATCACGTTTTTATATGAACGAATCATTTACTATATATATATATATATATATTTGTATATATATTTGACAAAGTCTCGCTCTTCCCATCTTTCCCCCAGAGCAATGCAAATAACGTTTATTCGAAGCGTTTCGTTCCTTCGGACACCGGTATAAATTTCCTTGGCGCATTAGTCCAAGCGATCTCGCAACGTTGCTTACACTCGCAGCGAAGTGGATTTATCTATCTAACATTTCTGTTTGGTGGCAGCACCGTCAGTGGCCGCTGATGCGTAAACGCAGATTTCGTTGGAGGTTAGCCTTCCGAGAAAGTTAAAATTCCTCGAGGCGTTCCCTGAGGGTCCAATTATCTCTTCTGCATATTCCCTAATAACAGCTGGTCTGGTTAGCAATGGTCCATTCGAGTTTATTTGCCGGTCGAGTTTCTGCAGCTGCTTCCACTCGATTTTTCGACTTCCATCGCATACGTTTTTCTTTTTTCTCTTTCTTCTTCTTTTTTTTTTTTTTTCGAAATCGGTTTCGATTCGATCCATATTTTTTTTCCTTCTCCATCTCGACTCGAATCTTTCGAAACTTCGAAAATATTTCCTTCGCGTCGGAATATTTCGTCATCGTCGTTCCGAATCGATCTTATTATCCTACTCGGATTATTGTTGGCATCAGATGTATCTCGAAAGGTATCCCTCGAGCGTCCAATTATCTGTTTCGCGTCGATGCATCGATGATTACCAGCCTCTAAAGTAGATCAAAGATTCTCCTAACAATGAGATCCTGAGGCTGGGTTAAACTTGAATTGCCATTTATCACGTGAATACCTATTTTCCCGTTATACGGTGTCATCGATTCCAAGCTTCGCCTCGAAAGGAAATTACGCTTTCGATCCGTATCGTTTCGTTACGTTGTATCACGTCGATAAAAGATTTTACTTTTCTCCAACGTATCACGATAATATCAATCCCAACGGACGAAGAAAACATTCGACAAATTAATTTTCACTTGAACGCGCTATAAATTCATTTCATTTATCCACCCGCTCGCGATCTCCAATCCTTGTTCCCGCGTTTTTTACCACGCACCTCCGCACAGGAATACACGGATGCACAATCGGTAATACGATCCTCCTCCTCTTCCTCCTCTTCCTTCTTCTTCGTTTCCAAAAAAGAATCGAAGCATTTTCGCTGGGTGGTAAGGAGAGAGCGTGACTCGCCTTGGAAACGCCTCGCTCTTATGCAGATCGCGAGCCAAGAGTTTTAGAGGGAACCCCCGAGCATCCAATTATCTCTTCCGCATGTTCGCTAATAATTGCCAGTCTAACCCCAACTAGCGGTGATCCATCGAATTGATTTTCCTCCAGTTGAGTTTCTGCAGCTGCTCGCGGAGGACGCGCCTCCTCCTCTCTCCCCACCCTTCCCTCTCCCTCCTATCTCTCTCTCTCTCTCTCTCTCTCTCTCTCTCTCTCTCTCTCTCTCTCTCTCTCACTCCCCTCGTCGTCCCAGCCACACGAAATCGCGACCAAGTCTCTCGGCCAACTCTTTCCAGGGTCAATTAAAATACCGATGACGATCGTCCGCCGCGAGGATTTACGAGCTTGCTGATCCTCAGCTCCTGATCGTTCATCCGACAGTCAACAGTGGTGTCGAAGTCCACCGCCTGGCTTGCGTTTATCATTTGCGTCGCAGTTATACACACACACACATACACACTTGTCCCTCTCCGTTTTCTTATTCAACTGCTCTTGGAAATACTTCTTTTTTACGTTGTCATTATTACGATGCGATAATACGAACCTTGCTGTTGTTGTTGTTGTTGTTGTTGTTGTTGTTGTTCGTAACTTGAGTAGAGAGAAACGTTTTATTACTAACAATGATACATGACAATGATACAAAATTCGAAATTTATTTTTCTATTGCATTTATTCTTTAATTGCAGTTATACACATACTCGTGCCTCTCCATTTTCTTATTCGATTATGCTCTTGAAAATATTTCTTTTTATATTATTATTATTACGATGCAATAATATGAACCTTGCTGTTGTTGTTCGTAACTTGAGTAGAGAGAAGCGTTTTATTACTAACAATGATACATGACAATGATACAAAATTCGAAATTTATTTTTCTATTGCATTTATTCTTTAATTGCAGTTATACACATACTCGTGCCTCTCCATTTTCTTATTCAATTATGCTCTTGGAAATATTTCTTTTTGTATTATTATTATTACAATGCGATAATACGAATCTTGCTGCTGCTGCTGTTGTTGTTGTTGTTGTTGTTGTTGTTGTTGTTCGTAACTTGAGTAGAGAACAGAGAGAAGTATTTTATTATTAAGTGACGATGATACGAAATTCGAAATTTATTCTTGTATTCGGTTGCAATTACACACACTCATTCCTCTCTATTTTTTTATTCAACTGCTTTTGGAAATATTTCTTTTTTATATTAACTTAAATAGAGAGAAGCGTTTTATTATTAACGTGACAATGATACGAAATTCGAAATTTATTCTTCTATTGCATTTATTCTTTAGTTGCAGTTACACACACACTCGTGCTTCTCCATTTTCTTATTCAATTATGCTCTTGGAAATATTTCTTTTTGCATTATTATTATTACGATGCGATAATACGAACCTTGCTGTTGTTGTTGTTGAGTAGAGAAGCGTTTTATTATTAAGTAACGATTATATGAAATTTGAAATTTATTCTTCTACTCGGTTGCAGTTACACGAAATCATCCCTCTTCGTTTTCTTATTCAACTGCTCTTGGAAATACTTCTTTTTACATCATATTACAATTATCATTACTACGATAATACGAACCTTGTTGTTGTTGTTGTTCGTAATTCAAGTAGAGAGAAATCTATTTTTATTAAATGACGATGATACGAAATTCGAAATTTATTCTTCTACTCGATTGCAGCACACACACACTCTCCGTTTTCTTATTCAACTATGATACGAAATTCGAAATTTATTCTTCTATGAGGAAGGAGGGAAAAGGAAGTAGAGGGCACGACGGTTCCAGGACGCGAATAGAAGCGGATATATCGGGATGAATACGAATCTGGTTATCTGGTATTCAGAGGCACTAATTTAACTTCTCTCTAGGAGAGAGAGAGAGAGAGAGAGAGAGAGAGAGAGAGAGAGAGAGAGAGAGAGGGAGGGAGGGAGCGCTTCGTTGGAAGTCGGGGCGATATCGAAAATTCGCAGAATCCGATAAAAGCGGCTGGTTACGCTCGGCTGGTGGGTTAGTAGCAGCGATAGTTGAACCGGTCTTCGTAATAAATAAACGAAGTCCCTAATGGATCTTAAGCCGGCAACAATGGGTTTGGCCGGCTTCTGGACATGTTTACGAACACACACCTAACCTATCTGCCGTATGCAGATGCGCTTGTGTGTAGAGAAAGAGAGAGAGATTCGGATCTATAAGGAGCGCATACACGCGTGATAGGAACATTTGTGCATCCACGCGGAGAGGACAGATGCTGCATCTGAACTACGAAGTGCATAGGATCTACTATCGATCTAATCTAAAACGCTCTCCCCCCTCCCAACCCCTTTTTTGTTCCAGCTCAACCGGATCAACCGAATTATAAATGCGATCTCGAACGAGATCTTGTTAAAACGCGACACGTGTACACTTTACATCCAATATATGTGAATCGAATAATTGCAATATCTTGGACGAGACATTAAGGTGGAAGAATTTTACAATTCGATATTTAAAAATGGAATTTTGAGAGAATTTTGAGAGGTTTAAGGGATGGAAAGGAGGATAGGATGTTTGGAAAGAGAGGAGGAGGAGGAGGAGGAGGAGGAGAAACGCGCTCTTCCCATTCTCGGTTGTAGACGAACTGCAACGAGTATCGCATTCATTACCCCTTATCTTTCCTGCTTGCCAGCTACCAGAGGTAACCACCTCCTCCTCTTCCTACAACACGTTCCACTTCGGGCAAAGATTTTCGTGCCTTTGCCTCGATGCGCGAGCATGCCACTGCCGTGCATGCATATCGGATACAGCGATAATTTTGACGAGGCTTACACGGTTTTGGTATTAATATTCAGAAAGTACGTGTCCCGATTATACCGAACACAACCGATAACAACCGGCCGCGGATTGATCCAACTTTGAAGCGAGAGGGATTGTACGTACGTAAAGTTTACAGGCAACAAGGATTCTTTGCCTTTTGCCGAAGGTTATACGTTTCCTTCGATCCATCGATCATTCGAGAAAATTTTATTTTTCTTTTTATTTGAACGCTGGCTTATTTGAGAAATAAAGTAGGAACGAAAGAAAGCAGTTATCAACGAAAAAAAAATTATAGAGTTATTGAAAAACGAATCTTTAAAAAAAATAATCCACCCGTTGTGAAACAATGCGTTGTTATAATTTACATTATTCACGAAAAAAGGACGATCGTCGAAATATCGGATATATCGTTGGAAATATCGACCCGACTCGATCGAATATCGTACTCGAAACTCGAGGAAGGAATCACGAATCGAGATGAGAATCGACAAATATACCGTGTAATCGAGACTGGCTTA
This sequence comes from Apis laboriosa, assembly GCF_014066325.1. Taxonomy (NCBI): domain Eukaryota; kingdom Metazoa; phylum Arthropoda; class Insecta; order Hymenoptera; family Apidae; genus Apis; species Apis laboriosa. Next base: position 224,971 of record NW_025223399.1, on the reverse strand, counting down.
TTGTTAGGTATCCTAAGGTTATTCGTTTCCCCATTGAACTGCAAATTAAAGCCGGGGAGAAGATGGCCGAGGAGAGATACTATTGGCGTCGCGAAATTATGTTAGCCGCCGCTCCGATTGAACGCTACCTGCGAGGGGGAGAAAGAGAGAGAGAGAGAGAGAGAGAGAGAGAGAGAGAGAGAGAGAGAGAGAGAGAGATGGAACCGGCCGAGGGCGAGATAAGCAATCCTATCTGCATGCGAGGGGGTATACGAGTAACGAGCGAGTTAGCGGCCGATATGAATGTACGTCGTCTAATAAGGACACCACCAGTCTGATTGCGGGCCTTCCTTTGCCCGCGCGATACCGCCGACTTGCATTAGCCGTTTTTCCTTTTTTTCCTTTTCTTTTTTTCTGTCTTTTCCAACTCGCTCGATCGAGAAGCGATTCCCTTTTAATCGAGAAAGTTTCCTCATCCCCGACGTTTACAATATATATAATACTATATATAATAATACTATAGATAAAGCGCCCCCCTCCTCCTCCGTCAAACTTACAAATTACCGAAAGTAATAATAATAATAATAATAATACTCGTTCACGTCGCGGCTATTAAATGTTCCCATTTCGATCGAACGGTTCTTGGTGTAATTCGATCATAAGAATCATGTTTAAAATATCTTCTGGATGGAGATAATCCCAATATTGATCGATGCTAATTGTCATACAATTGCTGCTAATTGTAAATATTTTATTAAGCGATCGTTTCTTGTAATTGGTTCGCAAAGATTTTATGATTGGACGTTTAAAATATCCGAATTTAATATCCGAATGGCTTTATTTCGAATTGAAATATAGATTCGCGAATATTGAATAATTTTTAATTCGAATAATATAATGGGAAAGATGTAATTCATATGTCGATGGAGCTATTATTAATATTTTTTTAAATCGTTTCTTGGTTCGTAATTGATTCGTAAAGATTCTGTTGGATATTAGAGTTGAATGTGTATATCAGACAATTATGTATATCCTTCGGGTCTGTATTTTCACGCCTGTTCGATATCAATCGCTTCTTCCGACGGAAAAACTGAAACAGAACAAGTTGGAGATATAGAGCTAATAAGCTGTATATACACTGGGACAAAACAGAAGTGTAAACGCGTATCCAGCTGTCGTTGTCCCAATGGAGCGCGATGAATTTCAAAGAAGTGGCGCGAGGATTATACTCGTCGCGATACTTTGCACGTCTTCTTCCCGAGCCCTTGGGAATAAAGTTATTTTTCACGGGAATCCATGAAAGGGTCCGCCATCACGTGAAATCAACCGACCTCCCTCCCTTGGGTTTTCTTCTGTAATCCGAGATGGAGTTGGATACGAGTATTCCAAATAAGAAGAGTATACATGCTCGAGTTCAAACGAAGATACTTCATCCAAACGCTTATATCTTTTTTAATGCATCGAATCTTGCTTCGAAAGATAACACCGTACGTTATAATTATCGAGCGTGAAAATTAATTCAAAATGATTTTCCTTTCTTCGAAATAATCGTTCTTACTTTCGACGATATTATATTTCGATTTATAACGCGGTGTCGAACGTTTTGAGAGAAAGTGTTGGGTCTAAAAAATATTAGTTATTCAACCGCCTCTTGTTCGAGCTTGAACACGCTTGACCGCGTAACATATGTTCAGTTGCCTTGGTACACTTGGCCTGTAATGAACGATGACACGTTAAATTAGAAGTTACTGCAGCATTGTTCGCCACAGGAAAGTATGCGACACACGTGAAACTGTTGTTCGTGCGCCGTTAAGCTGCGCAAGAAACGTGGAATACGAGAAAGCGAAGAAATTTTATTTCCACTTCCGCGATCGGGAAGATTTCTTTTCGATATTGTTTCGTTTCGTTCGATATTCCGTTCACAGATATTAACAGTTCAAATTTTAATTATCTCTCGTTGAACAATCTACAGAAATCTAAGTGCAGTTTTCGCGTTTTACTATATAAATAGATAACCTCGAAGATGTATAGTTTTAACTAGTTTTGAGGTTAAGAGTGAAGTGAATAGCGATTCGCCAGTTTCCTTCGTCGTTGATTCATTACGACAGTAAAGTTCACGTAATAACAATGCGTATGGGTCTCGCAAAGTTGATTCTCGACGTTTCAAATTGTTTTCTCGTGTTTTATAGCGAGCCTCTAAACAGATCTCCCCGATATCTGCCAGATGATATATTACGGCGGGTGTAAATAAAAGTCGACAGTGTAAAGAAGGTTCTAAAAAATGTAGAAGATTTTTCTACTTTGTTTCTTTTACGGTGATCGTTAAAACGATGTTTCTGTACGCGATGTGTAATTTTTGTAAAAGCTTACGGCCACTTTCACGTAATCTAGATACCTAACCTTTAACGAAACACATTTTTCAACACGAGGTTTTCGTTCTTTGAAGACGAATACTACGACATTCGACAACGAAATACATTCTTATCACCTATAAAACCCGTAAAAGAAGAAAAAATAAAAAAAAAAAAAAACAAAAAAGAAGAAAATAAACTGTGCATCGTTCCTTCGCCATTCGAAATTACAAATTACAAAATGTTTCGCAATCGTGTCGCATAGTCAACAGTCGTATTTCGATTCGATATAAGCGTACGCGAATTTTTTCCTTGCGCTTTTACATCGGCAGCTTGTTACGATGCTCCTTGAAACGGCGTGGTAAATCTACTGATCAAACGTCTAAATAAACCTTGATATATCGTGAAACCGGTAATAACCAGGATTGGAGGATTAATTTTCTTCACGGTGGATCATTGGCGGCGGTTACACCGCGTTAAAGAAGACACGCTTCTCCGCTCGCCTCTGCCCGGATTTTTAATTATCAGCTGGCAAAGCGTGTTACGCGCTTAGATGCCTCCGCGACATGATTCGCTCTCGCGAGCGTTTTTCGCTTCGCTGCTACCGAGCCGTAACGTGATTTCCAGTAAATTACATGTCAAGTCGTCCAACTCTCTCGTATATACGCTCAGGACACGACTTCAGGAAACTCTTTGCGACGATTCTCTCTTGGATATCTACCATTCGAATGGGCTCGAGTTATATTGAACAGAAATTTGAAGCGCGTACGCAGGGAATACTACGGGTATTAACGATGAGACGAAGCGGATAGGAAGTTATAAATATACTGGGATTATCATGGATATACGCTATAATGCTATTTTGCGTGTAAAGTGTGAAAGCTTTTGCTTCTTTTTCTTTCCTTTACATCAAATATAATTTTGATTAAACTTATAATGCAAGTTCACGGTATATAAATTCTTATTCAAAATGGACGAACGATGTATTACGTGAAGAAACGATAGCGACACGAGAATCCAAATTTCTGAAAATTGGGATATCTACGATTGCCGGATCGAATTTGTTCCGTTGCAAAAGTTTCGTCATTCACGAAACAGCGTTGTTTGATCCGCGACAACGTTGGAAAGTTTCGTGAAAGGGTGTCCAATCGATTTGGAACCGAAGACGATGACCGCAGCAGCTTGTCACCTGTCAGCCTTGCAACCTGTAAGCCGAACTGTGTCACATGGAGCGAAACAGAGACGGAACGAAGTTGGGCACGAGAGGGAAAAGAAAGGAAGGGGGGCGATTCACCAGATTCGGTCGGCCTTCTGCGGTCGACCGACGTTGCACGACGTTTCAACGATCCGACGTGCGGTTACCCTTTCTTAAGAGCTCACCCGGTATTCGATTACACCGTTGCGGATATCGCGCGCCCTGTTACGTGATAGGCCCACGAAGAGCATAAGAAATGCCTCGAATACCAGCCGGTTACCTCCGGATATTAAACGTCACGGACGTACATATTTTACTCGTTCGCTTCCTCGCTTTTCGCGAATCGAACCGTAACTTATGCTCGGATTCGTCGTTCTTTATCTGGTTACGTGACATCGTTAGCGAAATATATAACGACGCATATTTCTTTTCCGGATCATTTAGAATCTAGATCTAGATCTTAAATGAAATGGAAACAAATTATGGCATAAATTAGCGCGTTGAAAGTGATAATACGGAAATAGAAAAATTATTCATTCTCTTTTAACTTTTAATTTTTGAAAGGAAAATACGGATCGCGGTATAAAATATTATTTATTATTATCGTATATTTCCGAGGGGAACGGCACGATCTAATACGATAATCATTCGTTTTCTTCCCATTCGAATACTTTCGCGAGTCGTTACACGTACAAGCGTGGAGGAACGTTCGATCGTTCCCTCGTTTCGTTCTCTATTATCCCTTATGATTCGTCGTCCTCCATCTTCGCGTGGTTTTTTCACTCGGCTGGAGAGCTCGTTACTTCCTAATTAGTTGTGGCTAATTTCTGGGGAGGGACGAGGACTTGCCTCGACCGCCGCGAAGAAGAACTCGAGTCGGTCGCTCGTTTGGAATACGAGCTCGCCCGAGCACGACGTCGATCGAGACCCGCATTATTCCCGGATTCTATAAGAAATTTTCGAATACGCAAGAACTTGGAAAGTCCAAATTTGGTCATACGATGTGGCCCATCCCGTATTTTCGATCCCTCTTAATAAATACTCACCTCATACGTGACGGGGTAGCGTGATATTCCACGGTAACGTGATTTGAAACCCGTGAAATCGGCTTTTGTTCCTTTCTCCAACCTCGCCGTTAATAAGTACCTCGTTGATTCACTCTCTTCTCCGAAGACTGAATAATCAAGCAGAAATATATTTCTCTCTTCGTGTATATATATATATATATATATATATATATTTTTTCTTTCTTTTATTTTTAAGATTACAAATTTTCGAGATTATTATAAAATCCAGGAAAAAAATTATTTATCACTATTTGATTAACCCGATGATGAACAGATATACCTCCGAATACGAGATGAAGCAATAAAATCGAAGGATGATAGTTAAGTGGAAGGTGGATAATTACGTGGGATAGACGTTGATTGCTGTTTGATTATCCGATCGCTAAAGGACATGTCATACGTTTATACGCGTACAAACGATGCGTAACGAGCGACTCTACATGTATACACCGTGTACAAGCAAGGAACTTGGAATTTTCTACGGATTATCGTCGTTTAATTACTTGGCTTCCGCTGACGAAAGCGTTTCTCCCGATGCTTGGAATATCGAAATCGCTCGCCTCATTCGGAATTTGTATTTTTTTTTTTTTTTTTTTTTTTTTCTCCTCTTCGATAGTCAATAGAAGGGGAAATATTCTTAACGACGGAATAAAATATGTAACGTTATTGGCACGAGAAATATTTTAACAAGTTGCTTAACGTATATTACTCGCCCGGGAAGAAATACTTATAGGCTTTATTACTAGACTCGTATAAATTTTAAAGCAAGTATATCCCCTTATATTTTCCCTTTCATCGCAACGATCGTCACGAACGTTAAGATCGAAAATAATTAAAACCAAAAAAAAAAAACCAAAAAAAAAAAAAAAACGTTCCTTTCAAGATTTTTCCACACACACACACGCGCGCGCGCGCAACTCTCACTAACAAGTTTCATCAGGTTAACCACGCTCGATATCGATTCCGTCCTTCGATACGAACGGATTCGCTCGAAAATCGTGGGTCGAAAAGAAAAGAAAAAAAAAGAAGAAAGAAGAAAAGAACGGAAAGAGCGAGGCAAGGGTGGGGCGAAGAAAGAAACAATGCGGCCAAGAGATAGGGGGCAGGCTAGGGCAGCTTGGTTTATTGCGCGTATTTGTATTCAATATTAGCATCCACGTGGGCAGAGACACAATGGCCGTGTGCTCTGTTATCCGCTCGGTGTCCCACACCGAGTTGTTTCTCTTCCGTGGTGTTGTCCACGGTGGTGTCCCAGATCGTCTTGGAGAGAGAGAAAGCTCGGAATGGTATCACGCACGCGCAGTGGAATTACGCAGCCCTCCTCGAGATCCATCTTTCAAACGTTACTCGAAGTGGCGTGGAGAGGAGAGGAGGGGGGGCGAGGGGCGAGGGGCGAGGGAACGGCCATCGCCGTTCGCGTTTCTCGCCGTTCGTCGATGAACGGACGAGTCCTGGCGTCCCCTTATGTTTGCATAAGCAGTGTATATATCGAGACGATTGGCCGAACGAAGGGCACCGTTAACCTTTTAATTCCACCCGCGACGGACAATGCGATTCCACCTCCACCTCCACCTCGCACGATTTATCGCTCTTCTTGCGGTTCACTGTGCTTCGAGCTTGCGAGATGTCGAACAGGAAGAAGGAAGTACACGTGCACGCGTGTACCTCGTTCGACGGACGTTCTTCCCTCGCGATAGAAAAGGATGGAAGACGAACGAATGCTTCTCTTAAAAGGACGCGCTTTTTTCGTGTCTTTTTCAAAAGTTCGTCCTATCCTTTACGTACTACGATTATCNTCTCTCTCTCTCTCTCTCTCTCTCTCTCTCTCTCTCTCTCTCTCTCGTTTTAAGGATCGAGTGGATTATTAAAGGATTATAACGATTCGATAATAAAAATAAATTTTCATAGATGTCGAGATCGGTCGGTTTATTGCATTATAAATCGAAATATTTATTATCCTCGTATTTTTTCTCCTTTCCGGATTGGAAAGGAGAGGTTTGTTGTTAAGCGAGCAACAACGCTCGATCGATCGAAACAACGCAATTTCGATTTTCATAAATGTCGGTTTATCGTATTCTAAATCGAAATATTTATTATCCTCGTATTTTTATCCTTTCCGGATTGGAAAGGAGAGGTTTGTTGTTATGCGAGCAACAACGCGAAGCAACGGAAACGGTCTCGAACTCTCACTTTCATATCACATACTCACGTCATATTACATTTCCTCGAATTACATTTTCCCTTGAACCGTTGTTACCGTTGATATAATAAAACCAGCCATCGGCCCATTAGAATTATAGAAATTCTTGGGCCCCTATTGTTCGCTCCATTTTAAATTTCCCAAGAGGAGGGGAGGGGAGAGGGGGAACGTTGTCCGTGTGGAACGTATAAAGCAAGGCAACAACGCAACACGAGCCCTTCTCCTCTCTTCTATCTACGCGGTATTGTTCCCATCGGGGAATACGTTTTCTCGCGTCCTTTCTTGCGCTTACGTTCCTCGATATCGAATCTTACCGACTCGGTTTATATATATTTGAAGCGAGATCTTATCGAGCGGCATCGTACCCCTTTAAACACAGTTATCACTTCTTCGCTGGACGCGAACACGCATACACGCTTCACTTTTCCTTCTCTCTCTCTCTCTCTCTCTCTCTCTCTCTCTCTCTCTCTCTCTCTCTGCAAGAAGAATGGAATTTAAAAGGCAGAAATTGATGGAAAATCGCAGAAGCAACGCAGTTGCAAAAATATAGCACGTTTGGCGATGGATGAAGCAACACATAAATCACGATTCACCGATTATCGTGCCAAGTGAAGAGATAAATATATATATATATATAAAGAGAGAGAGAGAGAGGGAGAGAGAAGATATTCGAGGAACAATCAGGCGAAATACCTGGTGGCGTATAGCGAATAGCTTATCGTTTTCGTTGCCATTGAAATGGAATTTTTTTACGCGAAAGAATCGAGGCGGAGGAATTCTTGTCCCCGGCCCACAATGGCCTACGCAGTGTCTCGTCACATTTTTCCACCTTGCCTCCACACGGCCGTGTTCCACGCGGGGCCGGCTCTCCACGGGGACCCATTATCCGCCGATTTATTTCGAGTTACGAATCGTTCCTTTGCCCTGACATCGTCATTAGAGGAGAATTCGCGAGAGAAAATGAACGGAATAATCGTGCTGCCGCCCCTCCCGCGTTCCAAATTCGCGTCCCCCGTGTAAACAGCGCCGCCGATAAGATTCAAGCGATTTTCTATTATGCGATTATTTTCCATTGGAGAATTTTTTTTAATTCCTATCAGTAAATTTGCATCGAGACTTGCAACTGTTCAACGTATTTAAGCACAAGTGTAAAGTATCGAAATATAGCGACGATTTAAAGTCGTCAAAGTTCGCCCTTCGAAAATTGATTTCTCGTAGTAGTGCACGCGAGAAGCACGGTTGCGAAAACCGGTCGTAACGAGAATAATAAGATGATGGTTGATTGGGAGGGGAAGAAAATGGCCATGATTTCGGTGTCAATGCACGAAGGCCGCTACGTGGTTGCTTCCTGTTTGCTTATTCAATTATCCGATTATTACGTAAAACGCAACCGTTGAACTTTTAATACATTAATAAAATTATAATGGGGATAATTTCAATATTTCAATATATAAATATAATTAATGTTAAAATAATTTAGTAATAATAATTATTATTGTTATTATTAAATTATAATATGAAATGAAATTAAGAAATTAAGTTATCAGGATAGAATTAGTTAAGATTCTTAGAGAAATATAAATATAAACTGCGTGGGAATATTAATAAATTTAATTAAATATATAAAATTTTCGAATCTTAAATTGCAATGCACTATTCCGCCATATTAAAATCATTTTACATTCAATAATAAACCAGTGATTAATGGATTAATCGAATAAATATTGAAATAATAGTAAGAATTGTTCCTATTGAAGGAACATAATGAGAATGACCATGATTTAATTTTGCTCCACGATAAATTGCTAACCATCTAAAAACTTTAATTCTATAAACTTTGTTGGTAACAACAATAATTATCGTTGCTGAAGTAAAATATGCTCGTGTATCTAACTTACAATAAATATATGACGAGCTCAAATAATAAATCCAAAAATTCTTAACATTGCATAACATTATTTCTAAATTTCTAAAAATTTTTTTTTTTTCACTTATTACAATATTAAAGATTAGACCAAATCTGAATGTCCAAAAAATCAAAAAAAGTATTAAATTTATTATATATAATATATATATATAGGTAAGTCAAGAGTTTTTTCCTTTTTAAAAATTTTTGACAATTTTTCACGTTTGACGAGAGAAATTTTTCAAAAATCAATACTTGCATTTTTCAAACTACTACAAACACACATACGTGTTGTGAGTGATTTCATTGACAGTCGAGTATGCTACTAGTACGTGTTTCATGCCTCGTGTTCGCCGCTGTTAATTCCACGGTGTTTATACAGTGATAGGTGATCGACAGTCACCACGCGGACGTGTTGCTTCTGATTCTGAACAGTGGTACACGCGGTTACACGCGAATTAAACACGTCGACACGCGCGTCGAATCGTACCTTCTTAGAATTTCAGAAAACCGAGTTGCGAGTTTCTTCTGGGTTTCTTTAACACTCGACGATACAATCTCCATACCACTGCGAATAGGATCGAAAGAAAATTGTTAACCGTTTCTTAGATACATTAATAATTTTTTTTTCACTCTAATTCCTTGTATTCGATATTTAAAATTTTTCATCACTGGAATTTATTTAATCGTACATATTTAAATAATTCCGAATAAATTGGTAATTATTATCATTACGAAATTTCTTCTTTCAATCAATACTTTTAATTGACACTTCAACACGTACACGTACCTCATTCATATCAATAATATGATCATCATCGAACAGGACTCCTATAATATTTAATTCCCTGTCCAATTAATATCTCAACATCGCTTAGCGCGTCGAATCGAATTATGCTTTTCGAAAGCACGGCATTCTTCTTGGACAGCATTAAGTTAACGAGTCAATTCCCTAATCAAGTTACCTCGAATCTGTGCGTCAAACGTCTCGTAAAACGTAGCGTGATATTCTTTTGAAACATCGAACGGCGTTGCCTTTTCTAATCGTTTCGATCGTTTTTAAACCGCGCAAAAATTTTTATCGAGACCGATCGATATTATCTACATTACTTTGAGGATTGAAAAAAGAGAAGATTCATGTGTACTCAAAAATTGTATACAATATGTATAATTTATTTGCTCAAAGAGTTTCACGAAAGATAGAATTTTTCTTGGTTTCGAGCACGTGTATCTACGTAGATACGTTCTACGCGTACATTGAAATACGGAGGTAAGAGATATAAAAAAAAGGGGGGGGGAGAAATGAGATATTGCAAATGGAATGTCGAGGATAGCGATGGTAGCGAAAAGCGATTGGACTAATTAACGTGCCAGCTACAACGGCTATGCGCGTGTGCGCTGCCCTCTCTCTCTCTCTCTTTCTCTCTCTTTCTCTTCGCGGCAGAAAATTATTTGTCACGTTCCGTAACCGGAGAAGATTATGCAAAATGGCGGGTAATTGGCGGCAGGCTAACTGAAACGAGTTTTTAGATTGATTCCAACCCGATTAGGGCAGACACGGCCTGGACTTTCTCACACCTTTTCATTTGCTGGCCGCATAATCTGGCCATCATCGATGGACGGAAGATTTAAATTGGTAAATTAAGGGAAGGTGGGGGATCGATCCCTGTCGAATAAGAGATTTATCTATATTCGAGCTTTTAAAATTTCCACATAGATCTCTTATCGATTTCTTATCTTGGTAATAATTCTTTTCAATGAGATTGAAAATTATTCATTAAAAAAAATTATCCCGAAATTCTTGTATATATATATGTATATCTTTTCCGTAAAAGGTGTAGGAAGAGATTATAAAGAAAACTTGCAACTATTCCCTAAGTGTTATATTGAAAATGACGAAAGCAGCTCGAAAAAGAACGAATGGTAACGGCGCTGTTGCCAGATTTTATCTTCATTTTTCCATCTCGGTCTCCGTACACTGCCGACTAGTATACTATATCTGGCTATTAATTAGGGAATCGCTTAGGCATAGCTCGGAGGAGGCTCTGAAAAAGGCGCGCAATTAATCGCGTTCATCTTTTTTGCATATTTGTGTGGCTCGTAGTAGGTGTATATATATATATATATATATATATATATACAATCGAAATATAATAGTAAAGGAATGCGTTCCTATTATCGTTATTATTCTGTATTTGGGGGAGAAGGAACTAGTTTCAATTAGCATAGAGTAGATAACGTTTTCAGATAACGCGCCAAACGGTATCCAGTATCCTTATTCATCGAGTTGCTTCTTCCGCTTCTGGAAACCTTGGAGAGGTTCAATCTTCCAATTAATATCAAAAATATTTTATTTACATATATTCTTTCATTCTATTGCTTTGTAAGAATCTATTTTAAGAAATGATTAAATTTAAAAAATTTCGAAGAATGCGAGCGGATGATTCAACCGATGAGAGCGATCATTGCTACAGCATGCATGCAGATCCTGGATAATGTTGGCATGCCGATCGTGAGACGATCGCGATGAATTAAAGATCGGTTAAGAAGGGTTCTGGTGAATTTGTCCCAACAGCGAAACATCATTATTCCATTCTTTGGAAATATGTATGAGAACGAATGCTTTGCAGTGCTTAAAAAAAAAAAAAAAAAGAAAAGAAAAAAAACGAAATAGCATTCGAACAATTAAAAAAAATAATAATAATACAAAATTGGATCAATTTTTATTTTGTCACGATCGTTGCAAGTTGTTGAAAATCGAAGACTAGGTTACCAGGATCGGAATTGGATAATTTTAAATAGAGATTGATTCCATAGACGCGAAAGAGACGACATTATCTCGGGTTAATGGCGTGAAATCTGATTTCTGAAATGCGAGATGTATCCGACGGGAGGAGCAAGTTCGACTCCTGTTTGTTCACGACACCAGATGTAAGATAGATCACAGTGTTCTCTTCTATTCAGACTTGTTGCTCGATAAATTAAAAAAAATGAAAGATTTTATACTCGTTTAGGTTAAAATTATTCTAAATGACATGAGAAAAAGATTATATTTTTTAAATCGAGATAGAATTATCTTTAGATCGAGTAATCCGTAATTTACCTCGTATTTATACTATACTATATAAAATAATTGTAAAATGATTAATTACAATCGGATAAACGTTGCTTCAAAACGAGTTTGTAACGGTCTAATATATCATTGAATATCACGTTCATTTCGCACGGTAATCTCATTAATTGGGAAACATTTATATCTCGTTATAACTAATTAGACTTTGAGTCTAAAGGCAAGTCTAAAAATCTCTTAACCATTTGTAAATTACACGCGTTCAAGCGAATTTTCACGCGAAATATTGGATAGAATGTAGAACGGTGGTTTTTCTTTTTTTTTTTTTTCTTTCTTGTTTTTTTTTCTTTTTCAAAACAGCTCCATTACATCGAGAGATTGATGCATTGAGATATAACAGGTTTCCTTAATCAGTATCGTTGACACTAACGTGGAAATGATTAATTGCAACCAAATGACGTTATATAAATGCGGTTGGCACGGAAAATGTAACAACAAAGTTCGAATACAGGTAATTTTCTCTTGCCGCCGCAACGTATCATTACACGCTTCGGGATCATTGTAGAATTCAATTTGCATAAAATATTTCAATATTCACGATTTTAAAAAAAGGTATTCGTCATAAGTAAAAAAAAAAAAAAAATTAATAGATCGAAGGCAAGAATCGTAGAATTATGGATTCATCGTATTTGTTCGATAATAATAACTGATCTATCTATAGCGCGTTTATTAAGGCCAATCACTTGGAATTACGTCTACTTTATTTACTTCTATCGACAGCATTAATTAATAACTGAATACGATTAAAATGTAGCTTAGAGATTTGGCATCGATCTCTTATATTATTTACTGTTGAAAAGAAGTCTCGCAGAACGAGACTTACGGGGGCAAGAGGGGTTCTTCGCTAGGACCGCCTATCCCCACTTTAGACAGGCTTTGTTGACAATCCTGACATCACACACTGTACTGTTCACTGGTGGAAAGAAGTCTCGCGAAAACAGTGATGGACAAAATTTATTAGTTGAAATTACGAATAATAATTGCAAATAATTTTAATGCACAAAGAGTCGAGGTTATACGAGAAACGGATCGACTATAATGGCTACGAATAAATGTTATTCAAGTATTTTATTTTAATAATTATTTAAAATAGTAAAATTCTAACGTATCAATATGATATAAAATTTTTTTTTATTTCTCATAATAATGCGTAAGTTTAATTTATAAATGTAATTTTATGTCCGTGTACTTAATATATACGTATATTAATATTATATTCTTAGATGATTATCCTAACGTAACTTTATAAATAAAAATAATTTTTGTAATTTTATATATTCGAATAGAAGAAATATTCTTTTCTGTTATTATGTAGCGTGTTTATGTCAAGATTGTCAACAAACCGTTAAGATAAGCGTGTCCTAGGAAAGACTCCATCGAAGGATTCCTCTTGCCCCTGTGCCGTCCCGTGAGACTTTTTTCCAGCAGTGAAGAATACATAGAAGAGCTATAATTCGAATTATTTTCATTTGAAGTTATTATTAAGATAGTCAATACGAAATATTACATTTATAAATTAAACTATCGTTACAAATAATTAGCTTACACGTATTATGAGAAATAACGAAATTTTTAGAATATTCTCCAACGCTAACAAAAATGCGCGTGAAAATAGGTATTTCTTTCCAAATTAACTGATCAGACTCACAGTCTTTTTTTTCACCAGTGAACAACAATAATCGTGTTAATTTCACATCGAAGTTCCTCTTTCGATATAAATTTTTCCAACCGAACAATTGGAATCGTAGTAATTCTATCGTACACTGGCAGAATACAAATAATTGTATCATCAAGATAACGCGTGCCTTACAGAGAAACAATGTCGCCGCGTTGTCCGTTCCACTTTTTCAACCTCGTAAATTGCGCGTAAGACAATGGTATCAGTGTTTGAAGATGAAGCAATCCGTTTCATGAAAAAATAAATCGTATAATTACCATATAATCCATCGTATTTCGCCCGTACTTCGTATTGCTACCTGCTAACGGCTAATCTGTCTAATCTAGCAACGTGCCTCGCATCCATTATGCCTGACCATACGTCCCTCACTCTTCTCCCTCTTCTTAAAATGTATTCACAAGACTAAAAACTCACTGTTTAACGCTCTTTTCTAAAAACTTTTCTTCTCATTTCACTCGATACTCGATGAAAATAGTTACGAATCTAGCGACACATTGATTTAAGGATTACACACACGCGTCAAAAATTTGATAGGAAACGAGTGATGCAATTCTGTTTGATCACTGTTTATTCGTAACTGAAAAGAGAAAGAGAATTCGAGATCTGAAGATCTGGTGAGAGATATTCTTACAGACGCATCCTGGTGGAGAACGGGATACATCGTCGCGATCCACGGCGAATCTTCCCGTGAGTGACACGGAGATCGCTTGTTACCGATACACGCGTGTGTAAGACGACGTGTTCGCGTGATTTAATAATTGCCTTATAAGGAGGAGGCCTGTAATTGATCGATACGAGTGGCTTGGCCTGGCTATACCCAGCCTCGCTCTCCACCTCTCTTTTCATTCTCGCGACGAGATCGATGCTCCCTCCCTTTCTCTCTCTCTCTCTTTCTCTTTCTTCTTCACGCTCCTTCTTTCTCCTTCCTCTCCCCACTCCGCTATTCCGACGGTTAACCGCTAGATCATCTTCCAACTCGAAGTGTTCGACCGTTCGTTACTGGCAGGAAGCTATTTGGAAAATGGTGGTAGTTGGTCGTTGGAAGATATGTCGGGAATGGGAGCAATTGTCGAGCCAGTATTTCTCCTTAACCTTTTTTTTTTTGAAATCCTTTGAAATATTTCTTTTCAATTATTTTCCAATTTTTCTTCTTCTAACCAAGAATTAGTTAGTTACGGAGTTAGTTATTAAGAGTATTTTGATGAAATTCTTTGTGATCCTCTTTGGAAACGTTTCCGCAAAATGGAAACTATTACATTTGTAAAGTATATCACGGAGATGAAAATTTCGTCAAAAGAAGAAGAATGATTCTTTTTATTACTTCGTAAAACGTTAATGAAGGATTTTGTATCTCGTACGTTATTTTCAAAGAGGAATAATAACGAAATCATAAATGTTTTCGTTTCAATTTTCTTTAACATAACCATGCAACAATGTAAGACGAAACGAATCAAAATTTTTAATCACGAAATGTTCTTAAGAACATTTAATGCTCTTGTTCTCAAAATTCTAAGATCGAAATTAAAAATTGGAAAATCTACGTACATGGAAACTTTCATTCATCGAGATATTTTTCAAAATTTTCGAATTAACGTTCAGTGTATTCGAACGAGAAGTAAATTTCGCCCAATGTCTCGACGATCCGAATCATTGGTCGAGAAAGAAATTACTTTTGGACGAGAAATATTATAGTGGATCAGCTACATCTGACGGAACGGCAAACGGTGCACGTGTCCCGGAACCCCCTCCTCCTCTCTCTTCCCCTCTTCCCCCTCTCTTTTACTTCACTTTGTCGGGGATACAAGGTTCCACGCTCGCGTTTCCTTGATAAATATCGAGTTCGTGCTTCCTCTATTCGCGGTTGACGCGTGTAAATTCCGGGTGTAAATTCGCGGCACGTTGGATCACGCGTAAAGAGGTGGCGGCGTGCATCGAACGTAATAAATAGGGAAGGAAGAGAGGCATTGCCAGCTCCGCCCATGTCTACCGAAGAAGCCGAGACTCCGCGTTGTGAGTTATGGCTTCCCCGCGTGAATTATAACATGTATAACGCATACCGTAGCGGTGGACGCTAGATGTCTCGTCGAAACCCACGGCACACGTATACGTACACGTACACCGTACAAACGGATTCCGTACGGTGGCTGAAGGCGCGGTTCTAACTTTTGGAATTTTATCAGAATTTCCTGAGAATCTCTCGCTATTAATCATCATCGCTGTCGAATATTACTCGTTTCTATTGAAGTTATTTTCGATGAAATTATAATTGTCCATCTTGAATTCTTTGTTAGAGGATCAATAACACGATGTTGTTAATATTGCATCAATAAGTAACAGAGTTAAAAATATTAAAAATATGTTTGAAAAATTCTTTTCACGCCCTTCGATTTAATGATGAGAAGAGCGAAAAATGTTTAATTTTTTTATTAAACAATGAAAAATCTACGCTACGATGAATCTGAAAATAGATACGATCCAAATATTCGTATTCTAAATTTAATATTAACATTGAAAAACATAATATAAATATATTATCAAAATTAAAAACATTATATAATGTGGACAAAAATTAATAACAAAAATAAAAAGAAAGCGAACTTCTTCTTCCTCCTCTTCCTCTCGTCCTTCGTTCCTATAGCAATAAGACAAAGCGATATTAAGATGGATATTAAGATAGCCACGCGATATCGAATGTGTAAGAGAAAGAGAGAGAGAGAAGTTTGCCAGTTGGTCGTTTACGTGGATGTCGAAATATATTCCGGGCGTGTAAGCCGTTAAAATCGCGCGTGATCGGTCAGGCATCTCGTGGACGGATCCTCCGTCGGTGAAGGAGTCGCGAGGAGAGATGACAAGGGAGAGAAACGAAAAAAGGGAAGAAGGCGGAGAACAGGTGAACGGGCCAGAAAGCGTCAAAGAAGGAGTGGAATCCGAAAGAGGCGAATCTGAGAACCGATCCTTCCCAGATACATACATAATTCAAAGAGGGAGGAAATTGGCTGGTTAACGCGTCCCGCGCTAAATTTAAACTCGGTGTGCCGAGAATTCGATAAGAGTTTCGTGGAACCTTCTTTCTCGTCCAGAGTTTCGCTTTGAAACTGAACCGATTCGATTCTCGACATCCCGTTCCGAATATTAATGCGAAACATGTCGCAATTAATCGCTTTCAACTGAAAAAATTCTCGAGTAAAAAATTCCCCAATTCGAGGAATTTCAGAGTCTGATGAAACTCGTTTGAATTTTTTTCAAATATAAACGCTCTACGCGTATCCGTTAAAGTAAAAAAAATTTTTTAATTTAGAAAAAAAGAGGAAAAATGAGCGAGGCTTCGAGAAAATATATCATATTTCTGGGACGTGTATCGACGATAATAATTTCAACAAGTTCCACTAAAGTGGCACTTATTCCAAAGGATCGCATTACAAACTTATTTACATTTTATTGCTGGAAAACTAGCAAGTAAGTTTCGTTTTTTTTTTCTTTCACGAGAAAATTTCTCGTTAATTATACACACACACACACACACACACACACACACACACACACACACATATATATATATACACCAAGAAACGCTTTACGCAAAATCAAACGCTGTCGCGCGAATTACACCTGGTAATTTCCATCCACAATTTTCCTCACTATATACGAGGTGAAAAATTTCAAGCCGTTATATATCCTCCACTTTCAAGGAACGATATACATTCTCAAAATTCGAAAAATCGTGGAAAAGACTCGATTCTATACAATACTCATCTGAATTGATATCTCGAGAACAAATTGCCTGTGACGAACAAGAACAAGAACAAGAACAAGAAGAAGCAGGAAGAGCGAAGGTTTCCTGAATTCCACTCGAGTGTATATCCCGGGTCACCCTGTGTCGCGATTCTTGCTGATGTTTTGCCGAGTCGTGGTTACAAGACAAGTGTAGGAGGAGGACAGAGAGAGAGAGAGAGAGGTGGCGAGAGTCGGAATAAAGGGTACCAAGGGGAGGATGGAGGAAGAGAGAGAGAGAGAGAGAAGGTACGCATTGTAAATTGAATCTGAAGGCTGGCCAGATGGGCGCTGTCACGGTGGCACGAGCGCCACTATTTCATCCGTCCTGACACTTCTCGAGCTGGCCAGGCCAAACGAAGGAAAATGATTGCGGCCAGCCACCAGGGCTCGTCTTCCGGCTTAGAAATCTAGCTGCGATCACACCCCTAACCCATTATCCTCGCCCACGTGCTCGTTTCCGCGTAATATCTTCGGCCTCTGACAGGACAAATGCGTCCAGCTGGGCGCCGCGGGTTGGCTCCCCCTCCTCCTCCACGCGAGAGTTGCGCGATTTCGCGTATCATCCATCTCGCGACCCCGTGTTTCGAGATTTCTAATGGGGCCCTCGTCGTCTTTCATCTTTCTTTTCATCATCCCTGATCGGGTGAAAAAGGACGGAAGGGGAAAGGGGGGCAGGGAAAATGAAAGAAATAAAAGGTTTGGGAGGAGATGTCGATGCGGATCAGAGAGAGAGAAAGATAGAGAAGGAGACAGAATTTCCACTCTCGAATTTCGAATATCATCAGATATTCAGGATCTCAGATTGGCAATAAAGTGGATTCTGGAAAATATAGTGTTGGAAAGAAGTGTCGCAGGACGGCAGAATATTGTCCAAAGTTTATATAAAGAAATATTTTCGAGGCTATAGAATATTAATACACGTACAATTATTATTAATTACCGGTGAATATAAAATTTCAAAATTTATAAATCGCACATTTTCTTTCCTCGATGACCTATGAACGATCTTTTCTATTCCATTGATGCAATCGCGTCATATTTGTACTGTTCACTGTTGAGGAAAGAAGAATCTTTGGATCATCTATCTCCACTTCAGATGCTTTGCTGACACGTTACATAATAGTAAAAGAGGTATAATTTGAATATTCAAAATCGACAATCATCCAAGAAGCTGAAATATTTTCGAAACTATTAAACTCGAATACGAAATTACATTTATAATTATTACACATATCACGAGAAATAACATCGAGGTTACAGATATATCGTCCATCTTTTGGATCATATGGTGACATATAAACCACGGTGAGATATAGAAACAAAAATGAAAATACGCGTCCTTTGCATTCCTTTCTATTCCACTGTTTTTATTTCCACTGTTTCCCTCGCTAACATCTCAACAAATAGAGCTAACATCTCTCTTTAACACGTATCTTTAGTAGCTCGAAAGAATAACAATTAAAATTCACCGCTTTCACCTTTTTACCTTCGAGTTTTCAGCCCCCAAAGCTCAAAGCTCCATAACTCGCGTACGCCATCTAGGTTGATCGCCGACTGGGTTTTTCGCGGCGGTCGGTAATTCCAAGCGGGAATGCGCGCGAGGGGGAGGGAGGAAAAACTCGGGGACGGTGAATTACGGGGAAGGGAAGGGTTGGCAAAGCTGCACGAGGCGGTTCTTGCTTCGTTCCGGGGACGCGAGAAACACTCTGTCGCGTTCTGAATCGGCGACGATTTGTAAACGTCGAAGACACGAGTCCCCTGGGCTCGTAAATATTTTATCGCGGGACGAATGATTATTTACAAGCCACGCCGTTACCCACCGACGTAATCGTTGGTTAAACGCTCATCGCTTATCGCATGTAGCGACACGAGGAACACCGACGACACGCTTTTCATATACGATATCCGTATGTGCACCGTGAACGTGTCATCGTTTTGCAATAAAAATTTTATTTCTTCGAGAGGAACGAAAAGGAAAAGAAAAAAATTCCTTGCTCTCGTATCCAGATTTTTTTAAATTAGAATGTAATGTCGATAATTTTTTTTAACAGTCAAGGATCATTCTGAGAAACTTTGACGTATTCTTCAAACGATATCCATATAATATACGTACATTGTGTATATATCTGAGAGTCATCGTTTTGCAATAAAAATTTTATTTCTTCGAGAGGAACGAAAAGGAAAAGAAAAAAATTCCTTGCTCTCGTATCCAGATTCTTTTAAATTAGAATGTAATGTCGATAATTTTTTCTAACAGTCAAACATCATCTGAGAAACTTCGACATATTCTTTAAACAATATTTATGTAACGACATGAATGTATCTGAAAATTATTATTTTGCAACGAAAATTCTACTTCTTCGAAAGGAACGAAAAGGAAAAGAAAGAGGAATTCGCTGCTCTGATATCCAGATTCTTTTAAATTAGAATATAATGTCGATAATTTTTTCTCAAAGATCATCTGTCTGAGAAACTTCGATGTATTCTTCAAACAATATTCATATAACATACGTATATTATGAATATATTATGAATATTTGAGAGTCATTGTTTTGTAACAAAAATTTTATTTCTTCGAACAGAAAAGAAAATTCGCTGCTCTGATATCCAGATTCTTTTAAATTAGAATAATATCGATAATCTTTTCTAATAACTAAGGATCATTCGTCTAAGAAGTTTCGACATATTCTTCAAACAATATTTATGTAACGAGATGCTCATGTATGAATATATCTAAAAATCATTGTTTTGCAACGAAAATTCTACTTCGTCGAAAGGAACGAAAAGGAAAAGAAAAAGGAATTCGCTGCTCTGGTATCTATATTCTTTTAAATTCTTTTAAATTCTTTTAAATTCTAAATTAGCTGCAATGTCGATCTTTTCCAACAGCAATTTCTCGATCACCAAGGATCATTCGTCTGAGAATTTTTCAAACGATATCCATGTAACGACATACGTGCATTATGAATACATCTGAGAGTCATCGTTTTGTAACAAAAATTTTATTTCTCGATTATCAAGCTTCTGAGAAGCTTCGACATATTCTTCAAACGATATCCATGTAACGACATTATGAATGTATCTGAGAATCATTTTGTAACAAAAATTCTACTTCTTCGAAGGGAACGAAAAGGAAAAAAAGAGAAATTAAAGAGAAATTCGCTGCTCCAGATTCTTTTAAATTCTTTTAAATTAGAATAATTACATTGTCGATCTTTTCCAACAACAACTTGTGACAACTTCTCGATCACCAAGCTTTTGAGAAGCTTCGACATATTCTTCAAACGATATCTACGTATGCTATGAATACATCTCAGACTTATCGTTTCGTGCGTAACAAAAATTCTATTTCTTCGAACGAAAGAGGAAAAGAAAGAGAAATTCGCTGCTCTGGTGTCCAGATTCTTTTAAATTAGAACAGTTATAAGTTGTTCGATAATCTTCTCTAACAGCGCTCGTGACAACTTTTCGATCATCAAGTTTCTGAGAAACTTCGACATATTCAAACGACATCTACATATGCATATACAGACTTATCGTTTCGTAACAAAAATTCTATTTCCTCGAACGAGAGAGGAAAAGAAAGAGAAATTCGCTGATCCGGTATCCAGATTCTTTAAAACTCTTTTAAATTAAAATAGCAACAATATCGAATCTTCTCTAACATATTTTACTCGTGACAACTTCTCGATCGCCGAGTTTCTGAGAAGCTTCGACATATTCAAACGATATCTACATATGCACATACAGACTTATCGTTTCGTAACAAAAATTCTATTCGCTCGAAAAGAAAAATTGTTCACTCTGGAATCCACTGGTTCTTTTAATCCACTCGTGACACCATTTCGATCGCCATCTGGCTCGCCGAGTGACAACGGGGAGCAACCCGTTGATCAACATCGTGATCGCGATGTCGAAGGCGGGGGAAAATTGAATTTCACCTAAGAGAGCCTCGCGCGGTGCGAGAGGAGGAAGGAAGGGGGAAGAAAAAGAAGGGAACTGGTAATATTTTCACCGGTCGTCGAGAGCCGTGCCACCTTATCGGCCGAGCGAATGCCGCCCTAATGAAAACCGGAGCTGATGCTTTAATTAACCACACTTAAGATCGCCAAGATTCCTCCCTTCCCCCTTCCACGAGCTTAATCCGTCTTCCTCCGCCCTCTCCCTCCTCCTCACTCGAAGCAATTACTCGGGAACTCGGTTCTTGCATTCTTGGATCCCGTGCCACCCCGTTCTTGTTCCAGCCTGATAAAGTGACCACCTTCATCTCTCTCTCTCTCTATGTGACGCAGAGGATCGAAGATGATCCGTGAAACAATCCACAGAAGAGGGACCACTCGTGAAAGTCGTCCGATATCGCTCGAAGGAATCGAAAGGAAAAGATTAATTTCTCCCGAAGAACGAGGAAAATCGGACGACGAACCGATCTCGTTCGAGGCGGAAGACGGCTCAATCGCAAAAATCGTTGTATCTCCCCGTGGTCGAGGATAACGAATTACCATCGATCGTTGAAAATATCGATCGAAACTCGAGATGGCAAACGGGAAGGGAGGGAAATAATCGGTGGACGGAAGCAAGAAGTCGCAAGAAAGGGAGCATTGAATCACGAACGAATAATATTTCGCCAGAAGCAGGAAGAGGAGAGAGAGGTTACGTCTTACGATGTAATATCGTGCCGGGTGGGAGGGGGGAGGATGATGAACGATCGAGATTCCCGTCGATGACGGGATGTTAGATCGGGGCCCTCGATCGGGAGCCTCCCTCTCTCTCTCTCTATCTCTCGATGGAGATGAGAAGGGAAGAAAAGTCGAGGAGGCCATTTTATTAGAGACGGATAGAAAGAAGAATCGTGCGTCGCAATTGGATGATCGATGTCCCGCCGGTTTAATCGACGATGCAAAATTATTGCATTGGGGGGGATATATATATATATATATATATATATATATGTATGTATTTAAGGTATTGGTATATCTGAAAGGGCAGCGGTCGGTTTTTGCCTGTGCACGGTAGTGAATCAGAATTCAGATGGTGGTAGGATGATGGACAGCCTGCGGCCACCACCGATGTCACCTACGATATCCCGTATCCCGCATTTGGAAGATTTTATCGAGAGCCGGGATATCGAGGGGGAAAAGAAGAAGATATTGGTTGGAAGGAATCGTGGCAGCACGCGGACTAAGATGAATCTTTCACGAGAGATTGAATAGGAATTTATTGCGGCGAGTTGAGTCAAGTTGGTAAGTTCGAGGGGTGGAAAAAGATCGAAAAGTGAATCTTAGAATTTTCAATTCGAACGAATACAAATGAATACAATCCTCTGTTCATCCAGCTGAAAAGAAGTGCAAGGTATTGCAAACGAGATCCATTTTAGACAATCTTGAAGAAGAAGAAGAAGAGCTATAATATTCGATAAGAGCTATAATATTCGTCTAAGGCTGGAAGAATTATTTTGATAATATTAATATTTGAATGAAAAATTTATAAATTAAACTTGTCGGATTATAATTAACGTATATTATGATTAAGAAGTACAAAAGTATTGCAAAAGATCCATTTTAGACAATCTTGAAGAAGAAGAAGAAGAAGAGCTATAATATTCGATAATGGTCTAAGGCTGGAAGAATTATTTTGATAATATTAATATTTGAATGAAAAATTTATAATTTTTAAACTTGTTAGATTATAATTAACGTATATTATGATTAAAAAGTACAAAGTATTGCAAAAGGTCCATAGACAATCTTAGAAGAAGAAGAGTTATAATATTCGATAATGGTCTAAGGAAGAATTATTTTGATAATATTAATATTTGAATGAAAAATTTATAAATTAAACTTGTTAGATTATAATTAACGTATATTATGATTAAAAAGTACAAAGTATTGCAAAAGATCCATTTTAGATAATCTTAGAAAAAGAGTTATAATATTCGATAATCATTTAAGGCTGGAAGAATTATTTTGATAATATTAATATTTGAATGAAAAATTTATAAATTAAACTTGTTAGATTATAATTAACGTATATTATGATTAAGAAATGCAAGGTATTGCAAAAGATCCATTTTAGACAATCTTGAAGAAGAAGAAGAAGAAGAGCTATAATATTCGATAATGGTCTAAGGCTGGAAGAATTATTTTGATAATATTAATATTTCAATGAAAAATTTATAAATTAAACTTGTTAGATTATAATTAACGTATATTATGATTAAAAAGTACAAAGTATTGCAAAAGATCCATTTTAGATAATCTTAGAAAAAGAGTTATAATATTCGATAATCATTTAAGGCTGGAAGAATTATTTTGATAATATTAATATTTGAATAAAAAATTTATAAATTAAACTTGTTAGATTATAATTAATGTATATTATGATTAAGAAGTGCAAGGTATTGCAAAAGATCCATTTTAGACAATCTTGAAGAAGAAGAAGAAGAAGAGCTATAATATTCGATAATCATTTAAGGCTGGAAGAATTATTTTGATAATATTAATATTTGAATGAAAAATTTATAAATTAAACGGATCCATTTTAGACAATCTTGAAGAAGAAGAAGAAGAAGAGTTATAATATTCGATAATGGTCTAAGGCTGGAAGAATTATTTTGATAATATTAATATTTGAATGAAAAATTTATAAATTAAACTTGTTAGATTATAATTAACGTATATTATGATAGAAATAATAAAATTGTAAGAATATGCTCCGAATACTATATGCTCGCATCCCTTATTCTTTCTTCAGTGAACGATGATACGCGAGGATAAAGAAAATTTGAATAATTCAAATGGTTAAATAATTTGTCGATCGTTGGTGAAAAAGATTTCGAGGGACACCGTTTGTTATTCTTGCTGTAACCTAGCAATATCGATCAATGGGTTGCGTTGATTTCACGACCGGTCGGACCGCTTCATCTCGAAGACGTCCGAGAATCGTCAGAGGCAGAGGAGCGTGCAGAATATCGTTTCCAAGCTCATTTACGCTTAAAGGAGGGCGCAGGCAGGGATGGAAACGACTCGTGCATATTTAAAGGGCGAAGTTTAAAGAACGAACAATGGCACCATACGATTGCACAGAGAGTTTTTTCTTCTTTTCTTTTTTTTTTTTAGAGGCGTTGCCATTACGGATGCACGAACTCGTTTTACGGGAGACGGTTAACACGGCCATCGTCTTCCCTTTAATATTCTTTTTTTTCAGAGAATTCGTCGCGCGTGCGTCTAGGATTTAGGGTGAATGAATTTGCTGGTGGAATCGGGCATTAGGCAACACTTTTGTCCGTTTTAAACGCTTCTCGTGAGAAATAAGAGCGATAAGAACTGGTTCCTCGAAGGCGACACCAACATCCCCTTTCTAACATTCCTTTCTTCAAGATCCATCGACTTGGAATCGAGATAATATCGCCATTATTTAAATTCCTTCTTTTCCGTTCATTTAAATTAAATGAAAGAGAGAGAAAGAGAAATTCTATACCCTCCAAAGTTGACTTTTATTTATTCGAATTGCAAAAAGTTACGCTTCGTTTCCATCCGCTATGCATAAAAAAAAAAATTGCGAGAAAAATCCATGAAATATTTATCGTATAAAATAATACAGTAGCAAGCAGCTGTTACGCCGGCCATTACTCGACGTCGGCCATTTTTATCAATGTCCACCCATCCCACCATCATCCCTTACATCTCGTCCATCACTCTCGTCTAATCGTTAATTCGCGATAAAATTACCTCTCCTTTCTTGAAACGAAAAAACCTTTTCAATCAGCGCCATCTGCTCTCGTCGCTATCACTTTCGGAGGTTATGTCTATCGATTTTCTCTTTTTACCTCCTCCGCATAACTCAACTTCCTTACATCTATCCCTTTTCCTCATTTCAATTTCCTATTTTCCCTAGATTTTTTCTTTCTTTCTATATATATATATATATTTTTCACGAACCGAGTGTGCAACGAACGTCGGCCACCCGCGCATACGAGGCAACGCGAGAGCGCTGCTGCTGCTGCTGCTGCTGCGGCCTGTTCCGCACACCTTGGTGAAAAAGGGCGCATCCGGAGGGAGAGAGGGAAGGAAGGAAGGAAGGAAGGAAGGAATAATCCGCGAGGCCCCATTGTCTCCGTACGTGGCTTACCGTACGTGTATTTTTCTTCCACCAAAAACGACCATATCGCCCGCGTAGCTATTGTTTAGGTAGTATATCGACCGATATGATTTAAAGAGCTTGACGGAGAGAGCGGAGACGGTGGTATACCTCGCTTCATGCTCCTCAGCGGTTCTCAAACACATCGCTTTACCTTCGAGTCCAGAATTTTCCCGCTCGTATCCATAATATTATTACATCCTTCGTTAAATATATAAACATGAAAAAGATATAAACAAGAAAAGTATTCTCGTGAAAAATATAATCCTCCGTATTATCGCAAATGAAGAAACGCTACGAAATCAATATATGCTAATTCCTTTGACGAAAGATCAGGGAAGGAAAATGGACGAGGTATGGTCGGTACGCGAGGAATCGAGTTATCGATGGAAAAGTGGGTGGTGGGGGGAGGTCGATGAGGCGTGGAGCGGAGGATCGGAACTCGTGTCTACGAGACGGAAGCACGGTTCACGAATGCGCGGTTGTCTCGCCAGGGGTCACGTATGCCTGGACCGCGACCAAATATTCGGTTTCGTTAAGATTCCTGCCGCGCTCGAGGCCGGGGATCGCTTTTTGCCGGGATACCGGCGAATATCCGCGGCCGGTATCGTTCCTATGCACCTTCGTCTTTTATGGCAAGACCAAGGCGGCGGCGCGCTCGATATTATTAGTCAGTCGCGTCGACAAAGCATCGCGATCGCGACGCGGAGAACGATGGACTCGTAGCCGGGGAATGGGCGTCGGTATGCGGCGCGCGGATTCGGCGAAAGAATATTCCCGATTGTGAAAGGTGAAATTGCAATTGGTAGAATCTAATAGCGATCCTTTGTAACGTGCAAAGGTGCGCGATTTAATTTTGAACAAACAATTTTTAAACGATCGTGAAAATACCGATACTTTATGACGTGTAAAGGCATGCACCTCGATTTAATTTTGGACAAACAATTTTTAAACGATCGAAGTCTCGAATTGGTATACGATACAGAGATTTGACGAAAGAATATTTTCGATTGTGAAAGGTGAAATTGGAATTGGTAGAATCTAACAGCGATCCTTTGTAACGTATAAAGGCGCGCGATTTAATTTTGAACAAACAATTTTTAAACGATCGTGAAAATACCGATCCTTTATGACGTGTAAAGGCATGCACCTCGATTTAATTTTGGGCAAACAATTTTTAAACGATCGAAATCGTGAGAATGCCGATCCTTTATGACGTGTAAAGGCATGCACCTCGATTTAATTTTGAGCAAACAATTTTTAAACGATCGAAATCGTGAAAATGCCGATCCTTTATGACGTGTAAAGGCATGCACCTCGATTTAATTTTGAGCAAACAATTTTTAAACGATCGAAATCGTGAAAATGCCGATCCTTTATGACGTGTAAAGGCATGCACCTCGATTTAATTTTGGACAAACAATTTTTAAACGATCGAAGTCTCGAATTGGTATACGATACAGAGATTTGACGAAAGAATATTTTCGATTGTGAAAGGTGAAATTGGAATTGGTAGAATCTAACAGCGATCCTTTGTAACGTATAAAGGCGCGCGATTTAATTTTGAACAAACAATTTTTAAACGATCGTGAAAATACCGATCCTTTATGACGTGTAAAGGCATGCACTTCGATTTAATTTTGAGTAAACAATTTTTAAACGATCGAAATCGTGAAAATGCCGATCCTTTATGACGTGTAAAGGCATGCACCTCGATTTAATTTTGGACAAACAATTTTTAAACGATCGAAGTTTCGAATTGGTATACGATACGAAGATTTGACGAAAGAATATTGTAAAAGGTGAAATTGGAATTAATAGAACCTACTAGAGAACATACAGCGGTTCTTTGCAAAGGCGCGCGATTTAATTTTGGACAAACGATTTTTAAACGATCGAAATCGTGAGAATGCCGATCTTTTATGACGTGTAAATGCATGCACTACGATTTAATTTTGGGCAAATAATTTTTAAACAAAGAATGGATGTTGGTATATAATATGAAGATTTAGGGAAAGAATATTCCCAATTGTAAAAGAGAAATTAACCATGGCATTACTGGAACTTCCAAGATAATAATAAGTGTTCGATTTGATTTGCAGAATCACTGTACAGCAGTCCTTTATAAAGTGCACAAAACTTAATTCAATTTCGGGGAAACAATTTTAATAAACGGACGCGTTTCAAGATAGAAAAGTTTAGAAATAGTTTTCGAAATTAGCAATGGCACATTGGTAGAAGAATCACTGTACATCCTTTATAAGGCGCACACAATCTCTATTCAATTTCGGGGAAACAATTCTTAATAAACGGACGCGTTTCGAGGAGGAAACAAGTTTAAAACTTTTCAAGAAATTTAGAAGGAGAAGCGTGGAAACGAATACTTCGATAGAAATCGCAGTTACTACGATATTTGGCGAAAAAATATTCCTATTAATCGTAAATGAAAGAATAATTCGATAGAAATATCGCAGTGTTGACTGGGCAGTGAAAAACGATAAATAAAATATACAGGTTTAGCTGAATGAATATATTTCATTATACGTGATTGCGCGTATCTGTTTACAAAACATTTGAAGTACGTGTATCGAAGACAAATAAATAGCTACCAACTATGAAATAGTAATGTTGCTGGCAACGTTCAATAATGAAATCGCATATAAAATTTCAGTGAACTTTAAATTCTATAACGCGCAGTTACTACGATATTTGGCGAAAGAATATTCCTATTAATCGTAAATAAGAAAATAATTCCATAGAAATCGCAGTTATTACGATATTTGGTGAAAGAATATTCTTATTAATCATAAATAAGAGAATATTTCGATAAAAATCGCAGTTACTACGATATTTGGCGAAAGAATATTCCTATTAATCGTAAATAAGAAAATAATTCCATAGAAATCGCAGTTACTACGATATTTGGCGAAAGAATATTCCTATTAATCATAAGTGAAAGAATAATTATAATAATAATAAATATCGCAGTTACTACGATATTTGGCGAAAGAATATTCCTATTAATCGTAAATAAGAAAATAATTCCATAGAAATCGCAGTTACTACGATATTTGGCGAAAGAATATTCCTATTAATTAAAGAGAGAAATTAGCGACATATGTAGAACCTCGAAGAAGATTCTACAACGATTCCTCGGCAAAACTCGGCTCAGCGATTCAATTTCGAAGGAAAGAAAATTCTCAAAATTGAAGGAGGAGGAAGAACAGCAGGTGGTTCTGTGATATTTTCCGACGGAATTCGGACGGGGAGTTGCGGGGACGGAGAGAATCGCGGACCGGATTGTAGGAAATCGGGAAAAGAAATCTCGGCGGTGGGAAGGAAGCGTTCGAGATCTCTCTCCCGATCCGGCGACGCTGGTTATGCCGGGGGAGGGGTAGGCCGGGCTGGGTAAAAACTTGCTCGATAGAAGGGGAAAAAATGGGCGCTCATCTAATGATGCCTCGGTGCGCCTCGCCTCCCTGCGTTTCGCTCCGTGCGTCATACACCGCCCGTATAACGAACCGGCCGGATCCGGGCAAAAACGGACCTCGCCTCGCCGTTTCCTAACGCGAATTCGCCTCCATCGATCGCAATAAATCCCCCGTTTCCGCGAAACATTGTCACCCGGTGCAGCACCGCGCCCCGGCCAATTAGCCCGTGAAAAATGGGCAGCGCTACTCCCCAACAACAAACAGATGCGTTTCGTTACCGACCGAGTCTTTCCTCTCGATCTCGACCTCGTGGAAAATGGAATTCGTGGAAAGAGGCGATGGAATTTGCTCCCGAAAATGGAATTTGTCGTGGAAAGTGAAATTTAACGAAAGGAAGAGATCGTTTTGTCGTAGAGGCGATGGAATTTGCCCTCAAAAATGGAATTTAACGAAAGGAAAGGATCGTTTCGTCGTGGAAACGAACGAAGAAATAAACTAGGGAGCGCTCCCCATCCAAAAGAATAGACCGATGCATTTCGTTACCGATCGAGTTTTTTCTCTCGATTTCGATCTCGTGGAAAGTGAAATTTAACGAAAGGAAGAGATCATTTTGTCGTAGAGATCATGGAATTTGCCTTCAAAAATGGAATTTAACGAAAGGAAAGGATCGTTTTGTCGTGGAAACGAACGAAGAAATAAACTAGGGAGCGCTCTCCATCCAAAAAAATAGATGCGCTTCGTTACCGATCGAGTCTTTCCTTTCGATCTTGATCTCGTGGAAAGTGGAATTTAACGAAAGGAAAAGATCGTTTTGTCGTAGAGGCGATAGAATTTGTCCTGGAAAATAGAATTTGCCGTGGAAAATAGAATTTAACGAAAGGAAGGGATCGTTTTGTAGTGAAGGCGAGCGAAGAAACAAAATGGAGAGCGCAATTCTCCATTCAACAAATAAACCGATGCGTTTCGTTACCGATAACAGTGATCGACCGAGATCGAACTTTCAAAAATGAAATTTGCCCTCGAAAATGAAATTTAACGAAAGGAAAAGATCGTTTTGTCGTAGAGGCGATGGAATTTGCTCTCAAAAATGGAATTTAACGAAAGGAAAGGATCGTTTTGTCGTGGAGACGAACGAAGAAACAAACTAGGAAGTGCTCCCCATCCAAAAAAACAGACCGATACGTTTCGTTACCGATCGAGCTTTTTCTCTCGATTTCGATCTCGTGAAAAGTGAAATTTAACGAAAGGAAAAGATCGGTTTGTCGTAGAAACGATGGAATTTGTTTTCGAAAATGGAATTCGCCGTGGAAAATGGAATTTAACGGAAATTTTAAAGGAAAGGATCGTTTTGTCGTGGAGGCGATGGAATTTGCCCTCAAAAATGAAATTTAACGAAAGGATCGTTTTGTTGAGGCTCGAGTTCGAAATTTGAAAAAGGTTATAAATTTAGACGAAGGAAGTAAGGAAGAAGTGAAATTTCGAATATTCGTTCGGAGCATTGTGAGCGGAGCTTAAGGAGGTGGAGAGGGAGTTAAAACACGGGGACACCGGACACGCGACTCGAATACGAAACCCAGGGCGGCAGCGTGAGAGTCCCATGCGTCCCACCAACTGCGCCGCTTCGCCTCCTGGATTCCTTCTAATTGGGCGCGTACGCCGCGTATCCATTCCGCTCGTCGAATAGGCCTCCTCATCCCGACACTTCTTGCTGCTATACTGCTCTCCTTCCCCGCACGCACGCTCCCACGTTTCCTTTCTCTTCTCTTTTTCCCTCCCTCCCCTTTTTCCAATCAATCGCATCAATCTATCGTCAGCGGGCAGCCCGATTTCGATTGTAATTTGGGCTGACGACTAAAACGGTTAATTACTCGGATTTCTAATAATTTTCAATTGTTGAAAAGTTGGAACAAAGTTGAGAGATGATGTAACTCGATTCGATTCGATTCGATTCAATTATGTCTCGATCGAAATGGTCATCGTGTGGAAACGTGGAGGGGTGATTCCACTGAAGAGATGAATCGGATTATTAGTAATGGAGAAAGAAGGTTTAGATTTTTCCTAGACGCTCTCAAGCAGTCTTTATTTATTTTTACGAGTGTTCATGGATACAATCAGATCTTCTATAAACTCGTCGTTGATCGATAATAATTGAATTTCTCTTCGATGATTTTCAGGTCTTCAATCTACGATTAAATTAAGAAAAGTTCGAATCGAATTTTATTTTTTATTTCAATTTTTAGTCAAATCTTCTATCAGATACCTGTAATCGATTTAAACTCGAAAATTTAAACTATGAACGTCGCTGGATAATAATTGAATTTCTCGACTCTCTCTCAATGATTTTCGGTTCTTCAATTAAATGGCCGATGGCTAAGAAAAATTCGAATCGATTTGCACCTCTATTTTTTATTCCAATTTTTATTTCGAATATAATCGATTCTTCGATACGTATATTCAATTTAAATTCCAAAATTTAAACTATGATCGACAATAAATTATTGACGTGCGAAAAATTCAATTTCTTTCAAATATCAGCAAATTAAATTAACCGATGGCTAAGAAAAGTAGAAATCGATTTATTAATTTATTCCAATTTTCAACGTCGAGCTTCAATCATATATAATCAAACCTACATACATACATATATATATATATATATATATCTCGATTCAAACTCAAAAACGGAATTGAATTACGCGCGAAAAAAATTGTCGAGCAGGATCGAGGGGGGATCGGCGAAGAAGCCGTGTAATGGAGATGTTTTTTTGCCGATATATATATACATATATACATATATACGAAGCAGAATAGGCAACTATGGAAAACGATTACCTTCCTCTCCCCCCTCACGTATCCCGGTATATGGTATCGTTGGAATCTCGCGCGTCGTATCTGGCACGTGGACGCCCCCCTCGCAACGATCGTCTTCTCCCATGACCATTTCAGGGAATTACCTTGTTCCGCACGTTTTCATTTTTTACCCGCCTTCAATCCTCTTCTCATCTTCTCCTCCTCGAGAGCAAAAAACCACCGAATCCATTCCTACGACAGAGACCACCACCGATTCGTGTCGAGGCCACGATATTCCGTGGAATAAATATCAGGCGCGACAGAGGATGGAGATTAAGAAGGATGGAGAACTTCAATCAATTCTTCGAAAAATCACCCAGCGTTTATATTTTTATATTACATTTGTGCTCTATCGAGAGGGAACGTGCTCATCGAACTCTCATTTGCACATCGTATTCCACACGGATATTGGAATAGCAAACGCGAAACGCCACGCGAATGGCAACCACCGTCGGATATACGATCCGTGTCCGGTTCTAACGAGGTACACTGTTGGCCAAAAATTTGCGCGACCGGAGGAATAAAATTCAATAATTGAAGTTGGAGGAGTAAATTTACCTCGATAATTATAATATCGTTCAGAACAATCGCGAATAATTGAAAATGTTAATCGAAGTAACTTTATTCGAAATTTTTCTGACCGCGTACACAGCTCGTGATTTCTCGTCGAATCGAAAAGGAACCGAATCTCCCTCCTCCTCCCCCTCCTCTTCCCTCCTCGAAACACGGTTATCGAAAGCGGCTCGAAAACTTTTGAATGCTAGTGTATACGTTCGAACAATTTCCCTCCCCCTCTCCCTAGCGCGAAGAAGAAGAAGAAGAAGAGGAGGAAGACAGGTCGTGTGACGCGATAAGCGCGCACGGGATGGTAGAATTTACGAGCGGCCAATGCCACAAGGAATCAATCCTTGGGCGCATAGTTTAGCGCGAGATTACACGTTCCGCGCCAGCTTCGGGGAGAGGAGGAGGAGGAGGAATAAGAAGAAGAAGAGGAGGAGGAGGAGGAGGAGGAAGAAGGAGAAGAAGAGGAAGAAGGTGGATAGGGCTGTGTGGGTATACGAGCCGCCATCTTGTCAGGCGTTCCTGCGCAGAAACACCCCAGGGCTGTTCGTTTCGACGAACGCACGACCACCGTAAAACGGCGCAACCCCGCTCGAACCCCCTGCGGGTGCGAATACGCACCCGTCCGGTTATACCGGTCCCGTAACCGTTCGCGTCAACCAACGCGATACGTCTTTTTCAACGTTTGCCACGCGCGCGCCTCAATCTTTCGCCCCCCTACCCTGTTTCCATCCAAAGTTCTCGATCGAGTTTCAAATTCATCAAATTCATGGATATATATCAATCCGTATTATCGTTCTAAACGTAATAATAGTAATAATAATAATAATAATAATAATAATAATTTGGAACGTTGGAGGTAGATATAATTGCGAATAAATGTTGGTTAGAACGCGTTGCGAGATAGATAAATTTACACTGCGAATTGGGAATAATTGGAACGGTGGTAGGTAACTGCGAAAAAATGTTACGTACATGGCGTATTTCGAGGTTCGAAATAAGAGTTGAACGATGTGAGGCTATTTATCAATTTCATAGGCTTGGTTCATCACGACGATTTTCTCTTTTTTTTTTCGTTATTACAGGCGACCAAAATCGGTCTACATAATATGTCATTGACGTAGTCGGTCTGCATAAGATATCGCGTATTGTACGTACGACGAGCGATTCGAGAGTTATATTGTACATGTGAGTATAGTCTTTCTCTAGAAATGTAGGTATATCGATATTTTGTTTCTATCATTTGTTCCTCACGCGATATAAATTATTAACAATTATTATTACTATATTTTTGTAATGTTATTCGATTCCAAAGTGCAATCAAATGTGTGAGTGTGTTTACAAATTATAAATAGCCTGTTTCGAGGAAAGTTTTTTTTCCCGAAATAAAACGCTCGGGTCGCAGTGAGGCGTAAACGTTGACGATCTTTCTCGAGCACTGTTGTGTACATTTTTTGCCACGGCGGAGAAATTCGCCAGTAGCGAGATCGATTAACTTCGAGCGATAAATTTGAACAAAAGAACGTATATTTGGATATTAATTAATCATACAACGCGTAGAATCGTTTTATTTCGAGTATATTATTCGTTGTTGTTGGTAAAGATTGGAGTTGTAAAGTATATACATAGGATAGAGGAGGGGAACGGCTGTTTGCGAGTGGATGTATTTATACCTCGTTAAACGTATCGTATAAGTGAAGTAATGAAAAGTTGGCCCCGAGTTTATGGAGATGAAGGTTTACAACGATAATAGGTAGCGGCTGACCGCGAGTGGATTGGCCTTCGATATAATCGGGGCCTCGTGTTTGTTACGAGAGTTTGTATACGATTATATTCGGGTAATTTCACGGTTTAATGATGCAACGGTTGTCCGACTCTAAGTGACTCTAAGACTCTCCGTACGGTATATTAACTTTCGTGATCGCGATCGTAATCTCGTTTCACGAGATTATCGAGGATTTTTCTTTATTTAATTCTCTTATCTTCTTTTTTTTTTCTTTTTTTCTTTTCAAAAACTAGAAATTTTAAATTTACGTAATACGTGTCCAGCACAACTTTTTCGAAATATAAGTATTTCATTATTTATAATTCAAATATATATATTTATTATATATATTTATTCACATTCGGTTTAATATAAATTCCTCTTCAAATCTTTACCTAATTTACGTAAAATAGTTTGAATCTTTAATAATTTATTCGAAATCGCAAGTTTTAAATTGAATCGTCTCGAGTCGTTCGATTTCTTTGAAATAAATTCCTCTTCAAATCGTTACCTAATTTACGTAAAATACTTTTAATCTCTAATAATTCACTCGAAATCACTCGAGTTTTAATTTCTAATAATTCACTCGAAATCGCGAGTTTTAAATTAAATCGTCTCGAGTCGTCCGATTTCTTTGAAATAAATTCCTCTTCAAATCGTTACCTAATTTACGTAAAATACTTTTAATCTCTAATAATTCACTCGAAATCACTCGAGTTCCAATCTCTAATAATTCATTCGAAATCACTCGAGTTTTAAGTTGAATCGTCTCGAGTCGTTCGATTTGAAATAAATTCTCTTCAAATCGTTACCTAATTTACCTAAAATTTTTTTAATCTCTAATAATTTACGCGAGTTTAAAGTTGAATCGTCTCGACTCGTTGGCTCGATCGAAAGCAAAAGAGAGAAAAAGAAATTCTCGACAAGAATTAAAAAAAAGAAAAGAATTCCTCTCTACGCTTAGAATTGCTGCGCACGAAAAACGCGCCGCCATCAACGTTTCGAACGAAACGCGTTAATTCAAGCGAGCAGAGGGCATCATCTCCCCGAATCGTCGTTAATCACAGATGCATTTTTGCGGGTTGGCCGCGAATTTATTTTCGCGGATCTAGCCGCGAAACCCTGGGCAAACAGGAGATCCTCCTTCGGGGAGGGCAATCGAGCCACCAATAATTATGACAAACTCCGTCCCGGTTGTCGACGCGTCTGTCACCTCGCCACGGTTAAACGGATTAAACCTTTCATGCGCGCGCACACCACCTTCGTTTCCCTTCCTTCCCTTCCCTTTCTTTTTCGTCGAGGATCTTTGCTGCGCCCCTCCTCGCTGATTCTGAAATATGGCCCCCTTTCTCCTTCTCCTTCTCCTTCTCCTTCTCCTTCCCTTCCTGGAGGAGGATTTTTCTTCGCCTGAAAGTGGCGGTCGGAATGCGTGTAATTCGATAGCAAATCTTCGAGCTTGGATTAACAGAAATTTTGGATGATGGTGACGTGACGATTCGAAGATTCGTTCCTTTGGTTTCTCGAGTCAAAAATCACGAGGAGGAATCGAAGGAATCGAGGGATAGGGGGAGAAGCGACATTCCAAAGGCCAAATAAGATTGGTGGAAAGGACGGAGCCGCCGATTTGTCTGTTGATCCAATTAAGGGACGAAGTTCGATGCATTATGGATCGGGGCGGGTTGTCGACAGTCGTCGACAGAGGTTAATTCTTCCGAGTATTATTCTGCCTTATCCGCCAATCGAGAATGGATTGAAGTTTTATCGCGAGCACTTATTGCCGGCTAATTGAAGTCTCGCGATCGTTTCACATGTTCGAGGAGAGGAATCGAGGAATCAGTTACGAAGAGTTTGTCTTTATTTTCTCTCGAGTCATCGAGTAGTTGTGGATTGTAATTAGTTGTGTAAAAAGTTGGATATAGTGATTAGTTATTTCGTTTAATTTTTACACTTTTACAGATCGACGAAGAATAGGAAATAATTGTGTTTTCCTCGAGAAGCTCGAGGAACGAAGATCGAATCGATTATGACATCGGAGGAAATTACGAAAATACTCTTAGAAAAGTATGAATTCGATCGAAGAACGATCGAACGATTCGATCAATTTTGTAGAGATGGCGTTTTATGGAAAATATTTCGTTCTTTCGATCTTAGAGAAGCTTTGAATCGACAAAATATCGGAAAATTCACGGGTCGAAAAATTTATACAAATATCAAGACGAAGGGTGCAAAAGAGGATCGTGCGAATTTGGTAGAGAGTGATACGATTTGGACAAATCTGTACAAATTTTAAGGCGATCCGATTGGACAAATCTGTATAAATTTTAAGGCGAAGGATGCAAAAGAGGATCGTGCAATCACAGATATATAGAATTTGGTGGAGAGTGATACGATTTGGACAAATTTGTACAAATTTTAAGGCGAAAGATGCAAAAGAGAATCGCAGACATATAGAATGTAGTGCAAAGTGATACGATTTAGACAAATTTGTATAAATTTTAAAGCGAAGGATGCAAAAGAGGATCGTGCAATCATAGATATATAGAATTTAGTGGAGAATGATACGATTTGGACAAATTTGTACAAATTTTAAGGATGCAAAAGAGGATTGTGCAATCATAGATATATAGAATTTGGTGGAGAGTGATTTGGACAAATCTGTAGAAATTTTAAGGCGAAGGATGTAAAAGAGAATTGTGCAATCACAGAACTTGGTGAGGAGTGATGCAAACTCCAGGATGAAGGATGTGAAAATCTGTACAAATTTTAAAGCGATACGATTGGACAAATCTGTATAAATTTTAAGGCGAAGGATGCAAAAGAGAATTTTGCAATCACAGATATATAGAATCTGGTGGAGAATAATACGATTTGGACAAATTTGTACAAATTTTAAGGCGAAGGATGCAAAAAAGAATCGTGCAATCGCACGAAATTTGATAAAGAGTGATACGATTTGTACAAATAGGATGAAAGATGGAAAAGAGAGTCGTGCAATCACAAAACTTGGTGAGGAGTAATACAAATTCCAGAATGCAAGGATGCAAAAAGGAATTGTGCAATCAGAGACATACAAAGAAACTGGTAAGGAATGATTTTTATAATTTTTAAAAATTCCAGTGAAATCACAAAATGTGATGATACGATTTGAACAGATCTGTAAAAGGGAATCGTGTAGAATTTGATAGAGAGTGATATAATTTGTACAAATACCAGGGCGAAGAATGCAAAAGGGAGTCACAGAACTTGCAATCACAGAACTTGATGTGATATGAAATTCCAGGATGATGCAAAAAAAAATCGTACAATCACTGACATACACAGAATCTTCTAAGAAGTGATACGATTTATAAAAATTCCAAAGCAAAGGATGCAAAATCATACAGAATTATCATACAGAATTTGGTAGAGAATGATATAATTTGTACAAATACCAGGACGAAGAATGCAAAAAGGAGTCGTGCAATCACAGAATTTGATGAGGAGTGATACGATTTTTTTTTACAAATCTATTGGACAAATACCAAAGATGCAAAAATGAATCGTGTAGAGTTTGGTAAAGAGTGATACGATTTGGACAAATTTGTACAAATGTCAAGGATGCAAAAAGAGGATCGCAATCACAGAAATACACAGAATCTTCTAAGAAGTGATACGATTTATAAAAATTCCAAAGCAAAGAATGCAAAAGGATATCATATAGAATTTGATAGAGAATGATATAATTTGTACAAATGCCAGGAAAAGATGCAAAAAAGAATCGTGCAATCACAGAACTTGAGGAATGATACAAATTCCAAGATGGAGGATGCAAAAAAGAGTCATGCAATCATTGATATACACAGAAATGATATGATTTATAAAAATTCCAGAGCAAAGAATGCAAAAGGATATCATATAGAATTTGATAGAGAATGATATAATTTGTACAAATGTCAGGGCAAAAGATGCAAAAAGGAATTGTGTAATCTCAGAACTTGAGGAATGATACAAATTCCAAGATGAAGGATGCAAAAAAGAGTTATGCAATCATTGATATACACAAAAATGATATGATTTATAAAAATTCCAGAGCAAAGAATGCAAAAGAATATCATATAGAATTTGATAGAGATAATTTGATGATATAATTTGTACAAATGCCAGGACAAAAGATGCAAAAAGGAATCGTGCAATCACAGAACTTGAGGAATGATACAAATTCCAAGATGAAGGATGCAAAAAAGAGTTAAGCAATCATTGATATACACAAAAATGATACGATTTATAAAAATTCCAAGGATCCAAAGGATGCAAAAGGGTATCATATAGAATTTGATAGAAAGTAATATAATTTGTACAAATGCCAGGCCGAAAGATTCAAAAAGGCAATCGTGCAATCATTGATATACACAGAAATGATACGATTTATAAAAATTCCAAGGATCCAAAGAATGCAAAAGGATATCATATAGAATTTGATAGAAAGTAATAATAATTTGTACAAATGCCAGGGCGAAGAATGCAAAAGGCAGTCGTGCAATCGTAAAATTCGGTGACGAGTGAGATACAAATTCTGGAAAAAGGGGATGATGGCGGTGCAAGGTGTTCGGTCACGACGCAGGTATCTCGTCCTCCTCCATATCGGGCATAAATCGTCGCTGCCTTGACGCGTGGTCTCTCGAAAGGGCGGCTTAAAATTTATCGGTCGATAAAGATGATCGCGAGGCCAGCAGCAGCCTCTGAAACGGCATTCCAGAGGTTTATTTCGCGCCGTTGCATAAAACAGGTAGGTAGCAGGAGTGCGCAACTGGACCACGATTCCAGGGGGATCTGTTTCACCGGGCCTGGCGCGCGATCCATCACTTTCCACCGCCAACCGGAAACGAACGGATTGCTCGCTCGCTGCTTTCGCGATATTCGTTTTCCAATTTTTCCTTCCTTTCGTTTCTCTTCCATGGCAACAGAGGAGGTTGTTCGCCATCATTTTTGGAGATTTTTCAAAAATGGGAAGTTTTTGAAATCATTATAGGGGAGGAGTATTTAATTAAAATAACTATGGATGGACATACTTTTTGTTGGATCGAAGAATATAAAAAAATCTGAGGATTTACACGTAATAAACGCATCTCCTATTAATCGTGATAAATTTTATTCATCTTATTCATCGTCCATCCGACTCTATATTTCAATAAATTTTAATAATAAAGTTTCGTGAATAATAATTGTAGACAATTTCAGATCTATCGTCTATCTAGCTGCACTAAGGAAAGGCGGCTGCATGGAGGAATAAAATTTTGGAGGAAGCCGCGATATCATTTATCATTCTGTTTATCGAATCTTAGCTAGATTTTACAATTTATTAAACGAATTCAAAATTCAAAATTCTAACTTTATGGGATAAGACTTTTTTCTAACCATTCAACGATTATTAAAATCATTTATTCCATTCCTTTCCATTTTTTCTCTCTCTCTCTCTTTACTTTTTCTCCTTACTATACCTTCACGTTCGATCGATCAATTGGATCCAATAACGAGAGCGGCGTGACTCGAGGCGGCCGTAACTAAACCGATTTCTCCCAACAACTTATCCCCAACAATGTATCCGCGCTTAAGCCTCGAGAGAATCATTTTTCCCTCGAAAAATTTCTTCCTCCCCTTCTCTCATACGTGGAGAGACGGCGGAAGAGTAGTTGCAATCGTTGCGCGCTCCTCACAACAACAGCGGTCGCACTCGTCGTCGAAAGAGAGAGAGAGAAAGAGACAGTCGAGGGACGAATGAAACGTGGCATCGGCGGCCGATACGTGACGTAATTGGGCGAGCCGGGAGAGGAATGAAAATCCTGATCATCCCTCGGACGGAACCGAGAGGAATGGCATGGGCCGGTAAACGGTAATAGGTGAGATAGGGAGGCTTAATGATAGCTTCCTTAATAAGACGACCTTAGAGAGGAGAAAACGACGTTCGTGCAGACCTCTCCCTTCGTCTTCTTCTTTCCTCTCTCGAAGATAATTATTATGAAATGCTACCTACTACGGGGCTGCAATCAGACGAACGTGCCTCTGCTTATACACCCGGTTGTTTATTCTCCGTCTGTTTAACAGGGCCAGAAAAGGATTCGATTCGATTCTTTCTATGCTGATATATATATATATTATAAGAATTTCGTGGATAATGTGCAACTGTAACGAGATGGTCAATCGTTAACCTTTCCACGATTAATGTTCCCACTTGTGTAAGAAATGACTAATTGTGATGTCACAGTAAGAGTAGAAGTTGGTAAGCTGGGACCGTAGTTAAGTTTAATCACCCAAGAAGGAAGTGGATTGCGTTTATTAGCCAACAACAACTCTGCGCTCCATTAGGCTATTAGGGACGAGGGGGAAACAACGTCCACGGATAATGATAATGATTTCCTCCGATTCTTGCTTACTCTCTTCTTTCCTTTTTTCCCATTCTCGAATCCTCGAATTCTCGAAAGGCAAAGAAGAGAAGAGACGTTTATCTCCGTCTTATAAATTTCTTGGCGATCTCCCCTCCTCCCTCTGTTCATCTCTCGCACCATATATCTGCCGATTCTATTGTACAGATGTCGGACAAAACGTGATTACTTGGACTACCGGACGGATTTTACGAGGCTGTTGAATCGTTGCTCTCGCGCTGTACACAAGAAAGATCGAATGCCAGGTTTCACGCCGGGTCGTGACGAGAACGCACAAACAACACGGCAACCGGCAGATTGTTTCAAGAATTTAAAATTCGCCCACGTTTTATCGCCACAAGTTTTTCGCGCAAGTCAATATCCATTTCCTTCAACATATTATATCAATTTTCCCTAACATTTTTCCATCGTTCCCTTTTTAGAATCCTATCCTACTTTCTCCCTCCCCTTGAGCAAAGAAAAAACCCTTGTCTCTTCGAGAGAATCAATCAACGAAGAAGAAGAAGAAGAAGAAGAAGAAGAGGAGGAGGAGGAAGAAGAAGCCGAACTCGGATCATCGTCAATCCAAAGTGGAGAAACGTTGTTGTCCGCGAAGAAGAAGAAGGGGGGAAAAAAAAAAAAGAAACCATGGAGGGAGAGGAGTGGAGGAAATAGCGTGGAGGAAACAGGAACAGAAACAGAAACAGCAGGTTACCCCTTATCTGCCAGTTCGATCGTCGTTAGAACGCGCAAAAGGAAGCTGCGCGGGTCGGTAACGGTTGGTAAGGTAGAGTAGTAAAAGTCGGTTGAGGGCCGGGGAAGGACGGAGGAGGGGAGAGAGGTAACGACACAGGCGGAGAAAACTATACGGCCGGAGCCCAATGCCAATAGAGGCACCGGGCGAGAGTAGGAAAAAAGCGGCGGCGTTCGCATAATGCAACGTAATAAGGCGCACGTGTGTGCGCGCGCGTGTGTGGTTGGAGAGAGAGTTGCGCGAGAGTTGTTGTACGTTGCTGGTGTTCGCGCTTACTGGTGGGGAGGGGAGGGGAGGGGGAGGGGGGGGGCTCGCGCTAAATGAGGGCGAAGCTAATTAGACGGGCGAGCGATCCCCTTTTCCGTCGCACAATGCGATATAATAATTCGTCCCTCTTTAATTGGCAAACCGGAGGGGCAATAGAGGAGGTATATATCTATACGATTCCGAGAAATCGTAAAGAAAACGCATCCGCGGATAGGGAATGGGAGCGGATTTGCATGCCTCCGCCGATGCCGGTATGGCGCGCGCCGTTTTATCTCGAATGGTGTTGGAATAATGGGAGGTGGCTGGGTAAAATTATTATTTTTTTTTTCCTGGTTTTGAATGATGCTTATATATGGAGATTTGATTTTTTTTTTTTTTTTGTTTTTTAGAAAACGTTACGTCGCTTTATTATTGTAATTTATGTGTTACTTCATATAAAAATGTGTATATATATAAAACATAAAAATATTGTGATTAAATATATAAATAAATGTTATGAATATTCGTGATTTGAAGTGACCGTAAGTAAAATATCTATAAGTAATTAATTTTATAATAAACTGGAGCTTGAGAATTGGAAATGATATTTTAAAGGAACAGATGTTGAGGGAAAAATAGGCGTAAATAAATTGATAATTATATATTATAGCGTAGGAAATCGTGGCTTTTTTCATTTCT
The DNA here is from genome assembly GCF_014066325.1 of Apis laboriosa. NCBI lineage: Eukaryota > Metazoa > Arthropoda > Insecta > Hymenoptera > Apidae > Apis > Apis laboriosa. The sequence goes on along the minus strand of NW_025223399.1, from coordinate 182,851 downwards.
CCTAGGATAGAGTAAAATACAAAGACGCGTTTTTTCTTTCTTTGGATGAAGTGAAAATTGGTTTCGAAGGGGATTATCATTTTGCGAGAATTCTGGATATGATGAGGATTTTTCGAGGGAATGGAGAATGAATATCGAGATACACAAATAACAATATATGTGATCCTTATGTACTCCATTTTTGAACGGCAGCCATTTTGATTCGTAAATATTCTCCACGTAACTCGAAACGCCAAATTTTCGACCTTATTATTTTTTACTTCTTCTATCACTCTAATTATAATTTGCATAGAATTAGCTTTATCGCCCTATACGTGTCACGTCACACCTAACAGATCTCAGCAACTTGGATGCTCTCGTTTCATCGAGCTCGACAAAATGGCCTCTCTACGAAATTGTAGTATAAGCTAATTAAATGGATCGATATATTACCCTACATATATCGTGTACGCGTGCGCGTTGCTGTTGGTCCTCTGTGGAAAGACGAAATTACCCAAAATGGCCGCCATCTTAACCGGTTCGAGAACCAATCAACGGTCCGTTCGACCCCTGGCTGCATTTCTTTATTACTTGAAAATACTAATAAAATAATTCACTCTGTTCGATTCTCAATCCCCAATGATCCACTTTATTTCGATTCCACGAAATGGAATCGAAACGTGGAACGATTTTGCTGAAATATATTCTCGTAGAACTCGTAGGACTCGTTTAATCGAATAACTCGATAAACAACTTTCGTAAACAAACTTATATATCCCCATCCAGAAAATCCAAACATTTCGTATCGACCGAATAAAAATTTTCAATATTTTTTTTTTTTTAACTCGTATTTTTTCGAACTCGTATAGTTTCGAAAAGAAGATGAAACTCGTAACGCGGGACCAACCAGTTCGATTTCACTGCAACTATGTGTATTTTAATCGAGCTCGATAATTTCGAAAAAAGATAGAACACCATACCAACATAATAGGCATAAAAGTTGATTCATTTGCGCGAATTTACTCGTGACGATAAATTCGTGGAGTCGTTTAATCGAGCTCGATAATTTCGAAAGATATGGATCCAGGGGGTCGCAATGGATATATAGGAATCGTTACGTGGGAATAACATAACCTAGAAAAATACGCATAATACGGCAATACAGGATGAGCGATAAGGATAACGGCCGGGTTATTACATCAGCCGCAAAACTGGTCTTCGAGCGAATATAGTATTTTATGGGCGGAGGATCCATTGAAACAGGGCCGCGGAATGAATATTTATCGGTAAATTGTAGGTAGAAACACTCGTGTCCGGTGTGGACGTGGGGTGGAAACAAAGTGTGCGATGTTCTCGATCGTTCGACGAGCCTGTCTTTTCAAGAATCCCCCGAAGAATGGAAGGCCCCTTACTTCCAGAGCAAGGGGCCCTCCGGTGTACCCCTTTGAATTATTATGCATTTAGTCGAGACAGTTTATCGTGCCCCTGCACGATAATTCCATTTAATCCCGTCTATAAATTAATATTTTCCTTTCCCGACCAGTTTATAAGTCGTATATGTTTTATATATATATATATATATACATAACAACGATCCGATTGTAATTGTGATCGCGAACGTATTTGAATTATGTTTTACTTTGCAAACAGGATGAAGATACTCGATATATAACACGAGAAATAATTCCCGTATTTATTACAATTCGCTACGTTGACGGGCGATTCGTCGAACCGTTCTCTTATCTCTTTTTAGAAGAAGAAAGAAAGAAAAAAAGAAAGAAAGAAAGAAAGAGAGCCTCGGTCAAGCCTCGTGGCGAGTAGATACGAGCAATTGGAATGAGAAACGTCACGCGATGGTAGGCAGAGGAAGGCAGAAAGAGAGAGAGAAAAAAAAAGCAAAAAAAAGGGACACGATTTTCATGACAGCCGTTTTGCCACACGCACAGCCTTTCAGGAAACCTGGACACGGTGCATCGCGAGTAAATCGCGAGATGCTCCCGGTTTAATAGGGGTATAGCCGATGGTCGTAATGGCCTGGGAGTAGCGGACAGGTACCGACCACGGGCCACGCGGCCCATTAAGTATGCGCTCGTGTAGTCGCACGTGCACTCGACGAGAGAGAGAGAGAGAGAGAGAGAGAGAGAGAGAGAGAGAGAGAGAAGCGGAGTGGAGCCACCGTCGAGCCGGCCGTGTGTGTAAGTATAAGTAAAAGTACGAGTAACGCTGGCCTGTTCGTTCCGTTTGGATCCGATCAGCGGATGGAGAAGAAGAAGAAAAAGAAGAGGAAGAAACCAACTTTCGAGATATGACGAGGATGGAACAACGAATCGTTTTTTCGAAGAGGGGGGAATTTTTATACGATATACTTTCCACGGAATGGAAAGAAATTTAGGTGGTGGTAAGGTGGGGGTAAAGTGGGCAAAGTAAGGTTAGTTAATAAGTGTATGGTTTCGAGCCATCTTAAATGTTTTCGCGCGACAAGTTTAAGTTAACCGACGGATGATGAGGAGAGTAACCAATGATTCGAGGATTATCATTGTTTTGTTTTACATTTTTTTTTCCAATAAAATAGATTCGACTATCTTTATTGTCAATTTGTAAATTGTTTCAATGTATCTCAATTCTTCTTACACAAGTCGGATTCAAATAGTGATTAAAACTATATATTTGTATATTTATATAATTTTTATATATTCTAAAAATTAAATTATCTCCATATAAGTTCAAAATAAGAGAAAAATAATCTTGTCCAGTTAGCCTCTATTACTCGAATATGCGACGTATAAATATCAGTGGTTAAATTAAAGAATCCGTTAATAAACGTTAAAATTAATTTTAATAGTTTTGCAAAGTTTTGCCAAACTACCAAACTTTTAGAAAGAAAAGTAAAAAATTTCGTGATAAAAATCGTATAAATTTCTAATACTCAATTACTCAGATTTAACTTTAATCTACAAAAAACTTGTAATTTACAACGATTTATAAATTTAAACGCTTCTTAATAAATTTACAGAATATTTCTCAACTATTGAAATTGATTACTTGTTTGCCTATATATTTAATCCATTTGAAAAAAAAGATTATTCAAAACGTATAATTGTTATCACGTCACATGGAAACGATTATTTCTTTACAAATTCGAAAATGAGTGAATACACGAATTATTACTCGAACCGATACGCTGTTGCGTATCACTCACGCGAAAAATTAACACGCGGGATAATATCTGTTGGAATTCATCGGGCAAAAGTGTGTACACGCACACCGGACACGAACGAAATCGGGGACGATTGATATACGGCTGAAAGGCGACATCATCATTAGCATTCGAGCCGATAATATTTCTTGCCGATTGCCATTACGTGGCGGAACGTTTAAAATGAGTTATTGAAGCTGGCAGGATCAGGAGAGAGAGAGAGAGAGAGAGAGAGAGAGAGAGAGAGAGAGAGAGAGAGAGAGAGAGACGCATAACATTATGGACGGACATCGTCGGCACAGCTGTTTCGCGTTTATTTTGGAAAGTTTAAAAAAAAAAAAATTAAACCGAGAAGACGTGTCGACATCGAGAGCCACCATTTTTCCTTTTAATACACACAAACGAAGTGATACAAAACAAGTTGGTATATAAGCGTGATAATAATGTTATTTATTAAGTGTTGACGAATCGTGTAATAATAATAATAATAACTCGTGATAATTTCAATTTTATTATATCTCTTATTATATGTTGAAAAGTCGCGATTTGAAACGTTGAAAAATATTTTATAAATTTGTCTATAAATTATTGAACCAATACGAATCGGTTGTAAATTATTATCTCCATCGTGAAAACGTAACGTATTTCGAGTTTTCCTAAACACCTAGATAAACACGTTTAAGAAACATTAATATATATGTATATATATATATATATATATATATTCTTTTCAACGAAAGTTTCTCGAATATATTTACGATATATAACGTTTTCCATAAATTATCAGCTTTCATTTTTCAATCCGTTAATGTATCATTTACAAATGTTTCACCGAAATATATCGCCTCCCGATAGATACTTAATAATAACGGACACTTTTCAATTAACACTTAGCCACGATTTTCCATGAAATTAAAACCTGAAATTACGAGGTTTCCAAGTACTCATGTACCAATCGCTTGAAAATAAAAATTTTCCCTCTTCGAATACGAGAATGAATTAAAAAATAAAAAAGAAGAAGAAGAAGGTATATCCGCCGTTATTTCATCCTCGAGCTGTTCACGCAGCTTGATCCCACACGCGAGCACGCGTGCTATTTGGCGAAAACGACAAGCCGACAGATAGGCAGATTTAAGATTCTTTTCTCGCTCGACGCGAAACTCGCGTGTCACGTCACCGATGTCGTCTCCCTGGAAATTTTATCGTCCCCCGGATGAAAGGGGCCGAAATAGATACCGGTAATTAGAAAGGTAATTAATCGCGTAATTAATGAACCGTTGCACGCATCGCGACACTCGCCGATCGGCCATCCTACGCTCGAATATATCGTGTAACACCACTCGATATTATCCGTATGCACGCCCATATTATTCGGGGAAAATATTTTTCTCGAATTATAAATTTCTTCTTACAAATATCGTTTATTAATAATAATAAAAAAGAAAAAGATCAGTCGTTTTGATAACAGTAAAGGAGATCAGAGAGGAGAGAGAAATTCCTAGGAATCGTAGAGCAGAAAGAAGTTTCTTGGAATTATAAATTTAATATCGTTTGCCGGATGGAAATCCGTCTGATTTCGATTCGAAGAAACGAGGGAATAGAGAAAAGTTTCTCAGAATTATAGATTCTTATCAGAATCGTTTCAACGATTGGAAAGGATCGAAGAAACGAGAGGAGAAGTTCCTCGGAATTATAAATTTAATCGTAATATAATCATTTGCTAGATGAAAATCTGATTTCGATCGAAGAAACGATAAAAGTTTCTCAGAATTATAGATTTCTCTTGGATTCGTTTCAACAACTGGATAATAAAGAATCGAAGAAACGAGAGGAGAAGATCCTAGTATCGTTTGCCGGATGAAAATCTATCTGATATCAACCACGATAAAAGATCGAAGAAACGAGGGAAGAGAGAAAAGTTTCTCGGAAAAGAATTATAAATTTCTCTCAGAATCGTTAAAATAAAAATAAAATCGTCTCGACATCCGGATAATGAAGTTCTCAAAGAAGAACGAGAAAAAAAGATTCAAAATCTCTCTGATTTCGATCGAAGTAACGAGGGAAGAAAATTCTTATTTTATCATTCGTCGGATGAAAATCTCTCTTTCGATAACGATCCATAATAAATGATAAGAAAAACGAGAGGGATCGACGATTCCTGACGACAGCCTCGTTTCCATCGTATCGATCGAGGAAGCGAAAGATTCACGCCTTCCCCGGATTCGTCGCGACTAATTGACAGTTCGGCGTTGTCGCGCGTTGGCTGCGTGGGCCAGCAGCGTAAACACGTGTGCCTCTTTTCGTCCCAACTTACGTTTTATCGCGGTGGCCTGCCTGCCTTGCCTATATCTCAATACGTATCGCTACATACCTACACACGTGTTTTCCCCCAACTCGCGTGCGCCGTCGCTATATTAGATAAACGTACGAAGATACATAACGCGCATGCGTGTTAATTCGAACGAGCACAGCGTACTCGAAACGAAGCCTACGAGTAGTGGCCTCTCTTTTCCAAGTTTCGAATTTATGACGGATCGCGAGTCTGCGAGCGGACAAGCTCGTTGAAAATCATTGAAAATCTTTTTGTTGATCCTTTACTATTCAACTTGATAAATCGATAGTTCTACAGCAGGAAAAGTAAAGAAACGAATGAATGGAGGAGAACAAAGATGTCTTAAATAGAAATTACGAAGGAACAAATTATACATTGTCCTCCTAGCGGAGATAAATATCTTTTTCGTCGTGGAAACGAGCCAAGATAATATAGGAACGCGAGCGTAGGTACTTGAATAGCCGTGTATACGTACGTATATATATTTCGTGGCGAGGAACTGGCATAATCTTGAAACGAGAGATCACGAGCATGGAGAATCGAATTATTCCAGTTAGTAAAGAGAGAAGGATTTTTTCCTCTATTTATATATATATATCCACGATGCATTATCCGAGCTTCATGCTGCCGCTCCTCCTCGTGGCTCCTCCATCCGGATCGTCGTCCATGTACCCTTTTCTCGTACCATTCTCCGCCTCTTTCTTTTTCCTCACAGTCATAGAGACGCACACGTGTATTATCATAAATTCCTTCCTCTCTAACGATCGTCTCCTCGGAAACTGTAAAACGGTTCGAGTGAACTGTGTGTAAGCTGGTTAAACATCGTTCGAGAAATATGTAACGATGGAATCATCCAAGAGCAATCGAATTCTCGTTTCGAATAATAAATTGGCACGATTGAAATATCGATCGAATCGTTCCAAATCCTAGCATTTACGCTTTGAGTACGCTTGAATTTTTCATCGATCATCCTCCTTTGTCGCGACTTCTCCAAATATTCAAATTTCCGTACATAAAGTTGTACGATCATACGAACAATTTGTATTATCAATTGTATTGAATAATATTCGCGAAAAGGAGGAAAATTGAACGGATCTGAGAAAAGAGAAGGAGGGAAGAGTTTGGATTTTCGGTAAGACGATTGCTCAAGGCTGGCACAAGAGTCGGCGTGCACAAGAGGTGGATAGAAGACGCCGAGGCGGAGGCAGCAGCGGCTAATGATGATCGATGATGTTCTCACTAGAACATAGCCGAGCTCCGGCCTAGACGAGACGCGAACGAGTCTGAGAGCTCGCCGGAACACGGCACGCCACTCGGAAGAAATGCTTTATTGAATTGTCGAAGACATGGCCCGATACAAGACATCTGCTCTGAGTTCGAGCCGACGGGAAACGTATGTGTGTCGTCAGCGTGGTAAAACCATCGATCCGTGATTTCTTCGAGTTCCCTTTTTCTCGCTTGATTAATGCAAGATCTGCACACACGCTGCAACTTCCTTTATTGGAACACCCGTTACACTCTATCCTCTCTGCAATGCAATCTTTTTTTTTCTTCTTCTTCTTCTTTCGAGTCGAGGAATTTTAATGTTTGATGTATCGTCGATATCGGAATATTGATAAGTGGGAAACAATGATTTGAATCGTTCGAGTCAAGATCTAGCAGCACGCTGCAACTTACCTCTATATTTTATAACGTTTTATAATGCTTTTTCGAGTCGAGGAATTTTTAATATTCGAATAAATCGTGGATTGAAAAATTAGAAAAATTAGAATACGATTTCACTGGTGGAATATTGGAATAAAATTCATATTGGAGGTAATAATAATAAATGGGAACAACGATTTGAATTGTTTGAATTAAAATTTATATACGTTGCAATTTGTTTTATTGGAACACCCGTTACACTGTACTAAGGAATTTTGTTTCGTAATACTCGGTATATCGTCATATTGGCGAAATATTGGAATAAAATTCACATTGGAAGTGATAATAAATGGAAATAATGATTTGAGTTAAGATCTACACACGCATTGCAATTTCCTTTATTGGAACACCCGTTATAATGCTTTTTCGAATCGAGGGATTTTGTTTCGTAATAACTCGTGAATTCCTTTGGAAAATTAGAATATTCATTGTCGCAGACTAATTAGTAGTAGTATCGTCATACGATCACAATATTGGAATAAAATAATTCATATTGGAAGTAATAATAAATGGAAACAGTGATTTGAATTAAAATTTACACGCATTGCAACTTTTTTTATTGGAACACCCGTTATAATAAATTTTTTTGAATTGGAAGTGATAAATGAAAATAATGATTCGAATTATTTGAATTAAGATCTACACACGCATTGCAACTTCCTTTATTGGAACACCCGTTATATAATGCTTTTTTTGAACCGAGGAATTTTGTTTCGTGTATATTCGCTGTATCGTAATATTGGAATAAAATTCACATTGGAAGTGAAAATGAAAATAATTTGAAGCATTTGAGTTAAGATCTACACATTGCAACTACGCGTTGCAACTTCCTTTATTGGAACACCCGTTATAGTAATGTTTCAGCGTTCTGTAATGTTTTTTTTGAATCGAGGAATTTTGCTTCGTAATATCCGATCAGTATCAATATTGGCGAAATATTGGAATAAAAAAATCATATTGGAAGCGATGAATGGAAACAATGATTTGAGTTAATTAACAAAAATCGAGAACTTGTGTGTATAACGATAAAATATGACGAATCGGAATCGCAAGAGATCCATTATTCGAATTTAATATTTTCTCAAGTTTTTTTTCCTCCCCCCACCTCCCCCCACCTCCACCCCGTTTTTACGGACTTGGTCGAGTTTATGTTTTAATAGGCTAGGAATGCTTGGATCGCCCCCTTTTCTTTCTCGCAAGTAATCCGAAAAAACGGAAGAATCCTAGTCGTAAATTGATCGAGCCTTCCCTTTAAGAATGAAAGGGCTGTTGAAAGTTCGCGATGAGGCCGGATGGATTGACGTTAAATGAGTACTCAGAGACGTGGTTTCCTTAAACTGGTCGGCCGTAACTTTGAGAATAAAAAGCTTGTTCGTCGTCGGCAAGATATGGTGTCTATTCAGAAGCTTGTTACTTTTTTTTTTTTTTTCTTTTTTACTTTTTTTTTCCCTTCGATGTTAATGTTTTTCATGCTTGTACCATTCATCGAGTCTTTCCAGATTGGTTCTTTTAACGAGCCAATACAGAGTCCTTAAATCGGCGTCCGATTAATTATACTATATATCCTCCATAGATTTTTCAATACCGTTCTTATCGATCGTTATAAACGATCCTTTACCTTCGAAAAAGAAATTTTTAATTTCCAAAAAAAAAAAAAAAAAATCTCTTCGTTAATCGATCCTCCTTGCGATTCGATTCAACACGGAAACGGCGAAACGGCGATACTCGCAGAGCTTGTTAAATAAACAACACCTGCGCGCGTTATGGAGTTTACTCTTATTAGTGGCGGGGATGCATTTTAAATATATACACATATATACATCTTGGTGAACTTCCTGGGTGCCGATATTCCGAAATATTCCTTCCATAGTCCCGCATACCGGTTTCTCTGAAATTAATTGCTACAGTTCCGTGCTGTTTGCGCCGCGTAGATTAGCATGTACTTCTGTGTGTATCGATTTCAAATACAGGGTGTGCAAGAAACCAGCCATTAATTCTGCCGCGATAACACGCCGCGTTAACTTTTAAATTGCCGGTTCGCGTATGAACGAATGAATCACTAGCCTCGCGATTAAAACCGTAGCGGAGACCGTATGAGAGAGTGTTTCTTTCACGTGGAGAGTTCGTCGGTTAAGACGAGTGAGAAAGTTGGAAAAAAATTCGAAAGTGTACAAAGATAAATTCATACGCGCATAATTGGACGAAAAAAAGGATAGGCGGTACATCGTGAACAGAAGAGATTCTAACCTCAATTTCAACAACGAATCGGTACTTAATCCGATTAAATTTAAAATATCGTTAGATTCAACGTATCTTCCTTTATAGATTTTATACACTTCCCTTTACCTTTGTTCGAAAAATAAAAACTCGACGAGGATTCCAAGATTTTTCTTCGAAAAATAAAATAAACATCGACGATACGGCGTTGATTTCTTTTTGGTCACTGTGTACAGTAGAATATGCGCGGCTCAAGTAGTCAACGGCTTCGAACATTTTACTATAATTCCTATGATAATCTTGGCTATCATCCGAGCTCGTTTTTGCTCGACACGGGCTAGCAATACGCTCGCGGTTGATTGCCTATCTCCGGTTCGTAGCCTCGCGAAAAAAGGACCAAGGACATATCGGCGAAAAAAAAAAGAAAAAAATTCCATAATCGTCCCATAAGTTTTCACTGGCGACAGCGGTTTTAAGGTCTGCATCGTCCTGTACTGACTCACCTCGGTTATAACCGCCGATTCTCCCGACCACCACGCCAATTTCACGTATCTGGAACAAAAACAGAAAACGAATGTCAACAACTGCGCGCGGACTACTCTGTCATCGATGCAAGGATAACACGCCATTCGAGAGTGTATAACTTGTAATTAGCGATCGTTGGTATGTTTAAGGTATGTCTCGAGGAATCATTTGCATTCGAAATCCACTCGCAAAAAAAAAAAAAAAAAANAAAAAAAAAAAAAAAAAAAAAAAAAACGTAGTTTTAATAAGGGAAAAATGATAGCATTAAATATCGCATTATTAAACTTAGCTCACAATAGCAGCACAAGTGACAATATCGATAGAATTATCGTTATAACTGGCCAATTATTACTTATCTTTTCATTTCAAAGTTTAAGGATTGAACTATAGGCGTATAACCATAATCTTTAAAACCAATACACTTTACAACAGCCACTATAACCAGACGCCAATATCGTCACTCAAGTTACCAACATATAATCTCCAGTCCCCTGTACTGAAAGCGCCATCTTCCAATTCCCTAGAAATTTCCCTCGCGTGTTAAACGACGGCAAGAGGCTAACGACGGAGGCATCGTTCGATCTGGAAATCGATATTTTTCTCTCTCTCTTTCTCTCTCTTTCTCTCGAATACGGAGCTGCAATGTCACGCACGAGGCGCAATACTCGATGTGTGGAAGCATAAACTCATAGCAATCATACGTAAACGCCCACGCAAAGAGCCGGACACGGAGAGCTGACCGCCAGAGCAGCCGATGTTCCATAACGCGTTTCTCCATTGCGTCCATTCCTCGGCGCAGCACATGCGCTCTTTGCCTTCCTCCGCCTTCCTTGGCCGTATTTTATACACGCTAGCCGGAGCACCTATGTATCGGCGATTTTAATCGGCCGGCCTCGCGGTATTACAATCAGGGATCGACGACGAGGATAGACACAGTAGGTGTATGAATAAATTTTAAACCTATTCCCCTTATTAACTCCCGAACCCATTTAATATACGCGCGATATTCCGAGCGAATTTTGCATTTTCATATAACAACGTCTCTGATTTCTCGTTCCAGAGCTCGTACATCGCAACGATGGACGATGGTGTATGCCGATGACGAGCGATATTGCTCGTTCGACCGAGAGATCGTTTCTAGTAATGGTTTTCAAGTATCCGTGCGTATAGAAAGATGAAATTTACGAGATTGAGGAAATCTCGTTATTTCAGATAAGGTTTATAAAGTTTTCGAACGCGTTCTAACCTTTTTTGAAAGCGTGTCTTCCACCGAGATGAATGCAAGTTCGATCATTTTACGACTCTTCGAGAACTTTTGAAAAGATTTATCAATACACGGTACAAAATGCTGATTTAGAGACTCTCGATGAAATTAGTTGCGCTTGATCACGTATGGATGGTAGAAATTTCTCGAAAACAGCCAACACATTGTCTTCATCACGATGTAAACCACGTAGCCAGAATTGTTAACAAGAAGTTTTCTCATGAAGTTGAATTGCCGACGTAGTAAAGTACAGCAAATAAAACACGTTTAATGCACGTTGTACCACGTCGCGATTAGACACAAATTTTCAATCACCCACGACACGTTCTCTCTCTTTCTCTCTCTCTTTCTTTCTCTCTGTGCTCTTATGCACAGACGGCGATACTTCGTTTCCCGGCCACCATTATTCTCGCTTCCCGTTCCTTCTCTTTCTTTCTTATTGATTCTTTCTCTCCGATCCTGGAACGATCTGAAACTTACCGCGAGTGAAATTAAAACGACCGTATCGCGAGAACGATATTTCGACGTGAGCCGACAAGCCGAATAGGCGATCCTTATTGTAGAGGGCGCGTTACAACTCGGATTATTCGAAACAAGTGTTGAGCCTAATTTACTACTTTGCACATGGCGAGTAAAGTAATCGTGGCCAAGACTTTCTCCGGGCATTATGCATAATGCATCGGTCAAACGGAACCGCGAAAATTTACGGACTACCGGGGATACCGATGTCTCAATTATGCCCGTGTTCGGCTCGATCGTAGAGGTACGATTGAGATATATCGAGGGACATATCGAGAGAAAGGAAAGTGAACAGAACTGGGCATTGACAAAATAACTAAGTTAAAAATTTCGAATAAAGTTACTTTAAGTAATTAATAAAATGATTAAATAAAATTTATTCGTAGGTATTACAATTGATCCGCTTTTTATACAATTTCGACCATTTGGCATTACAATTTATTTGTAATTTATTTGCATATTATTATTATTATTATGTTTTGAACGATAAATTATTAAAGTAACTTCAAATATTAAATTTTGCCCATCACTGGAAGTGAGTTAATAATGACACTCGTTGAAATAATTCAAAATCCATTTCTCAAAGAAATATTTTATTATTGAATAATTGTAAAAATTATTAAAAATGGAATATATCGTTGTTGCATCGATATTAAATGTGTATATTTTGAAATTGTATCTATTTATTCTCGTCAAAGCTCGTGTAATAGAGTGAAAATTTCCAGAAATGTTTCTACACGAAAAATATTTCTAAACGATAGATGATACTAACACTACCAGTGTTAAAACCGCAATTTATTTCCGGAATAGAATAAGACGATTCGCACTACGCGAAGTATGTTCGAGTCAATCGCGTAACGCTGAAAAGGCGTAAAAGCAGGGTATGTACCATTATCCACGGAATCCATGTAAATGAAACGTAACCACCACCGGCATCAGCACCTCAGCATCTGCAACATCCTGTCCCGGTTTCTGTCTCGCTCGACACCTATATAACCGTTCACAAGGAAGTCCCCGAGGGGACCACACCGACGCGGAAACAATAAATGCAGGTTTATTTATTAACCTCCTGTACGTAACCTCCCGAGTCCGTGGAATTTTTAATGGGCAATCCGCCAAGCGTATTACGATCCCTTCTCTCTCGTTCTTCATCTAGATAGATGTTTATCGGCCTTGGATTAGATTATTGCGCTATAAATCGTCGGTACAGAATGGAAATAAATTATTTTTAGTTAGGTGAGTGGAAAAATTCCCTGATTCACCTATCAACGACACCGTTTTCTCTCCTTTTGAACACCGAATTCAAATCACGATTACTTTTAAATAAATTTCTTTCGAGGCGTTGTTTCTTCTTTAAACTCTCTAAACAACCAAAAATCTATACTTGAGCTTATCAAATATTCTTTCTCTTTTTTCATCAAACTCGATTTGGTTATTTTTTATTTAATATTCATCCTCTTTCTCTCAACAACAAGCAAAAAAAAAGCAATGAAACTCTTTTGATTTGATTTGATTTGATTTTGAGGAATCAATCTCCTCCACATTTCATATTTCACAATATGAACAGGAACAATCTATATTTTCCCTTTACTTCAATACTCTTCCCGTTTCTCTCGTCAACGAGTCACGAAACTCGATCTGATTTTGAAGAAGCAATCTCCTTCACATTTCATATTCCACAATGTGAACAGGAACAATCTATATTTTCCCTTTCCTTCAATACTCTTCCCGTTTCTCTCGTCAACGAGCCACGAAACTCTATCTGATCCCGAAGAAGCAATCTCCTCCACGTTTCATATTCCAACAAAGTGAACAGCAACAAGGACAATCTATATTTTTACCTCGATACTCTTCCTCTTTTTCTCATCAACGAGCCACGAAACTCGATTTGATTTCGAAGAAACAATCTCCTCCACGTTTCATACTCCACAAAGTGAACAGCAACAGGAACAATCTATATTTCGCTTCAATACTCTTCCCGTTTCTCTCATCAACGAGCCACGAAACTCGATCTGAAGCGAGCAATCTCCTTCACATTTCATATTCCACAATGTGGAAGCCTGCAGCAGGGAACGATCATCTCGATCGAAACGGGAAAAATTTCCTTTTAACGGTAAGTCCTTCCTTCCTTCCTTCCTTCCTTCCTTCCTTCCTTTCTCCCATTCGTCCCGGAGGGCCCGCGATCGAAGCAAGAAGTAGCATCGGCCGATCCAATCATCCCTTCCCTCTCCTCTTCCTCCAAGATTTACGATCTCGATACGTTCCTATTGCCACGCTCTCGAGAAACGAATCGAAGAAGCAACGCATGAGAAAAAACGCTTGGCCACGGATTTTCTTCCGGCCTCTCTCTCTCTCTCTCTCTCTCTCTCTCTCTCTCTCTCTCTCTCTC